>NW_011495081.1:10843573-10859512 GCF_000754665.1 Bison bison bison | reverse complement strand
ACATCTTCTGGACCAGAAGCTTTGTTCTCTTTAGAGCAGGAGTTCTCAAACTTAAGCACCTATCCGAAGCTCCTGGAAGACTTGTTAAAATGCCAACTGCTGAGCCCCAAACCCAGAGCTTCTGCTGTAAGAGAACTGAGAAGAGGAGCAAGAATTCCCATTTCTCATAAGTGCCCGAGTGAGGCTGATGCTGCTAATTTGGGGTCAGCTTTGAGAACTGCCTTAGCTGAGCATACAATCAATATCCTTTTTAGACTGAATGGTTTCCTCTAGTTCTTAGATGAGAGTCTCACAGATATTCAAGAACCAACTGGAAAAATTTCTTCCAGGTTCTTAACATGAGAGCTAGCTGTTCTTGTTCTGAACAACTGGTAGGTTTTAAAAGCATGGAGCCAGGCCATCTGCTTTTAAAAACTCTGAATCAGCTGCATGACCTGAGCCAAGTACCTCCCTTCTAGGATCAATGTGAGGATCAAGAGTTCATGCACACAAAGCACTTAGAGGCACAGCTGGTACCAAGTAAGCAGTTGATAAATGCTAGCTGTTAGCATGATTATTTCGGAGCGTGACTCATGTAATTGGTTGTTTTATGGTTTTCACATAAACCCAGCAGAAAGTGCGGCTTCAAATTTGTAACCCACCTCTCAGAAATGTATAAGACAGCACCAAGCATTGTGGGAACAAACATCACCCCCAGCTTCATCTAGCTTTTAACCCACATTTTTCCTAGGACTCAATTCCCTCACTTCACTTTATCTTATTGAATTATTGTGTGGGTCTCTGTATGCCACTTTAAATCCTTTCTTTTTTTAATTTTTTATTTTATCTTGGAGTATGGCCAGTTAATGATGTTGTGATAGTTTCAGATAGACAGTAAAGGGACTCCACCATACATATACACGTAGCCACTCTCTCCCAAACTCCCCACCCATCAGGCTAAATCCTTTTTTAAACCAGTTGGATCCCATGTATAAATAAATAACTCTCCATTGATTTATGCAGCTGCTCTATGAATAATCAAGGTGTTTCAGGGTCAAGAGTCCTACAACCCAACTTCTTCGGGTACCTGTCATTACTATTTTACATTTTTAATCACCTTAAGCACACAACAATAATAGTAAACCATATATGCAAACCATACATAAGAATACAATTGTTTCATGAGTATTCACCCAACTTTCTGTCCTGCTGTTTCTTGGAATGATACAGACTGTGTTCTACAAAGTCAAGTCACGGTCCAACTTTTGCTGCCTTTCTCTTGTGAAGACGTCATTGACTGTCCACTGATAGACACTGCCTTTCGATCTTGCCTGTGGCATTCAGTCACTCGGGAAGCAGTTACTGAATACCTAATACATGTCACACAATCGGGCTCCAAACACTATCTGTCCTGAAAGAGACTCAGACTTACAGAACAACTGATGGGTGCCAGGGGAAGGATGGGGTAAGCCATAGTGAGGGAATCGAGGGCTGACACATACACACTGCTGTATTTAAAATGGTTAACCAACAAGGACTTACTGTGTAGTACATGGAACTCTGCTCAATGTTATGTGACAGCCTGGATGGGAGGGGAGTTTGGGGGCGGGTGGATACATCTGTATGTGTGGCCGAGTGCCTTTGCTGTTCACCTGAAATGATCACAACATTATTGATTGGCTATACCTCAGTACAAAATAAAAAGTTAAAAGAAAACCACTGATTGTCCTCTAGGAGCTAGAATCTAGTGAGTAGACCCATTACTAGGCAGGTGAGTTCCATACTGCAAGATGCATATTATGAATAAGAAAGGTCAACAACATTTGCTGGACATTTGCTACATGCAGGCCCTGTTCTGTGCACTTTACCTACTGATCCTGGGAGGCCCACACCACCAATTCCCTCACTTTGTAGCTGAGGAAATGGAAGCAGGGAAACCGCAAGGTCACCCTATAAGAAGCAGAATCGGACTTCAAACTCAGGCAGTCTGACTCCAGGGCCTGCACCCTGAATCCCTCTCTACTATGCTGCTTTTCTGCCATGTAACATGAAGGAGAGTTGAAGGATTAAGGTCAGGGGATCTTTGGACCCAGGAATGCAAAAAAAAAAAAGTAACTTTGGACAGAAAAAAAAAAAAATTAGCGAGATGAGAGAAGGGCAGGACCTCTAGCAAAGCAGATTAGGTAGCAAAATTAGGTAGCATTCCGTGGCTGGGAACCACAGGTGGAGGAAAGGCTGAGTAAGCCTGCGATAATGACCCGGGAGCTGCTGGAGGGTGGCCACTGCAGGAAACTGCAGTCCCAGCCCCCAGGAGACCAGCCGGCCCCACACAGGTAGCACTCTTATATAAGGATTAAAATCAGCACTTTCCATGGAGTTTATCAGCAGAGCAAGGGCTGCAAACCTGAGAAGGCACTCACCACAGCCATCACACAGGAGAGAAGAGGAAGGATTTTGCAAACAGGCATTGCCTGAGAATTCTGTGTCCACTTGTGCTCTGTGCTGGAATGTTGGACCTGCCATATAAAGGATTTCGTAATTATCTCCTGAGTCTAATTTAGGGTCCTGATCCTGTTTCCTATTGTTACATAATGTACCATCCCCAAACTAAGCAGTAAAATAGCCACCATTTTATAAAGCTCATCATTTTGCTCATTTAGGACTTTGTACACACCAGAGCTGGCTATAGAATGGCTTGAATAACTGGAGATGACTAGGAACTTGCTTGAGCCACATGTCTGAGGCCTGGGTTCTGAATTCCAGTAGAATCTCTAGGTTCTTCTCTATAGCATATAATCTAGGACGGAAATATCTGAGGTGGCTTCTTCACTCGGATGTTGGCACCTGGCTGGGATGGCTGGATAACCAGAGCTCACTGACCTCTCTCGTCTCTCTCTTCCACAGCCTGTCCACACAGTGAGCCTGGGCTTCCTCACAGCATGGCAGTCTCAGGACAGGGACCCATTACCTGACACCCGGCTTCCCCTAGAGCAGGCATTCCAAGGGAGGATGTTGCTACTTATTCAAAGCTTAGGTGAGGCATCACTTTTTCCATATTCTGCAAGCAGGCAATCTCAGAACCAGGCCAGATTCAAGGGGAAAGGAGAGACTTTTTCCCCCAGTAGTGGGAGAGTCAAAGAATTTGTGGACAAGCTTGCTCCATCACAGGGCCCTTCCTGCAGCCTCCACTGGTACACTGCACTCGCCTCACCGTGACATGTAAACTCAATCACAACGTCACAATCTTAGTCAACATTGTAACCCAGAGGGTAGCACAGAGCCCTCAGTAAAATTTTGTTGAATGAATGAAAATTAGGAGGGTTTTCCCTATAGTTTAGATCTCCCCAAGTATTCTGCAGAAATGGAAATCAAACCACCCAGAAATATTACCTGAATGAAATCACAAAATATTTTACTAAGGAAGGTACCATAGAAATATGTGTATATTTATACATGTATAACAGACATATTTTGTATACATATAATTATTATGATTTGTAGATATATGAGAGAACGGAAATAGTTGCTATAATTGAGTAACTCACTGTTTATGTAGTGCTTCCTATATGTACCCAACACTACACCAAGCCCTTCATAAGAATTGCCTCAGTACAGGAAGTTAAGCTCTATTATGAACTGAACTGTGTCCCCTTCAAAATTTGCGTGTTGAAGCCCCAACTTCCAGGACCCCAGCACTTGACTGTACCTGGAGAGAAGGTCTTTAAGGAGGCATCTCAGTTAAAATGAGGTCACTGGGGCAAGCCCTCATCCAATATGACTGTAACAAGCAAACTAAGACACAGACAGACACAGAGGGAAGGCCACGTGAAGGCTCAGCGAGCAGACAGCCGTTGACAAGCCAAGGAGAAGGGCCTCAGAGGAGACCAACCCCGCTGACCCCTTGACCTCAGGCTTTTAGCTTCCAGACCTCTGAGAAAATAAATGTCTGTTATTTAAGCCATCCGCTTTGTGGTACTTTGTTACGGCAGCCCTACCGAACTAACCCAAGGTCGCGGAACCCGCGGGCAGTAATACTATCAAAAAGGATGGGCCCTGACCTCGGTCTAGGTCAAATGACAGGGAAATGAAGGAAGGACTGTGGTTTTTACCCACAAGCATGAGAGATGACAGCAGCCTGCAGAAGGAGACATTACATAGCAAAGGAAGATGATCAGAGCCATCTAGTCCCGGTGTGGAAGGAGCCTGCCAACTTGGCAGTCCAGAGCGGAAGGAGACAGGAACCACGACTAAAAACCCAGAGGGCACCAATCCTGCACATATGTAAGAGGAGGGCTTGAGTTATTCTATCTGTCCAGCCAACAAACAGTGAACCTAGGCTGGAGGATTTGAGGATTTAGTTTAATATGGAACAAAACTGTTTTTCCAATATAGTGGAGAACACTGCCTATAAAACTTGCATTTGTAAAGGAAGTAAGTTCAAAGTTTTACCTTGGATTGTAAAGTGCCAGAAAACCAGCTTCCCCCTTCTACAGCTCTAGGAGTCTCACCAGCCACCACCAGCCCACTATTCCTGCAAGCAGGGAGCTCCACTGCAAAGGGGAAGTGGAGGGGAAGATGAGATGATATCATGTCAGTTTCTGGCGGCTGTTATAAATATCACCCGAAACTTGGTGGCCTGAAAATAGCAGAAATGTATTTTCTCACAGTACTAGAGCCCAGAATTCCCAAGTCAACACCACTGGGTTAAAATCAAGGTATCAGCAGGGCAATGTTCCCTCTGAAGCTCCAAGGGGGACTCTGTCCCTTGCCTCCTCAGCATCTTACGGTGGCTGCTGGCGTTCCGTGTGTTATGGGTGCATCAGCCCAGTCTCTGCCTCTGCAGTCACACTGCCTCCTCCTCTCTGTCTCTGTACAAACCCCTCTCTGCCTCTTTCTAACAAGGACAATGACAATGGCATTTAGGGCCCACCCAGTAATCCAAGATCAACTCCCCATCTCAAAATCCTTAACTTTACCATATCTGCAAAGACCCTTTCTCTGTTTATAACATAGTTCACAAATATTTTAAAAATTACATGTTTTTATAACATATTCCATTTGGAACCATAAAGTAACATTTACACATTTGAGAGATTGCATGCGTTTGTGTGTGTCTGACTCTTTGCAAACCCATAAATCCTAGCCCACCAGGCTCCTCTGTCCATGGGATTCTCAAGGCAAGAATACTGGAGTGAGTTGCCAAGCAGTCCTCCAGGGGATGTTCCTGACCTGGGTACTGAACCTGCATCACCTGCATTGGAGGCAGATTCTTTGCCACTGAGCTACCAGGGAGGCCCAGAGTTTCCAGGGATTAGGACCTGACATTTTAGGGGCTGTTACCCTGCCTACCACAGGCATCCTCTACCTCTGCCCAGAAAACAGGATGATATCAGGCCTGGAAAGAGCTTTTAATATATTTATATACACATATTTTTATATATTTATTATATTTATTTAATATATTATATATATATATATGTTTGGCTGTGCCAGGTCTTAGTTGGGGAACGTAGGATTTTTGATCTTCTTTACAGGATGGAAACCCTTAGTTGCAGCATATGGTTTCTAGGTCCCTGACTAGGGATAGAACCTGGGTCCTCTGCACTAGGAGTGCAGAGTCTTAGTAACTAGACCTCAGGAAAGACCCAAGACCATTTCTGAGGCTGCCTGGGATGCCCGTCTTGAGACAGACCTAGCATATATGTTTGCATATATGATTAGCTGAGCAACAAGATGCTAATTTTCCTAATGATATGAATCTAAACATCTTTCATTTCTATTATGTCTACATCTATCATCTTTTATTTATGTACGGCTTTGGGCTGGCTCAAGGAGGCAACTCAGAGGGCACGTTCTTCCAACACAACAAATACTCTTGGGTTTGCAAGGGCTGCAACTTCTCCTGAATAAAGGGGTTGGAATCCTCTCCAGAGCGCTCTTGAGATAGACGGAAATTAAAGAGATGCCATGAACGGCCTGCACTCAGAGACCTGAAGCAGCAGGATGGAGAGGGTATGTTAAGATGTCTGAATGCACTGTGTCCATTGGACTAAAGCTGGAATTTTGTTCTCCAGGAGCCTCTTCCATGTGCGGAGGTCGGTTAGGTTTGTCAAAAAGAGGACCTTGGGGAAGAAAAGAAGTCATGACTCTTAGGTCACGGCGGGAAGACGTGATGACAGACACAAATGTCGACCAGGCTCTAGCCTCCAGCAAACAACAGCGGCCCCAGCAAACAACAGCGGCCCCAAGCCAGTCTCCAGAGGCAACAACTCTCCCAGACCTCTCCACCAGCCCCCTCTGCAGGTCCCCAAGGGCAGGCGGCCGCCCACAGCCTGCAGGGTTTCCTCCAAGCCGTGGCCTGCTCGTCTGGACCAGCTTCAGGCTCTCACGACCTCCCCGCCCAGACTTTCACTTCCTCAGCTCCTCCACTGCTCGTTGTGGAAATTCAAGCTGCCACAGTTAACCCTTTGTTCCTACGATACGTTTAGGGGCCCAACTAATCTATAACAGGTGGCTCTTCAGATGCACAGTTTGGCTTGTAACTTTGTAAACCAAGAGATATTTCTCAAAGTTTGGTCCAAGACCCTCCTACATCAGATATATCTGAAGAGCTTTTAACATATATATTTATTTTTTTTTACGTATTTGGTGGCACTGGGTCTTAATTGTAGCACTGGACCTTCAGATTCATTGCAACATGTGAGATCTTTAGCTGCGGTATGTGGGGTCTAAGTTCCCTGGCCAGGGATCGAACCCAGGCCACCTGCACTGGAGCACAGAGTCTTAGCCACTGAACCACCGGGAAGTCACCGAAGAGCTTTTTCAAACAACAGAATTCCTAAGGCTCTACTTCAAACCTATGAATCAAAATCTCCAGTGAGGCATCCCAGGATTCTGCAGTATAACAAGTAGGCCAAGTGGCTCTTGCACACCTACAGATTTTATATATAAAATATTGCTAAGATGGAAAGTATTGGTGATGATTGAAAACAGTAGTTCAGCATAATGCTACTAGTCGTATACACTAGGAAGTATTACATTGTACTGAAATGTCAGGTTTCATTTTCATAACATATATTTTATAATGCAAGTTACTATCATTGAAGAGAAGCCTCCAAATCTCCAACTTTTAGGAGAGAGAGTTAAGTGTGGTCTGAAGTAGTCTGAGTACGAGCAATAGTTTATTTCCTTATTCTTTGGACCATCCCGGTTACTTGTGACATGTTACAGACCATGGAGATCATTAAGAAACACTCTTGTCCTCATGGGGCATACACTTCAGTATGAGCAACGAGAATGTTAACAATTCATACAGTGATAACAGTTCATACTTATCTGAGGCTTACTGAGTGGCCACTTGCATTTGTCATTTCATTAACAACCGTGTAAGAGACAGACTCTTACTTAATTCATTCTCCAGGCAAGAAGGTTGAGATTCAAGGAGCTTAAGCCCAAATGTCACAAACCCAGGAGCCCCCACCTCTGTATCATCCTGCTCCCTTTCCTGAAAAATGGAAGCTGCCCGTGACCGACAAGCACTCTGGGAGTGAAGGCTGAGGAGCCCATCAGAATGGCAGAAAGCATAAAGTGAGTGGGAACAATTCACACCAGAAAGCAATTTTTGAACAATCTTGAAATTGGATCCATATTGTTCCACTGCTCGGGATTTGGTCATTAGGAGGCAGAATTATTTCACTGCTCTACAAATGTGCAGACAAAGGCTTTATTCCTCCTGTTAGTAACAGACAGCTCTGCTGAGACATCCTGACAGTCCCCAAGTTCCCCTGTGGTATGCACAAGTTAGGCAATTTGATATTCAGAAGTGAGATGTAGGACTTGGACTGTGGAAGTCCTGAGGCAGGAGGAGTCCAGATGTACTATCTGTGACTGTCATAAGTTTTGACATTAAGGGTCTTCCCTCCATTAGAGGAGAGGACTTCTCTTGTGGGTGCTGTACACCTGCGTCTGAATCGAGACATTATATTGCTGTCTCTCCCTTTAACTCTTTACTTTCTAATATAACAAAATTGCCAGTTATTACAAAATGCCTTTTTCTCTGTATTTTTGTAGGTGACTAAAGAAACCCCAGCAGGCCATGATTATGAGGAAAAAGGCTATTGGGACTGTAGAAATCATCATGAGGACTCAGTAAGGCTTCCCATCCTGGGAAGCAGGGTCCAGACACAGCTACCAGGCTCCCTTGTTGGAGTTGCTTAAGACTCCTCCACTGTCAGACTCCCCGGAGTATCCTCAAAGCTCAGGACACAAAATATCCCTGGACCCTTCCTGTCTGAGCATCTCCTCTGATGCCCCATTACCACACCAAGAACCCTTGGACAAAAGTATTTGGTATAAGAGACCCCTGTTCCCTGTTACCCTGCAAAACACCTCAGTATAAAGTTTATTACACAGTTCTGAACTCCTCCTGGTCCCAGCCACTGATCTTGCCTTTCCTTGTGTTAAGTCGCCAGTATGATGGACTCCCTGGTCTTGTTTACTTGATTATTTTGTAACTGATGGCTTCCTGGAATATCACTGCTCTAGACCCGTCTTCCTGACATGTTTCACTGTCTGAAACATGCCAAAGACGGCCACAGACTTTACACCCTGCACCTCATCCTCTTCTGTGTGATCTTGGTAGAGGATCCTGCCAGACCCCAGCGCTCCAGTGGGAAGACAAAGCCAGACAGAGCCTCTTCTTTCCCCGGGCACCTGATTACTCAGTTCATCCTTCTTTCTTTCCCACTTCATTCTCATATTCCTTCGACTAGAAATACTTACATTAGTCACTGTTGGGTGGATATTTGACATTTTAACTAATAATACTCAAAATTGGGTCTTTGCAATGGACTGAACTGTGCCCCACTCCAAAAAAGTTGATATGTTGAAGCTCTGAACTCCAGTGTAACTGTATTTGGAGCTAGGGCTCTTAGGAGATAATTAAGGTTACATGAGGTCAAAAGGGTAGGATCCTAATTCAATAGGATCCTTGGCCTTAAAAGAAGAGGAAGATCTTGCTCAATCTGGATTGATCAATCGATCTCTCTCTCTCTCTCTCTCTCTCTTTCTCACACACACACACACACACACACACACACACACACACACACGCCACATACACTGAAGAAGAGCCATGTGAGCACACAGAGAGAAGGCTGCCATCCAAAGGCCAGGAAAAGAGCTCTCACCAGAACCTGACTATATTGACATCCTGATCTCAGACTTACAGCCCATGCGAGAGAGAAACTTCTATGGTTTAAGCCATCCCATCTACAATGTTTGTTGTGGTAGCCCAAGAGGACTAAGGAGATCTTGTTGTAAATTATCATAAAATAGCTTATCAATGTACACCATGATGGGTGCTATAAAGAAGGCAAACATCAAGTGTATTCTTTGAATCAGTTCTAATGAGGTGGATGAAACTGGAGCCTATTATACAGAGTGAAGTAAGCCAGAAAGAAAAACACCAATACAGTATAATAACACATATATATGGAATATAGAAAGATGGTAATGATAACCCTGTATGCGAGATAGCAAAAGAGACACAGATGTATAGAACAGTCTTTTGGAGTCTGTGGGAGAGGGCGAGGGTGGGATGATTTGGGAGAATGGCATTGAAACATGTATATTATCATATGTGAAATGAATCACCAGTCCAGGTTCGATGCATGATACAGGATGCTCGGGGCTGGTGCACTGGGATGACCCAGAGGGATGGGATGGGGAGGGATGTAGGAGGGGCGTTCAGGATGGAGAACACATGTACACCCGTGGCGGATTCATGTCAATGTATGGCAAAACCAGTACAATATTATAAAGTAATTAGCCTTCAATTAAAATAAATAAACTTATATTTAAAAAAAAGAAGGTAAACATCAGGCAATATTCGATTAATGCAGCCCTGATGGTAGGAAGTCTTCCCAGAAGAAGAATAGATCCTAAAGGATGAAAAGGGTAGAAAGTATCTCCAAAGGAGAAGGGGCCCATGTGTAAAACTCAGAAGGTGAGAAAGACCATGGCCCTACTGGTTCTGCAAATATTTCACGATGGCAGGACAACAGAGTAAAAACACTGGGTGACAGGAGGCAGGGCTGGAGAGATTAGCAGGCAGAGGCTCAGAAGGCCTTGCAGTGAACATTGGGTTGCATGTGTCCTTAAGAATTATGGTTGTTTTCTCAGGGAATATGCCCAGCAGTGGAATTGTTTAATCATAGTTTTTAGTTCTTTAATGAACCTCCATACTGTTCTCCACAGTGGCTCTATCAATTTTCATTCCCACCAACAGTGTCGGATAGTTCCTTTTGGGATGGGGGGAGGTAGGAGGGAGGCCCGAGAGAGAGAGAATACAAGTATATGCATAGCTGGTTCACCTCACTGTGCAGCAGAAACGAACACATTATAAAGCAATTACACTCCAGTTTCAAAAAATACAGCCTTGGAGGCCACATGAAGGAATCTGAAATCTATTTTGAAAGCAAAGAGAAAACACCTGAAGAGTTTTTTCTTTCTTTCTTTCTTTCTTTTTTTTTTTACAGGAACTGACACAATAGGAGATATATTTTAGAAAGGTCACAGGAAGGAGCAGCATATCCACGTCTTCAACAACAGCAATATTAATTTGACTAACATTTATTAAGAACCTATTATGGATCAGGAACCATTCTGGGTATCAGGGATATAGAAGTGAACAAAACAGGCCACAACCCCACCCTCCACAGCACCAATATTCTGACATGGTGATACAGTCCGGAAGTATGTAAACAAAGAAGCGTTCAGTATGTCAGACGACAGAGTCCAGGGTGAATGTGAATGGGCAGAGGTGGGAGGTTATATAGAACAATAAGAGAGGACTTGTTAATAAAATGACATTTGAGCAGAGAGCTGAAGGAAGTGAGGAATGAGCTGGAGGAATCTGAGGTCAGACCATCCCTGGCGGAGGGAAGAGCAAGAGCAAAGGCCCAGAGGGAAGAGCAGGCCTGTCCCAGAAACGGCTGGGAGACCAGTGCAGCTAGAGCAGTGGGAGACAGGAGAGGAGGGAGAGAGGAGGTCAGAGGCCAGCTCTTGTGCCTTTAGGGGATGTTCTCAAAGCCCTGAATGCTTGCCCTGCCAGAGCATTGCCTAGGCTCGCGGAGACATGTACCAGCTGTAAACTCTTAACCATCTACACACCACACTTTGTTACCTGGACCCCAAAACAGCTCCCTTTGAATCTAGTTTCGCTTGAGCAGTTCTGCCAGCTACCAAACACACTCCCTCAGCTGAATTTCTCACAAGAAATAAGTCGGTTTTTACTCCTACTCCTCTAACCAGAAGGATTTAAACCCAATCTAAAGAGCCCAGAGCAAATAGGCACTAAACCATCACTTCATCTTTTTCCTGTGCCCAAACAAGTTCATTCTCTATCCCCAGACCCACACTCACACTCCCAGTTTTGTTACCATCTGAGAATCGAGACAAATACTTAAAGGAAAGGGTGGAATTATCAGAGGAACAGTATATGACAGGTTTTGAATCGGCAAAATAAAAGGTTATTTGTCCCCCAAACCCCAGGGCTTCCACGTGAACAATATTAGAAGGTGAATTTTAACCAAATCCTTAATGAAATAAGAAAAAATAAGGGAAAAGGTAGTGGGTTTCTGTGAAATTAAATTTTTTCAATTTAAATTTAATTTGGGGATCCGTGTTGATTAGCTACTGTCACAAATACCAAATATCTTGGTGCTTTAATGCAATAAAAGTTGATTTCTTAGTGTGCAGGAAATTAAGCTATTGTATCTTTCTCAAAATCCACCTTTTATACTCAGCTTTACAATGCTGGAGCTGGAATTCTGCGAACCACACTATGCTTTGATGGCTGTTTCCTGAAGTTTCCATTAGTACAGGGTCCCAAAAAGGGGCTGCAAAACTGTAGGAGGAATAAGAGATTTGCTCCTTTCTGGGCATGTTTGGGATTTCAGCTCGTTTGTTCGTGTTTTGTAAGTTGCTTTGTTTGTTACATTCTTCAGTGTCACCTGAGCACCATTTCGTACCTGGCAGCAGCAGCTAGTTGTAGAAGCAGGTGGTTTCCAGTTTTTTCCCTCTTTTCAAGAGTGAACCTCACCAAGCTCCCAGAGGTATCCGAACCACACTGCAGGCCAGTGTCCCTTCCTCAAAAGTCAGAGTTACAGCTCCACTCTCACTCACTCGGAATCCAGGGAAAATACTGTAGGTCGACTGTGGCTTTCTAGACGGCCGTGTGCGCACCCTTCTGTTACCTTGAAATTCAGCCATCTTCAGGACATCGGGTCTTCTGCGAGACACTCAGCACCTGTGCCACACGTGGGGCATGAGAGCCAGGAGGATTGTGGGAGTCTTTAAGGGCCAGGACAACCTGCAGCAAACTTCACTTTGGCTCCATCCCCAGAGCCAGTCTAACTGCAAGGGACACTGAGAAATGTAGTCTGGCTGTGGTTTGTGGCTGAATGTAGGGCAGTCACTGCCACAATGTCCTTACAACAGTTGAATGTTAAAAAAAAAAAATCCTTTCATAACTTAGAGTAAGAGTAGATGACAGGCTTGGCAAAATTAAAGGCTACTTGGATTCCCAGGTAGCTCATTGGCGTCCACCTGCCAATGCAGGAGACACAAGAGATTCAGTTTCAATCCCTGGGTCAGGAAGATCCTCTGGAGGAGGAAATGACAACCCACTCCAGTATTCTTGCCTGGAGAATCCCATGGTCAGAGGAGCCTGGTGGGTAAAGTCCGTGGGGTGGCAAAGAATCAGACACGACCAAGCACGCACAGGCAAAAAGGTTACTTGCCCCCAAAACCCTAGAGTTCAGTAGGTCAGTGAGATTCAAAGGGCTGAGAACCACTGTTTCTTGCTAATACAAGTGGCCTCAGATGCCTTCTTCATGCTCCTATCGAGCGATGTCCTGAATCTGTTCATGCTCATTTCCAAGTTATACTCTTTCCTCCTGAACACAGCAGTGCCCATAGCATCTCTCACACTATTGGATGGAAAACCTATATGTCTTCCTTGATTCCGAACATCAGGGTTATAATTGTTGTCCACTGAATTAGCATATTACAGGTTCCAGATGAGTGTTAAAACTGGAACAGCACTGGCCAGTGTTGAGCTCTCTAGAAGACATTTTCTATTTTAAAAAAGGAAATAAAAAGAAAGGAGAATGACATAGTTTAGAATAGTCTCTAAGTTCGTTTTGGTATTATCCTCCTTTCTGCTGTGCTGGCTGCTGCGTCCACGCTGTGGTTGTGTCCGACTTGTTTCGACCCCATGGAGTGTAACTCTCCAGGCTCCTCTGTCCGTGGGATTTCCCAGGCAAGAATACTGGAGTGGGTTGCCATTTCCTTCTCCAGGGGATCCTCCTGACCTAGGGATCAAACCTATGTCTCTTGAATCTCCTGCACTGCAGGCAGTTTCTACCACTGGGCCACCTGGGAAGCCTTGTTAAACTTACTTTCCAGATAGTTGGATAAGTTAATATAATCACACTTGGCTCTTTCATGAATCTTTGCCAACTATGAAATGTCTTGCATGAATCTATACTTACCCATAAATTACTGTTGAACCCATATCTGGAACAGATCACTGTGAAAGTCTAGGTCATCTGACCTTTAGAAGGCAACTCTGATTAGGAGACCCTCTTAGGATAGCATCCTCTTGCCTACAGAATAAAAACAAGCTTAACCTTTGGTGCTATTTCTATTTTAAAAAAATATAATAATTGAACTAGAAGCTTTCAGGGTGAATAGATAGACCCCTTGTAATTAGTGTAGGAAGAAATTCTAAACCCAAGTCAGGACTGTGGGAGTATAGAGACAGTTAATAGTCTCTCTCTCTTATATTCATAACAAAAACATTTAAAAAGAGAAACATCACACCAGCAGTGTTTTTTAAAGACAACTATTTTTTTTCTTTTTTCTGTAACTCTTGCAAATCCAAGGTAAGCTAAACTATGTCTGACTATTAAAAGACTATCTTAAGTTCCAGTTGCCTCATGAACAGCAAAACCAATGCACTGAAGACCTCCAGACACTTATGTCTCTTCCCATTTTCCTCTCCTATTCAAGGATACATCAACATCCACCAAGTCACCAGAGCTAAAAAGCTGAGAATCTTTTTTAGCAGCATCCTGTGTATTATTTCTGTACACATGTCTATCATTGCATGCATGACATTGCATTGTATGCATTTATTATCATACTAGCCTTTCTTTCCTGGAGAAGGCAATGGCAACACACTCCAGTACTCTTGCCTGGAAAATCACATGGATGGAGGAGCCTGGTAGGCTGCAGTCCATGGGGTCACAAAGAGTTGGACATGACTAAGCGACTTCACTTTCACTTTTCACTTTCATGCATTGGAGAAGGAAATGGCAACCCACTCCAGTGTTCTTGCCTGGACAATCCCACGGACAGCAGAGCCTGGTAGGCTGCCGTCTCTGGGGTCGCACAGAGTCAGAAACGACTGAAGTGACTTAGCTGCAGCAGCAGCAGCAGCCTCTCTTTCCAGCTACTTTAACTCAGAACCATCCCTTGATTTTGTATCTCTCGTGCTTAGTACAGAGTTGGCACAGAGTAATCACCAAATAAATGGATTTGAACTCTCCCACTTCCCAAGTTCTTTCTTTTTGGTTACTGAGTCCTGCCCACTTTTTCCCTGAAATGTCTCTTCAATCCTCTTCCTCAAAGTTCAGACTCTTATCACTCTCTCCCTTCACTTATCCAGAGTCTTCTATCAACTGTTCCCTCTAACTCCAGGCTAACTCTGCCTGTACCTGCCTGCTATACAGCTGCCAAGTTATCTTTCCAAAATACAAGTCTAATCAAGCTGCCCCTTTGTCTAACACCTTCAATATTCCCTCACATCTAGCACAGGGTCCAGATTTCTTAGCATAATTCTCAGCACAGTCTACCTGCCCAAGTTCAACTCCAGAAACTTGTCCCTGTATGTCCTAAGCTCTAGTCATTCAAAACAGCTGATTGTTTAATCAAGAAATGCTCCTTGAGGCCTCTGTGGTTTGTTCCTTCTCCTTCTTCCATTTAAAATGCTTTTCCCACCCTCCTCAGAAAACTCCTACTCATCCATCAACACTTAGGTTAAGTGTCAATTCTCTGAAGCCTAATTCCCCAAACATTTGCTTATAGATCCTTCTCTTCCACTCAATTTTGTGCCACTTAAGAAGAGGGACTATGTCTAAATTATTATTGTATGCCTCATGCTAAATTCACTTTCTGACACCATCAACATCAGCAAATCTTTACTAAGACTAATTGCCAATCAGCACGTAGGATTTTTTTGGTATTCTGAAATTCTAATCGGTATCTTCACTTCTACAAAGGCCAGATTCCTGCTCCCCAGGAAGACTCCCTCAAAAGTGTTATTATAGTACAAATTGGAAACCCTCCAGTACCTCTGCTCAAAGCCACAGACATGGTAACATCCATTTTTAAGCATCTAAGGAAGGTAAATTTACTTCTTTGCAGAAACAAAAAATAAATAAAAAACTGCTGGCTTTGTAAATCAGAGATGAAGTTAACACATAGTCTTTTTGTTGATGATGATTGTGAAAATTTCACTTTGAATAATTTTTAAACCACTTCCACATATATTAACTTACTTGGTAACCTATGAACACAACTGGAAATTGTCAAATGCATTAGCAAGGAGTCATTTGGAGTCTGGTATAAGCACGGCAAAGGTTCCAGCCCCAGACCCCCGTTTGCTAAATACTTGGCCAAGGAAACATTATTTAACCTCCTTAGGGCTATGCCAAAGCCTTTGACTGTGCGGATCACAATAAACTATGGGAAATTCTGAAAGAGATGGGAATACCAGACCACCTGACCTGCCTCTTGAGAAACCTATATGCAGGTCAGGAAGCAACAGTTAGAACTGGACATGGAACAACAGACTGGTTCCAAATAGGAAAAGGAGTACGTCAAGGCTGTGTA
>NW_011495081.1:10814811-10843399 GCF_000754665.1 Bison bison bison | reverse complement strand
AAACGAAGATCATGGCATCTGGTCCCATCACTTCATGGCAAATAATGAGGAAACAGTGGAAACAGTGGCTGACTTTATTTTTCTGGGCTCCAAAATCACTGCGGATGGTGATTGCAGCCATCAAATTAAAAGATTCTTACTCCTTGGAAGGAAAGTTATGACCAACCTAGATGGGATATTAAAAAGCAGAGACATTACTTTGCCAATAAAGGTCCGTCTAGTCAAGGCTCTGGTTTTTCCAGTGGTCATGTATGGATGTGAGAGTTGGACTATAAAGAAAGCTAATCACCTAAGAATTGATGCTTTTGAACTGTGGTGTTGGAGAAGACTCTCGAGAGTCCCTTGGACTGCAAGGAGATCCAACCAATCCATCCTAAAGGAGATCAGTCCTGGGTGTTCTTTGGAAGGACGGATGTTGAAACTGAAACTCCAATAGTTTGGCCACCTGATGCGAAGAGCTGACTCATTTGAAAAGACCCTGATGCTGGGAAAGATTGAGGGCAGGAGGAGATGGGGACAACAGAGGATAAGATGGTCGGATGGCATCACTGACTCAATGGACATGGGTTTGGGTGGACTCCGAGAGTTGGTGATGGACAGGGAGGCCTGGCGTTCTGCGGTTCATAGTGTCACAAAGAGTCAGACAGGACTGAGTGACTGAACTGAACTGAGGGCTTCCCTGGAGGCTCAGACAATAAAGAGTCCACCTGCAATTCGGGAGACCCATGTTCAATCCCTGGGTTGGGAAGATCTCCTGGAGAAGCAAATGGCTACCCACTCCAGTATGCTTGCCTAAAGAATTCCAATGAGAGAGGAGCTTGGCGAGCTATAGTCCATGGGGTCACAGAGAGTCGGACATGACTAAGCGACTAATACTTTTACTTCAAGCCTCCTTAAGCCCATGTTTCTTCACCAGTAGAGATAGGAATAATAACAGTAATAACAATTGTTGAATGCTTCTTGTATATGAATACCATTCTACGTGGTTTCCATATAATTCATTTAATCCTATAAAAAGTGAAGCAAATACCATGAACTGTCTTCAGTTAGGAGACTGAGGCACAGCTAGTAAATGGTAGGACCAGAATAGGGACCTGTACTCTTGCACATTATGGAAACCAGCTCAGAGATTTCCTTAAGTATAAATGAGATCAGGCATATGCAGCCCTTAGCACAAAGCCTGGAACATACTAAATCCTTGATGAACATCAGCTCTTCCTAGCCTCATTAGCTAGAAGGACAATAGTAATCATTCAGCTGAGCTCTAATGTAATCTAATTACCTACCTTTGCTGCTGCTGCTGCTGCTGCTAAATCACTTCAGTCGTGTCCGACCCCAACAACAGCAGCCCACCAGGCTCCCCCGTCCCTGGGATTCTCCAGGCAAGAACACTGGAGTGGGTTGCCATTTCCTTCTCCAATGCATGAAAGTGAAAAGTGAAAGTGAAGTCACTCAGTCGTGTCCCACTCCCAGCGACCCCGTGGACTGCAGCCTACCAGACTCCTCCATCCATGGGATTTTCCAGGTAAGAGTACTTACCTTTACCAAGCACCAAAACAGACTTGTCCACTTTGCTACAGCCTCAGAAGAAAAACAAAAAGAAAAGAAAAAAGAAAGAAAGGAAGGAAGGGGGCCTTCCCTGGCTGTCCAGTGGTTAACACTTTGCCTTCCAATGCAGGGGGCATGAGTTCAATTCCTGGTCAGAGATCTAACATCCTACCTGCCTCCTGGCCAAGAAACCAAAATGTGAAACAGAAGCAGTGTTGTAACAAGTTCAATAAAGACTTTAAAACATCAAAAAAGTTTTAAAAACACACACAGGAAAAACAAAAAACAAAAAAAGGTGGGGGCAAGGGGGGAAACAGGCAAGAAAATGAAAGAAGATATGTGAAGGCAACATGCATGTCAAAGGTGCTTCATAACATGAATGGTGGTGTTGTGACAGGGGCAGGAATTTCTGGAAGGGTGTACATCATTTGTATTTAGTTGTCCTATTCCCAGAAGGAGGACTGTTCATTTTTCTCCTTGACAGTGAGCCTAATCCTATACAAAAGTGAAAAGGGCTTGAGACTGGATTTTCCTGTGGACACAAATCACGTCATAATCCTGTCTGTATCCACATAGGAGCCACCATAATAGAGGGAAAACAAACACCCAAACCCAGCCTCTGCCCCCCACCGCCCCTAGGACCCTTACACGGAGTTCCCTCTTCAGATTTAGCTGCCTTCCATGTTTTATCTTTTGACCCATTTCCTTATCTCCAGACCTCATAGATTCACTTTCCTTCCTTATGGTTTTACTGAAAGCAAAATAATAGCAACTGTCACCTAAAAGGCGATTGATTGTTTTTAATTAAAACCTGTCATTCTAGGCACATCATACATGTCAAGCCAAGATCCCTCTGTGGGAAGGTCCGTAGCTGCTGCCACTGCTGCCGCTGCTAAGTCGCTTCAGTCGTGTTGACTCTGTGCGACCCCATAGAGGGCAGCCCACCGGGCTCCCCCGTCCCTGGGATTCTCCAGGCAAGAACACTGCAGTGGGTTGCCATTTCCTTCTCCAATGCATGAAAGTGAAAAGTGAAAGAGAAGTCGCTCAGTCGTGTCTGACTCTTCGCAACCCCATGGACTGCAGCCCACCAGGCTCTCCCGTCCGTGGGATTTTCCAGGCAAGAGCACCGGAGTGGGTGCCATTGCGTTCCCCAAGCTCCATAGCAGTGCTGTCCAATACACCTTGCTACGATGACACTCTGTATCTTCACCATCCAAAATGGTGGATGGCACATTAAAATATAGTTCCCCCTGCAACTGAAGAACTACATTTGCATTTCACTTAATTTTAATAAATTTAAATAACCACATATACCAAGTGACTACCATGTTGGTCAGAAAGTGTTAGTCGCACAGTCGTGTCTGACTCTTTGTGACCCCATGGACTGAAGCCCGCCCAGCTCCTCGGTCCATGGGATTCTCCAGGCAAGAATATTGGAGTGGGCTGCCATTCCTTTCTCCAGCATATTGGTCAGAGCATCTCCATAAACGATCATCCACTTCTACTAAATAGTGAGGGATGACTACGCAGGGTTTAGGATGTCACCCCCCAAGAGCAAACAGGAAACTTGGAGGAAGCAGTCCTCTGAAATTAAGACGGCTTACCGAAAGGATCAACACCAGATATTTCTAAAATTTGCTTCTAGAGGGACTAGAAGGCTGACTCTCAAATTGGCCCTGGGCCACTTGATCACTATTCAGTTCAAGCATGTGAAACAGAGACTCTTTTATAGGTTATAAGTAAAGATGCGCTGCTGACCTTTAAACTGCAGGCAATGTCTGGAACTGACCGCTGCGATCTCAAAAAAGCTCTAAAAGAAGACATTAAACATCAAGTATCACCCAAAGAAAAGCAGAATAATTTGTCTCAGTTCTTTTTCCCTTACAGGAGCACACCCCCAGTCATGCTTTGGACTTGGAACTGGGCTGATCCGCTTTCCTATGAAGATAGATTTACTAAGGTAGAGAGGAGGGTGACAAGCTTTGTGAGGCACGTAAGAAGCAAACGCCAAGACTTTGTGAGGATGCGAGAACGTGCAAAGAAGTGTGGCTTGTGTTCTGAGAACCATAGGAGGCCTCTGGACTATCTGAAGCAGGGAGGGGACGTTGTCCATTTGGGATTTTGTAAGGGTGACTATTGTTGCCATGTGAAAAGTGCGGTGAAAGGGGTGTGAGAGATCAATGAGGAGACCTTTGTTTTTGCAAAAAGTGATGGAAGTGAGGAGTCTGAGAGCAGTACAGCCAAAGGGAAGGGGGCGGAGTAAACAGATACTTCAGTTCAGTTCAGTTCAGTCGCTCAGTCGTGTCCAACTCTTTGTGACCCCATGAACCGCAGCACGCCAGGCCTCCCTGTCCATCACCAACTCCCGGAGTTCACTCAGACTCACGTCCATCGAGTCAGCGATGCCATCCAGCCATCTCATCCTCTGTCATCTCCTTCTCACTTAGGAACAAAATTAACAGGGCTTTGTAATGATTGGACCAGGAGTAGGGAGGAGGCAGGGATGAGCAAGAGGTTCCTGTTTTTCATAACAATGGAGGGAGGTGCTGTTCGCTGCGATAGACGGAAAGGACTAGATCTAGGGAAAAAATGAGTCTCATTTTGGACACTTATGTTTGAAGTGTTATTGACACTATGAAGTTGGCAAATAGATGAGTTGGACATACAGGTCTAGGGTTTAGAGGAGTGGTTTAGTCTATAGTGTTGATTCCATTGAAAACCTTTGAAAAAAGAAACTGATACCATATCTCACTTTTCAACCCTCAATAGATGATGCCCAGAAGTGGCATAAGGAGGATTTCTCCAGAATTCAGCTTTTACCAGGCATAGCTCCTTCCTTGCAGAATTTCAGGCTGCCAACCTCACCAGAAAAGACTGCGTTCCCCATTTCTTTCGGCAACGCTGTGGGGCATCTCTTATTCTTACAAACCCTGCTAAATCTCCATCTGCTTTGGTCACACATCTGCCCTCTAGTCTGCCCCTCTGGCTGGGATGAGGTTAACGCTTTAATCCCTCCTGACTTGCAGCATCATCTACTGGCGAGTTCCTCAATCTGCAGCCTCATGATCCTTGAACTCACAGAAGACTTTATTAACCTGTAAGTCACACATCCTAGTCCCTAGGGGCATGCTTGAACTACGCCAATACCTAACTCTATTGTGTTGTCATCTGGGAATAACCAATATTGCTGGAGTTAACAATTTTTAAGAGAAGCTGAAGCTGTTGAGTTTTTTTTTTCTTATGAAATCATTCTACTTTCAAAATGTCTAACTCATAATTTTTTTAATTTTAAAAGGCCACCTGGGTCAAGAAAAACCTCTTACAGTCCCATTTGTTCCACGGATCATCAATTTGTGACTTTTGGTGTCATGGGTGGCACATGGACAGCATTCATGTATTCATGCATGACTCACCCCTAATCGATACCTTTTCCCACTGAATCTGAATACATCTTCAGAATCTATCTCAACATAAAATCCTCCAGGGAGATAATGTTTCAAATATTCAGAACTGCATATATGAGTTGGATCTTATCTGCCATATATATTCTTGTGGTAACCACAGAATAAATTCTATTCCTCAAAAACAGGAGGACATCACAAAATGCCCCAAAGTCCCTCTCCTCACCTCCTTTCAAGACAAATTACCCTGAAGCACAAACACAAATGCCAGAATTCTTTCAGTGCCCGTTTCTATTAGCACATATTGTGTTATCTGAGTCTACAAACATTCCTATTTTCTTCCCACCTTATCTCTGCTCAGTGACCTTTTAAATGCCACTGTAGTTCAGTTGAATCAACATCTTTTTCTTTTTCTATTCACTCTTGGCCTTCATCTCTCCTCTCAACTTTTTTTTTTTTAATCTCAACAGCATTTCCCTAAACACCTCATCCTGATTAAAAACAAGACCCGGACACTTTTCTCTACATAATTCTCTAATGTGATGATAACTGATGGAGAAACCTTTTCTACCCTGACCTCAGAACTCAAGGGCACCAGGAAGAGTCCACAAGTCCTGTACTTCCTGCAAAATGACTCGTTTTCTTTTCACCTGAGTGTAAATGAATTGAAGAAAGAGTTCCCATTCTTTCAATTAGTAAAAGAACAATTATTTTCCCATGTAAAATTAAAGCTTAGCAGGCACCTTTCCTTGGGAAGACATCAAGCTGAACGCTTTTCACTGAAGCCAAACAACAGCATTAAGAAGATAGATTCCTCCAGAGCTGTACTCCTTCGATCCTCAAATGCGAGTTGTTGGTTTACTTTTTAGCCAAAGTAAAAGATCTTTTTGCTTCTTTCTTTAAGGATCTCCATTAAGAAAAGCAGCAGCAGTTTTTCTATTATTGAGTTTCCTTTGTCGGGGGCAAAGGAAGGAGAAATGATAGTCTCATAACTTAGACAGTGGTTGTATTGGTTTGCTATGGCTGCCTTAACAAAGGACCACAGACTGGGTGGCGTAAATGACAGACTTTTTTTTTCTCACAATTTTGGGGGGTTTTAGCTTTTTATTTCCCTTTGGAGTACAGTCAATTAACAACGTTGTGATTGTTTAGGGTGCGCAGCAAAGGGACTCAGCCATACACATGCATGTATCCATCTCCCCGAACTCCCCTTCCATCCAGGCGGCCACACAGCCTGGAGCAGAGGTCCCTGTGATAGATAGTCGGTCCCTGTTGGCTGTCCATTTTATATATAGCAGTGTGCACACATCCATCCCAAACTCCCCAATTACCCCTTCCCCTCTTCCTCCCCTCAGCAACCCTAAGTTTGTTCTCTGTGAGTCTGTTTCTGTTTGTAAATAAGTTTGTTTTTGTCATTTCTTCTTAGATTCCACACATAAGGGATATCATTCAATATTTCTCCTTCTCTCTCTGACTTACTTCACTCAGTATGAAATCTCTAAGAAAAGGAGAAATATCATATGACATCCCTTATGTGCAGAATGTAAAAAGGAATGATACAAATCTCACAACTTTGGAGACTGGAAGCTCAAGATCAAAGTGTCAGGTTTAGCTCCTCCCAAAGGCCTCTGTCTTTGGCTCGTGAATGGTAGCCTTCTCTCTGTGTCTTCACGTGCTATTTCCTCGGAGACTGTGTCCTAATCTTTTATAGGGACGCCAGTCATCCTGGATTAAAGCCCACGCAAATGGTCTCACATTAACCTACTTAACCTCTTTAAGGACCCTAGCTCCTAACACAGTCACATTCTGAGGTCCTGAGTGTTAGGACTTCAACATATAAATTTGAGTGGGGGAGGACACAATTCAGCCCATAATGGTGGTCTTGAGGACATGTTCAAGCAGAGTTTAAGTGTTTAGTGACGACCAGCGCGCCCGGGCGAGTGTGCTCAGTCAATTCAGTTGTGTCCGACTCTTTGCAACTCCATGAACTGGGGACCACCAGGCTCCTCCCTCCATGGGATTCTCCAGGTAAGAATACTGGAGTGGGTTGCCATTTCCTCCTCCAAAGGATCTTCCTGACCAGGAAGTGAACCACATCTCCTGCGTCTCCTGCATTGCAGGCAGACACTTAAGCGCTGAGCCACTGGGGAAGATGTTAGTGACAAGTAACAGAAACTAACTCAGTGTGAGTAAATAATCATCATAATCACCAAAAGAAAAAACCAACAGAAAACATCCAAGGCAGGAAAACAATCATGCCTTAAGAAGGAAAGAACCTGAAACAGAAAAACCCTCAAGACACTCTCCCTCCCCTCCCTGCTTCCTCTGCAAACAGGCATCTTCTCTCTTTCCCCTCTTTCCACAAGATAGAGAATAGTCTCCAGGCTGAAAACCTCCCTTGGACAGGTCCTGCCATTTATCCACACAGAGTAGCTAGAAAAGCTTCAGTCCCAGTTTCCAGGGGAGAGAATCCTGATGGTCCCATTTGAGGTCAGGTGTTCGAGACGGTCCAATTAGTTATAACCACGGTGATCACATCACCTATTTCACACATGACTCTTGGGGGCTTGCCCCTGTGAACTGGGGTGATTCCCATGGGAAAAGAGGTAGAGATACATGATCACTGGCCGGTGAACAGGCTAGATGTTCCAGAACTTGCCACTGGATGGATACAGATGTTTTTTCTGCATGTCCCACTTTTTTTGTTAGATCTGAGCACCTGTTTCTCTCCTGCTAACCGTCTGAGCTAGAGATTTCTCCTCTGGAAGCATAGACAATAGGTAACTATAGCAACTAACTGTACAGGTAATTGCTCTAAAACACTACCCGGGGGTTAAAAAGCCATGGAGACAGTGATTCCCTACGTTCAACTCGAGCATTAGTCCACAGCTAAAGAGAGTTTTCTTGTCTCCAGAAGAGTCAATGTTTTACCTTTTAAAAGTAAAGTGTGTGTGCCACAATTCTCTCTGAAAGCCCAGGCACTGAAGTAGGTCCAGGAGATGCAATTTCAAACAGGCTCAACCTTTCATCTTCCAGGTCCAAGGCTTGGCTAGGTCTCAGTTGCCTCTAATCTTCTTTGTATCTTTGTTTCAGCTACCCACCATTTCCAGGAGCGGGTTGATGAGGAAAGACACAGGTTCAATAATATCACCTGTAGCTCTGATAAGACAGCATTTCCTAGGGACTCCCATGGCTGTCTAGTGGTTAAGACTCCAGGCTTCCACTCCAGGGTACATGGGTCCTGATTCCTGGCCGGGGAACTAAGATCCCACATGCCACACAGCACAGCCAAAAGAAAAATTTTTTAATAAATTTTAAAAGACAGCATTCAAATGTGATCAGTTCATCCCCCAAAGGTTCAACCAGAAGTACAGGCATCCCAGAACCTTTCTACCTAATGATCTCCCTTCTCACTCACTCACTCTCACCTGAATGCACTGAATTTACAGACATAAGGACAATAGCCTTCCCTCTCTCTGTTTTAAAGCTCACATCAAATTGGAGTGACTCATTTTGGAATCACTGGGATAAGGAAACAGACATAACCCAGGGTTTTATGGTCTCGTGTCCTCTCTCATCAATTATTCGGGAGAAAACTGAGTGATAACCATACGCATGCTGGAGCCAGGCTGCCCAGGCGCAAAGTGCTACTCCTTTCTGACTCTGCCTTAGACAAGCTATCGTTCTCTCTGAGCCTCAGTTTCCTGATCATTAAATGAGCTAATATACCTAAGTGCTTAGCGCTGTGTAGTTGATGGCTATTATTATTAACACTGTAATAAAAATCTGGCCTGAAAGGCCACCCAGGGTTAGCCTGTGATGAAATGCAAGGGCATTCCTCTCCATTCTTCATTCAGGGCATCCTGCTCTCCTGCCTCTGTATCGCATCTATCTGGGAGCCTCATGGGAACTTCCCCCATCAGGCCCCAGAACCCAAGATCATCTCACTCTCTGAAACTGCTGACTCTGAAAGAGAGGTAGTTCTCCTATCCTTGGAAAAAAAAAAAATACCCTCAGTGTCTTCTGTTTCCTTTCTAAGAGTTTTTTCTACTGTTTCTCTAAGAACGTCCGTGCATCTAGTTAATTGGATTATACCAGTTTACTGGGTTTCCTGGGTGGCTCAGTGGTAAAGAATCCACTTGCCAATGCAGGAGACACAGGATACGTGGGTTTGATCTCTGGGTCAGGAAAATCCTCTGGAGAAGGAAATGGCAACTCTCTCCAGTATCCTTTCCTGGAGAATCCCATGGACAGAGGAGCCTGGTGGGCTACAGTCTATGGGGTCACAAAGAGTTGGACACAACAGAGCACCCACACATGCACAGTTTACTAATTATCACCTAAAGCTGTCCCCTGCCCTCCATACTCACTACAACTGTCTGAGTTTGGACCCTCTCATCTCTCACCTGGACCATGACTCTCTTCCCTACTTGGTTATGCTACCAATTTTGGTCTGATATCCATAGAACTAGCATAAGGGTTTGTTCTAGAAAAATTGATTTTACTACAGATGAAATATTTTTCCAGGGGCTTCCCTGGTGGCTCAGATGGTAAAGAGTCTGCATGGAGTGCAGCAGATCCAGGTTCCATCCCTGGGTCAGGAAGATCCCCTGGAGAAGGAAACAGCAACCCGCTCCAATATTATTCTTGCCCAGAAAATCCCATGGATGGAGGAGCCTTGAGAGCTACAGTCCATGGGGTCGCAAAGAATTGGACACGACTGAGCGACTTCACTTTCACTTGAAATATTTTTCCAGATAAAAAATTTTGAAAGCTCCCTATTGCCCAAAATGTATATTCCAAAGTTTTGTCTGCATAGCCCAAAAGCCCCCTGCTGACCTCTACCTACTAATCTCTGATCAGTCTAGTCTCTGATCACTCCACTTACCCTACTGTGTTACACTTTAGCCACAGAAAGCTACAAGTGTGGTGTTGTTACTTCCAGCTGGAGTATCCCAGTCTTCCAGCCATCCACCTAACTAACTCTTACCCATTTTTCATGATCCAAGTCAGTAGATATCTCCTCTAAAAGCAGTCTATGTTTCCCCCTAGAAATAATCCATTACACTCTCCTCCCTGTTGACTTCATACAACATACAGAACAAACCACTCTAAATGTTCGTTTTCTAGACTGTCCCCACGTTTTTAAAACCACTTTATTGAAGTATGGTTGACATGTAAAAATATAGAAAACTTATATAACTCAACAGCCAAATTTTTAAATGAGCAAAGGACAAAGACATATAGTAGAGCACAGGGATCTCTACTCAGTATTCTGTAATAATCTATATGCGAAAAGAATCTGAAAAAGAATGGTATATGTATAACTGAATCCTTTTGCTGTACACTTGAAACGAACACTACATTGAAATCAACCATAACTCAATATAAATAAAAATTAAATTTAAAAAATAAATAAAATGGGCAAAGGACCTGAATAGACACTTCTCCACAGCTGACACAGACTTGGCCAAAGGCACATAAAAAGGGACTCATCAGGCAAATGCAAACAAAAACGCCAGTGAAATATCACTTCATACCTGTTAGGATGGATATTTCTTAAAAAGAGGTAACAAATGTTGGCAAGAATTTAGGGAAAAGGGGACCCTGGTACCCTGTTGGTGGGAATGTAAATTGGTACTGCCGTTATGGAAAACAGCATGGACGTTTCTCCCCTACTTTACTGGAAACTCTTTGAGGTCAGGAATTATGTTGCATCAGTCTTAGTATTTTCCTCAGCACCAACCCCAGAAAAGGGTATGAGCTATAATAAACACTGGACAAATGAAGGGCTAAGGGAGTGGGGAGGAGAGCGTTATTCTTTACACACAGCTATAACAGTACTACCCCGGGCCTCCCTGGTGGCTCAGGGGTAAAGAATCCGCCTGCCAATGCAGAAGATGCAGGTACAATCCCTAAGTCGGGAAGACCCCCTGGAGAAAGAAATGGCAACCCACCTCAGGATTCTTGCCTTGGAAATCCCATGGACAGAGAAGCCTGGTGGGTTACAAGTTCATGGGGTCACAAAAGAGTTGGACACAACTGAGCAACTAAAACAGCAGCAAATAATAGTACTATAACCCTATCGAAAGACTTTATCTTTGGATACATTCCCCAACTTTGGAATGTGCTATATAGGTTTATCTATGTATTCTCATCCTTGTTACTCTGGAACTAACGACTCCATCATGGCTGAGTGAGAGGTTTCAGCAGTCTCTGACTAGGGACAAAACCAGCTGGCCCCACTCTGGAAGGAAATTCTATTCTTGGCCCCCTTATCAGCATCACTCACTCCCCAGCTGAGCCCAGAGCCTGAAGGAGGTCAGCTTGCAGCCCAGCCCAGCAGTGGGACTGAGAAACGGAAGAACAGGTCTTCTCCACCCCACCATGAAACTGAAAGAGCATATGTGCCACATGTATGTGGATGGAAATCTTCCTTCCTGCATCCTTCCCTGCCCTTCTTCTTTCCTTCCTTCCTTCTCCCAGCACATTCGCAAATGAGGTGCTAGTGTAAACTTGAGCCTAACAACGTTGGTGGTTGATTAAACTCTTTTTCATTCCTCTGCTAATCAACTACAAAAGCCTTCAATACACACACCAACCTCAGAGAGGTTATATCACTTAATTACTATAAAACAACCCCACAGGTTAATGCATGCTTGATCTCAAAGGCGTGGCAGTAATCATTGTGTTATTTATACCAACCGCACAGTATGAAACAAGTATAGAGAATTCAGGCTGAGAAATATGACACAGGTCTGAGTTAAGGGACTGTCCATACCCCTGGCTCCTACTGTTGCTGCTGCTGCTAAAGCGCTTCAATTGTGTCCGACTCTGTACGACCCCATAGACGGCAGCCCACCAGGCTACCCCGTCCCTGGGATTCTCCAGGCAAGAACACTGGAGTGGGTTGCCATTTCCTTCTCCAATGCATAAAAGTGAAAAGTGATAGTGAAGTCGCTCAGTCATTTCCGACTCTGTGCAACCCCATAGACGGCAACCCACCAGGCTACCCAGTCCCTGGGATTCTCCAGCCAAGAACACTGGAGTGGGTTGCCATTGCCTTCTCCAACTACCACTCCCCAAAACTTGGGCTACCATGTTGCTATAGACTGAAATTTTAGACCAAGAAATAAATTATTTTGTGTTTTTCCTATTAAAATGCAAATACCATGTATGGTAGATCACATATCAAACCATGATCAATCATTTATGCCTCAGATACATCTAGATAAATTTAGACATTTTTCTGTGGCACTGGTGTTCCAGTGCCTCAAAGAATTGAAAGAGAGTAGCTGGAGCTGACGGAGAAGGCAATGGCACCCCACTCCAGTACTCTTGCCTGGAAAATCCCATGGATGGAAGAGCCTAGTAGGCTGCAGTCCATGGGGTCACTTAGAGTCGGACACGACTGAGCGACTTCACTTTCACTTTTCACTTTCATGCATTGGAGAAGGAAATGGCAACCCACTGCAGTGTTCTTGCCTGGAGAATCCCAGGGACGGGGGAGCCTGGTGGGCTGCCGTCTATGGGGTCACACAGAGTCAGACACAACTGAAGTGACTTAGCAGCAGCAGCAGCAGCAGCTGGAGCTGAATAGTTTGGGCAGGTTACCATCAAGGGTGGAAAACAAGTCAAAAGAGGAATATTGTTACTGCAGTTGTTTAGTTACTAAGTCGTGTCTGACTCCTTGCAACCTCAGGAACTATAGCCTGCCAGGCTCCTCTGTCCATGGGATTCTCCAGGCAAGAATACTGGAGTGGGTTGCCATTTCCTTCTCCAGAGCAGTCTTCCCGACCCAGGGATCGAACCCACGTCTCCTGTGTCTCCTGTATTGGCAGGCAGATTCTTTACCACTGAGCCACCAGGGAAGCCCAAAAGAGGAATGAGGGACTAAAGCAAGCCTCACCTATTTCATATCTGTACCTCCTGCCTGGCATTGATAGAATTGTGGACAGTCGCGTGGAAATAAGAGGTCAAGGAGTCTGACTGTAGCTAGCATTCTATTCTACAGGATTGATTTACTGAAATTTTCTGCCTCTGATTTTTGCATCACTAGCATCCCAAGAATGAAGCAGCATGATTTCCAACTTGGCATTTCACTTTATACAGTATATCTGCTTCTGACAAGCTCTGGGTAAATAATTTTTCATAAGTCAAATCGTAACGCAGGTATTCCAGGAGAGAATTAGTGAGGAGATCACCCGGAACAGTGACAATGTCTTGACTGTTTTGTACAAATGCTTGCGTTTCTACATCAGGCTTGCTTGTGACGTACACTTACCGTGTATTTGCCTCTCTCTCTGGAAGGCAGACTATTTAGAACTCTGTGATGAGGACTGATTTAATTTACAAAAATGCCTGTCCAGATGGATAAGGATCTGCAGGAGCTTCCTGATGATCTTATCACGATTCTATGGGATGCATAAAGTAAAGAGGATCACCCCCAAAGTGCTAAAAGATCTGTTCTTCTGTCTGACAAGTTAGTCAAGAAATGAGCAGTTAGTCTCTTCTGCGAATAGAGAGGATGCCAAGTACTAGATAAGAGACTTCTTTTAGCTACAGGCTCTTATAGTGAGAACAACTGATAAAAAGTGTGTATATTTGAACAAAAGGCTCATTTCATGGAAAAGGTTATTAGAAACTCAAGAAGAATGATGTGTCTCATTGTGGTAAATGAGGTCAGATACTCAATCTGCTTCCGACGTGGGTCAACAATCTTAAGCATGTTGTGAATAGAAAAGCACGCTGTCTATCTCATCAACTTACCTGGGTTTGTACAAGACAATCATTTCATTCAGTAAGGAATATAATAGGCTTTTTAGGTAGCACCTCGGGGACAAAGTGAAGCATGCCCCCAGAGAACTTGGGAACAAGGGTGCCCACCAAAAGGCAAACCAAACAAATCAGCACTGAGTGGGACAAAGCCAAAAGTCTACCGAGTTCTTTCTGAAGCATCATCGACGATACTGGCACGCTGAGACCTTACCTTGACCCAAAAGACACATTCCTCAAAGCTATCTGCATCCTTTTGCTCTGAATCTTTACTCAACAGTCTGCTGATTGATAATGCAGCTCAATGCCTGGTAAAGGGGCCATCCAGGCACAGGCAGGAGTTCTCTCTCGTTGTAAATAATCACATTGGCATTCTAGTTTATCCATCAATCTCATGTGAACTGACTTAGTGAGTAGCCATCACTTTAAATCTGATCAATTCCAAGTATACTGATAAAGCCCAGTTTCTGTAGTGGTACGTTTACAAAGCTTCTGCTATATAGCACCAAGAAGACTTTCTAAGGCTTTATCCTTTTGTTTGCCATTAATCTTTTTCCATTCTTTCACCATTGCTTAAAAGGTAAATTTCCCTTAATGGTATCTATACAATACCCAAAATGCTGGTTGATCACAGACTTAGAGAAAGAATTCATGGTTACCAGTGGGGAAGGTTGGGGGGAAGGGATACCTTGGGAGTTTGGGATGGACATGGACACACTGCTATATTTAAAATGGATAACCAACAAGGACCTACTGTATAGGACAGGAAATTCAGCTCACTGTTCTGTGAAGCCAGAAGGGGAGGGGATTTGGAGGGAGAATGGATACCTATATATGGATGGTTGAGTCTCTTTGCGCTCCACCCGAAACTATCACAACATTGTTAATTGGCGATATATCAATATAAAAAATCTTTTTAAAAAAAGATCTAGTTTATCTCTTTGAATTGTGGAATGAAACATCCAGTAGAAATGGGTATTTAGCAGTAGAGGCAGAGGTGCAGAGCTAGACTTGAGGTCAACAGTGACCCCTGAGGATAAACTTTTTGGTGCCACAGACCCTTTTAAAGGAATCTGAGGAAAGCTTTGAGTCCCCTCTCCATTGAAATGCACAAGTACAAGATTTGGAGTTTGGGGTGGTCCATGAATCCTAGATACAGATTGCTACTTGAGAAGCGTGATCTCATGCAAATCTGTCATTTTATAGATGGGGAAACCGAGGCTTTGTGGAGGGAAATGGCTAACCCAGGTGATACAGCTAGTTTCAGGAAGAAACAGAGTTAGGTCTTTAACATCTTCAGACCAACATTCATCTAACCAACTTTTTCCCACCGTATAACAAGTCATCCTGACATCAGGCAGATGCAGCAATAATGTGGAAACCAGCTGGTTCATGCTGCTTGGATACCATCCTCTCCTGGGGCATGAGAAGACGCCAACCAGACTCCTCACCCACCAACCCCCATTCCCTAAGCCAAGTTACACTAAATCATCCGGCTCTTGAGTCTTTATTCCTCTCTTTTAAAACGGGAGCTGAGGGACTTCGCTAGTAGTCCAGTGGTTAAGACTCCTCCTTGCAATACAGGGCACAAGGGTTCCCCTGGCTGGTAAACTAAGACCCCACATGCCATGGGGCAGCTAAGCCACAACTACTGAGCCCACACACCGCAAGATGCAACTAAGACCCAACACAGCCAAATAGATATGTTTTTTAAAAAAATGGGACCTGAAAGAGGGAAGCAGAACTGACCAACCCATTCTGGAGAAGATTCCAGAAGTTATCAGTGTTTCCTCCTGCAATATGTGAACTCTGGGTTTGTCCAGTGATTTCAATCAAACAAATGTGAAATCATGGAAAGAAAATAGCCAATTTATCTGAATTAACTAGTCTGGTCAATGAAAACACTCCATCTGAGGGGCCCAGGAAGGTTGCTCCTAAAGCAATCTCTCTGCAAACTATTAACTAAAACTTCTATGATGTTTTATATTTCATAAAGTACTTTCAGGCTTCCCTCATAGCTCAGTTGGTAAAGAATCTGCCTCAATGCAGGAGACTCTGGTTCGATTCCTGGGTTGGAAAGATCCCCTGGAGAAGGAAATGGCAACCCACTCCAGTATTTTTGCCTGGAGAATCCCATGGACAGAGGAGCCTGGCAGGCTACTGTCCATCGGGTCACAAAGAGTCGGACATGACTTAGCGACTATACCACCATTACCACCAGAGTGCTTTCAGGTAATACGCCACCTGAGGAAAGAAACATTAAAGGGAGAGAAGGATTAGCAAATCCTTACTGTTAAATGGTTTATTTCCAAAACAACTCTGAAATAAAGACCTTTCTAACTCGTAAGGAATCGGACTCAGAATGGCCAGTATTTTGCACAAAGTCACACAGTAACTAGCAGAGCCAGGACTCAAATTCTGATATCTGATACAATCTTATTTTCTAGATGACAAGTTGAGGTTCTAAGAGGTTATGCCATTCCTTTTTTTCATTCACCTCCTAGCTTATGGTTCTTGTACTTGAACTCACAACTTTAGATCCTAAAGCAAGCCTTTCATCCCATTGAGTCAATGCTTCTCAATGTTCTCTGCAAAGCACCCAAATAGGAATCACCTGGTTGCTCCATTTTTGAGAAAAATAGATCTTGAGTGAGAATTCTTAAAGTGTGGTGCTTGGACCAACAGCTGAGAACACTTGTTAGAAATGCAAGATTTCAGACACCACCCAGGACCTACTAAATCCAAAACTCTGGATGTGGGGGTCAGGAATCTGTGTTTTAAGTCCCCTGGGTAACTCTGATGCCTTTTTGAGAACCATTCACTAATGACATGCTTTCCTTTAACCCCTCCCCAAGGCAACTTATTTACACCTGAACTTTTTCTAGATAGAACGATCCTAACACATGTAACCTCACCTTAAAAAGCACTAACAGGTATTCAGCATTTGATCTAAGTCCATCATACTTTACAAGGCCCCAAACCTTGTGGCATTTGATTCTACCGCCTAATTTCATTGTAGTCTCTTTTCCCCAAACACGATCAGAAATCAGAGGACTCGAGAATCTGCTGAGAATCATGGACATAGAGAATAGACTGGTGGTGTCAGTGGGAGGGTTTGGGGGAGGGATGGAGTGGCAGGTTGGGATTAGCAGATGTAAGCTTTTATATACAGAATGTATAAATGACAGGGTCCTACTGTATAACACAGAGAACTATATTCAACATCCTTTGATAAACCATAATGGAAAAGAATATTTTTAAAAAGAATATATATATATATGTATGTATAACGGAACTACTTTGCTGTACAGCAGGAATTAACACATTGTAAATCAACTACAATAAAAAAAAAAAATCTGCTGAAAGAACTCCACCCTGAATGTGTTCTCAGAGATTGTTCCTAATGAAGAGGAAAAAGATGCCCAACCCTATCATTTGCTTATTCACTACTCTGAACAGAATTTTTAATGGTGATGTTTACATGAATTTGAGCGAACTCCAGAAGACAGTGAAGGACAGGGAAGCATAGCGTGCTACATACAGTCCATGGGTAACACAGGAGGACACGACTTAGTGACTGAACAGCAAAAAGATGAGAAAATAGTTTCCTCCAAGAGAACCCACGAGTGTAGATTGTAAGGCTTTGTTTCAGAGCTAAGCTTGGCCGTGTGATGTTGATGTGTGGGCCTTTCATAGTATGTCTTGGTGGGTGGTTCGTTTTATGACAATAAATGTTCTTCTCAAGCAGGTGGTTGGCTGGATAGACTAAAACCAATTAGTTTGTTCTTGGAGAAAAGTGAGCCTTATTTTAGATGTGTCCAGGTAGGTTATTTGCTTGAATTACACGCGCGTTCTAACAAGGAGTGAAAATGTGTTACTCTGCCTGGAGTCTGCTATATTTTACCATGGAAAACACAATCAGCAGTACCAAATGCAGGTATAACGTTCGCTGGTTAAACCAACCCGGTCCTGCATCTCCCGTGTTGCTGCTGAGCAATTAAATTTGCCTGCGACCGCGCTGTGGGCGACGCTTTCACAAGGAACGGTGCAACACTGCCACCGTGTGGTTTCCAGGTGAAAATGGCTGAGGCAAAAATAACCGTCCCCACTGAAAAGGCCACACTGCTGCCAGAGTCTCCCAGGAAGCTTAACCTTTGCGTTTGAGCTTAGAATTCAGAGGCAAGAGGACAGATGAGGACTTTCCTTGGGTGGACACAAAACATTAATCAGAAAGTGAGGCAGTGCCTGGGTAATCAGGTTCCCCCAGGAATTCCCATTTTCAATCCTCCTTCAATTCATTCTGTTCTCTTCCCACCCTGTTCCTTTCTTGTTAGCAGCTTTTATTTGACTACAGCTTAATCAATTTCCATGGCATTCCTGAATCTCAGCTGCTGGCCATTTAAGATCCCCCCCGCCCGCCGCGCCCGCAAGTTCAAAGCATAGATCCCACCTTCCTTATGTTTCTCCAGGTTTCACAAAGCCTTCATCCAACCATTAGGAACCAACTCTTATCCTGGTCTGTAAGAGGGAAAAAAGAAAGAGACGGAACAAGATGGGAGATTCCGAAAACTCACCATGACCAGTCCAGCAGTTGACTTGCCTGCTCTTGGACATTTCTTCTCTCTTTATTAATTGTATAGGAGTTTTTAGTTAGTATGAATATCAGAGACTCACAAACCACATGAAACTTTCAGGGGAAAAAAAGAATTATTTTTCTAAATAAATTAAAGATATACCTTAGGAAGTTTATTTACCTGAAAAGAACAATCTCCAAAGCTTGCACAAGTGCACCTTCAGGGTTCCAAGAATATATGGTTTCTTACAATTAACTAGTAAAAACTGAGGGTGTCAAGCACACTTCTGATGAAGAAAAATCTGGTTCCCTTTGTTTTTATAGTTTCCCCATATTATTAATGGCCCCACTGCATCCCAGGCCCTGAGTAGGCCCTCTATGCCCATGCTATTTCTAATTCCCAGGTTAGAAATAACAGTTTGCTTTTTTTTCCTAAATGCCTCTTTCAAAACTAAACACGAGCACACACGTACACACACACAGTTCTTGTCTGGAAACCTTATTTGCAGCAGTGATGAAGAATCTCTTTTGCTCCTATAGTATGGCTGACAGGTTTAGTGTTTCCTCCTTTCAAAAGTTAAATTCAAAATGGCTTTTATCTTTGTCGCTGGAGATGAGTTGACATTTAATGTAAAATGAGACATTTAGCTGCCTCTGTAAAGGCAGAGTAGGGGGTTTTCTAAGAGAATAAGCACATTCGTTTTTCAGATCTGCTGGCCAGCAGCTTTGGTTAAATCAAGTTTAATCCTCCCAGCTTATCCTCACCTCACCTGAAGCAACTGGGAAGTTTTCCCCCACATTCCTTCCAGCCTGAGAGGTGCTGCCTCCTGCAGACAGGTGTATCAACAGGGAGCTTACAGAGAAAGCTGGGAATGTTCATTCCGAGAGAATTTAAAGAAACATAACAGCCATAGAAAGGACAAAATTGAATCAGTTGTAGTGAGGTGGATGAACTAGAATCTGGGATACAGAGTGAAGTCAGTCAGAAAGAGAAAGACAAATATCATGTATTAATGCATATAATATGGAATCTAGAAAAATGGTACTGATCAATCTATTTGAAAGCAGGAATAGAAACGGAGACATAGAAACCGGACACAGTGAGGGAAGGAGAGGCTGAGACAAACTGGGAGAGTAGCATCGTCATATATATCATGTGTAAGATAATCTACATATGATATAGATTATTTACACTATCATGTGTAAAATAACTCGTGGGATGCTGCTGTATGACACAGGGCGCTCTGTGACGAGCTCGGGGGGTGGGAGGGAGGCTCAAGAGAGAGGGAGATATGTATACTTCTAGCCGATTCATGTTGCTGTGCAGCAGAAACTAACGCAACACTGTAAAGCAATTATCCTCCATTAAAAAAAAAAAAGATAGTATTTACAAATTAAAAAAAGAAAAGAAAAGCATAACACACCCACACTAGCAGGATCAATATTCACTTACACTATATTCAGATGCACAAAGAGCCTTTTTATTCCTCTGTTTTGATCGGCTTCCCTCACAGGACTTCAACCAGCTGATGGCAGAAGAAAAAAATGAAATGTCTATCTGGCCTAGCAACATAGTCTTAGTTGGAATCCCATCTCGGCTGGGCTGGCTTGGATATGTGCTTACTGTTTCAGAGTCTGCACCTCCCCGTCCCGGGTGCCTCCTGAGCTGATACCTTAGAATCTGAAAGGAACAGTGTGGCTTTGTGACCTCTCGGGGAGAGGGGGAGATGGCCAGGGTCCTTGAGATGTCGGCCAGCATCCACAGAGAAGGATACAGGCTGGGGTGACCCCTTGCCTGGAGCCCACGGAGGTGTGAGCGGGTGCCCTGGACTTTCTGCTGGTGCCACTTGAGTCTTTGGCTAACATCACTCGGGGTCTGCTGGACTCAGTTCACCTTAGTTCTTGCCGGCACAGTGGACACACCCCTAAGATCTGCCAGGAATTTCTGCCTTGCTGTCCTCAGCAACACTGGCTCCTTTGCACCCTGAAAGTGTTGGTTCTTCAGTCATGTCCGACTGTTTGCAACCCCGTGGACTGTAGCCCACCAGGCTCCTCTGTCCATGGCTTCCCCAGGCAAGCATACTAGAGTGGGTTGCCGTGCCTTCCTCCAGGGGATCTTCTGAACTCAGGGATTGAACCTGGGTCTCCCACACTACAGGCAGATTCTTTACCATCTGAATCACCACGGAAGCCCAATTTGCCCCCTGAAGTAACCCCTTTCTGCCAGGCTCCCCAGGCTCTGCAAAAGTCAGTGGCCAGCCCTGGGGGTATGAAGAAATCCCAGGTCCCTTTCAGTCACTTGAGAAGGAAAGGTGGTTCAGAAAAGCCAGGCCCTCCTAGGCCTAACCCAGCTGAGATGGCAGTGTCTTCTGACGAAGCTGCCACAGGTGGCTGCACGGGCAACCTGAGAAACCAGTCTACACCCAGAAACCCAGCTTACTGCTGGAATCTCACATACACACACACAGTCACGTACTCACACACAGATAGTCACACACACTCATTCACAGTCACACACAGTCACACACACACACTTCCCAGCGCCCCAGCTCAGGCCCAGAAGAAAGGACATCTCACTCCCCCACTTCACTTCATTTCTCTCCCTCCTCTTCTTCCCATTCACCTATGCCAGAGGGATAGACCATGGATTTTCCATTCCCTCTACAAACTGGCCTCCTTCTGCACATCAAGTCTTGTGCCCTACCTGTCCTAGGCAGAAGGAGCAGCCTCTACACTTGGAAAATCTTTATCCTTTAGTCTACTGAGGCCTCCTCTCAATATGCTGGGAGTGAGTGTGTGCTTAGTCGCTCAGCCGTGTCCAACTCCTTGCAACCCCATGGACTCTATAGCCCACCAAGCTCCTCTGTCCACGGAATTCTCCAAGCAAGAATACTGCAGTGGGTTGCCATGCCCTTCTCCAGGGGATCTTCCCAACCCAGGGACTGAATGCAGGTCTCCAGCCTTGCAGGCAGATTCTTTACCATCTGAGCCACCAGGGAAGTGGGACCCCTAAAAAAGGAGTCCTAGATGTCTTTTTCCCCCTGGGGGAAAATGTCTTATCTTACTGCAGAATCAAAAACACTATTTGAACACCAAACCTGGAATATTAACTCCTTCTTTCTCTTTGCCCCCCTCTAGGAACCATTCTAAGAGTTAGGAGGATTACCTCAAGTAAACTAGGGAGAAGATTACATGTAGGGAAGTGTAAAATAAGAAAACGTTTCAAAATATCACGCTGTTCAAAATATCACCCTAGTTCTTCATTTAAATTCGCCAGATCCTTCCTGAGTACCTGCTTCATCTTCAGTTTTTGAGAAAGCACTACAGGAAGTACAGAAGAGACACGATACATGGTCACAACCTCAGGGAACTTTCAGTCTAACAGTAAGAGAGACTCTTGAATAATCAAAGCGAAGACCTGACTCGCACAAACTGGTGGCGAGGGCACTAAACTGCTGGCAGTTCGGAAGGCCCTCTCCCGACCCCTGGTGTTTCCCTTCCTCCTCTGCTATCGTGAGGCTCTTAAATGTTTAATCTCTCTGCCTCTTGGACGAGAAGCCCTGAAGCAGCGAGCAGGCAAGCAACCCCTGCACTCTACACTGCTGTCTGCAGCCCCCCCCAACCCCCCCATCCCCCCCACCCCCGGCCTCCCCCGGTCGTCAGGAACCAACAATTCCCCAGGGGAAAGGGGAGTGGATGAGGACACTACCGGGTCTCAACTGTACACAGGCAATGTGTGCTCATGATTATTTTGAGTACTGCACAAGCCACATCAAACTGGACCAAACAGCCCCTAATTAAACACTATGCGAAACGTCTCATTCCTGTGCAGGCTTCTAATATGTCAGAGTCCACTGAAAGAGAAATCTCACATCTAGTAACTTCCACCCGTCTGCTCTTTGTTCAGTAAGACCTCTTAAAAGAAGGGTAGATGTTGATTTTTTTTTTTAAGTCAACTTTCATAGAGAGAAAGTGTGCTTCCCTGGTGGCTCAGACGTTAAGCGTCTGCCTGCAATGTGGGAGACCCGGGTTCGATTCCTGGGTCGGGAAGATCCCCTGGAGAAGGAAATGGCAATCCACTCCAGCACTCTTGCCTGGAAAATCCCATGGAGGGAGGAGCCTGATAGGCTACAGTCCATGGGGTCGAAAAGAGTTGGACACAACTGAGCGACTTCACTTCATAGAGAGAAGACTTAAAAGAATAGAACTAAATATTGCCAGTAATTACTCCAGATCGTGTGTGTGTGTGTGTGTGTGTGTGTGTGTGTGTGTGTCGTTATACTTTTAAGAGAAGCACCAACATTGAATAAGCTACAAATAGAGCATGAAAAAGTGTAACATTTAGAAGTCAGAATCTTAGGTGATGCTGATACTGGTGGTGTAAGCATAAATACAAATTAGAAATAAGGGGGAAAAGGCAATTCTCCATGAGGCAAAGAAAACGGAAAGGCACTATCCTCCAACTCCCTTTCTTCTTTGAGCTTTACTTTTAAAAACTCATCATTGTAAGCTCTTTCTCTGCCTCCTCAAAATGTATGTAAATCGCTTTAGAAGGTAAATAATCCTCTTGCCAATTTTACAATCCAGGGATGTTTCCTCCAGGAGCAGGGAGCCATCTCTTTGAAAAGTAATCATCAAGAAAGATAGGACCCTATTTCTCAGTTTCATGAGAGGACAGGACCCTCCATTCCTGAATTCATATTGCAAACTTACTTCTTGTCGGGAGATATGAGAAATTTACTTTTTCTTTGGATAAAGGCAACTAACAAACACAGATCATTATCCCCATTACATGGTGAATTTAGGAAGAACAACTACATGTGGAAATAGTGCTGTTAAGTCCTCTTGAGGGCTAGTTGTCCTTTATCTTGAGAATGTATATGGAATGGGTATATCTGCTTGGCTATACAAACTATAGAAAAAGGTGAGATTTCTTTCTGTCTTTGTAATCTCTTAATGGATTGCCTGTGATACTCATCATGTCCTTGTTTAATGCTGGTTCAGTAATAAAACTGTTTCTCTTCTATCCTTGTGGAGAGGTTTTCTGAGTTGGCAGGAGCTTTTGTTTTTCTGATACATTTTTTGACACTCAAATCTTTCTGTATTGAATAATTTGTACATTTGTGATTTTTTAAATAATGTAATATCTTGATATTACACAATGGAATTAATATAAGAATTAAACCCAGCTGAATGTTATTCCCATGGCAAATAGGGAAAAAAAATGGAAACAGTGAGAGACTTTATTTTCTTGGGCTCCAAAATCACTGCAGATGGTGACTCCAGCCAAGAAATTAAAAGACGCTTGCTCCTTGGAAGAAAAGCTATGACCAACCTAGACAGCATATTAAAAAGCAGAGACATTACTTTGCCAACAAAGCTAAGTCTAGTCAAAACTATGGTTTTTCCAGTAATCATGTATGGATGTGAGCATTGAACCATAAAGAAACCTGAGTGCTGAAGAATTGATGCTTTTGAACTGTGGTGTTGGAGAAGACTCCTGAGACTCCCTTGGATAGCAAGGAGATCCAACCAGTCCATCCTAAAGGAAATCAGTGCTGAATATTCATTGGAAGGACTGATGCTGAAGCTGAAACTCCAATACTTTGGCCCGCTGATTTGAAGAACTGACTCATTGGAAAAGACTCTGATGCTGGGAAAGATTGAAGGCAGGAGGAGAAGGTGACAACAGAGGATGAGGTGGTTGGATGGCATCACCGACTCTATGAACATGAGTTTGAGCAATCTCCAGGAGTTGGTGAGGGACAGGGAAGCCTGGTGAGCTGCTGTCCACGGGGTCACAGAGAGTTGGACACATCTGAGTGACTGAATTCAGAATTGAATGCTATTTAGTTGTTTTGCAAAAAACTAGGAATTAACTACCAGAAAGGAGGGATAATTCTGGAATATTCTGGATAATCTTTAACATGATTGATTAACTATTACAAAATTTGGTTTCTCCATCTGAAAAATGAAGATTATGTAACATGTATTAATCAATTACAGGTTTTGGGAGATGTTTAAATATCTTCTTAATATGGCCCCAAGTTTAGTAAACATCTGCTTTGATCACATACCTATAACGCCAAATCCTCTGCTCATCTATAAAAGATTCCTTGGATGGAGTAAGTCTTCTTTTAACCCTGGCTGAGAAAAAAACAAAAACATTTCAGGACTTTTCCAGTGCTTTTCAAAGGATACAAAATATTTTTTAAAATATAGGTGTCTTTGACATTAGTGTAAGGTCACCTCTCTACCTTATCCACATTATCTATTCTATTTCTATCAGCAAAATGTTCAAAGATTTTGTCATTGGGCATATTCAGATTCTTTTTAAATTATACTTGTATTTTAAATCCTGGATACAAATACCTTCTATACTTTTCTGACATTTAAAGAATTCCACAGCAATGAACAATGGCCTCATAACAAAGATCAGTAATAGTTTCTATTGCAACAAATCTTTAACCCAAAATTTGAACACTGTTACCATAAGAGCAAACAGACAAAAGGCTATCTGGTTTCTATTGGGTTGGCCTAAAAAGTGTATTCAGGTTTTCCATAAGATGTTATGGAAACCCAAACAAACTTTTTGGCCAACTCTATAAATTCCTACATTAAAACTCACAGGTAGACCTATAGCTTAGTCATCATATATACCTTACAAGGTTTATTTACTATTTGCACCATTTAAATTAAGTTTAATTTTAGCAATTTAGCCTTGAACACTCGTCATATGAAAAGCTCCCAATTTTCTAAGATACCAAGACTTAAACAATTAAGAACATAAATTTGAAATCAAACAGATCTGCTGAACCATAAACTAACAGTGTGACCTTGATCAAGTTATTTAACCTCTCTTCAAAGTTTCCTCAGCTGAAAATGAGTTAAAATTAAATGAGATAATGCCCTTAATAAAGCATGCTGCTGCTAAGTCACTTCAGTCATGTCCAACTCTGTGCGACCCCAGAGACGGCAGCCCACCAACCTCCCCTGTCCCTGGGATTCTCCAGGCAAGAACACTGGAGTGGGTTGCCATTTCCTTCTCCAATGCATGAAAGTGAAAAATGAAAGTGAAGTTGCTCAGTCGTGTCTGACTCTTAGCGACCCCATGGACTGCAGCCCACCAGGCTCCTCCGTCCATGGGATTTTCCAAGCAAGAGTACTGGAGTGGGGCGCCATTGCCTTCTCCTTAATAAAGCATATCATTAGAAATTGTTATATAATCACTCTATTCAGCTCTGTCATTCAAAATCCGTATCTTTGTAGCCAGTGTCTCTGCTGATGACCCTGGTAATCTGTTGTTGTTGTTGTTGTTCAGTCGCTCAGTCGTGTCTGACTCTGGGATCCCATGGACTGCAGCAGGCCAGGCTTCCCTGCCCTTCACGGTCTCCCGGAACTTGCTCCAATTCATGTCCATTGAGTCCATGATGCCATCCAACCATCTCATCCTCTGTCATCCCCTTCTCCTCCTGCCTTCGATCTTCCCAGCATCAGAGTCTTTACTTTTTTAAAAAATAAGAAAGAAAACAGGAGAAGTTTGTAAAATGCCCTCACAAATTCTCATGCAACAAAAGGCCAATAAAACTCAGCCTGACTTCCAAATAAGGGACGGGATTTTCAGTTTGTCCCTTTAAGAAAGCAGAACTCCAAGTCCACCACTCAACCAAAAATAAAATAAAATTCCAACTTCTGCTCATTCCTATCAGAGAGACTTGTAGCTCTCAACCCAATTTCTCATTCTATGGTTCAAATCAGCATCACGACAGCATGCCTCAAATTAATTAAAAGACATTCCTTTCCATCCAAGGTATAATCACGGCAATTTACTTCCAAACATAATCAAGAAAGTATGTAAAGGAAGATTAACCATATGAAGAATTTTTTCATATGTGAAGTTAATTGATTTTCATATCTTTTTTTAATGTTTCAAATAAGGATTCTAAAAGACTAGGTTTCCTGAAATATCTCAACTCAGAATAATTTTGGAATAAACTCTTCAAAAGAGATCACACTTTCCACAAAAAAACAGCTTCGAGGCTATGGGGGTAGTGGGGCACCTACCGAATTTGTTATAGGTCTACAGTAGCTACGTTCAGAGTTCTGGGAACTCTTGACCAGAATTCCTTTGAATAGTCAGAAGAGGGCAAAAAGAGTGATGAAAATATGTTCTTTCAGTAAAGCTTAGAGCTATCTGTTTTAACAGGCCAGATCAGGTTTATGGAGAAAAAACTGCTGGCCATGTTTGATTGTCTTCAGTTCTTTGGGGAAAAAACAAAAACAAGCAAAAACTCAGGCAAACAAAAAAATTGTTCACCTGCAATATTCACTTCCAAAAAGAAGACTGATCCCCTCTATTGAAAGCCAAATAAGAGCTTTATTGAAACAATAGACACAGCTACCTCAATTGCAAACAGGGATTCTAAAGGTTTCCCCAGTCCCTGATCCCCTACATTCACATTTCCACAGCCCCTAAATTTACTTCTGAGCCCCTCCAGTGAATGCCCCGTCTGACACAGAAACATTGCAGGAGGGCAACACGATAGTCCCATGAGCAGTCATCACCAATGTTTGTCCAGGATCTTCACAATTAAGGACCCTTGTCACACTCTTCCCCAAATTTCCACGTATTGAAACATGATTGTTTTTGTTGTTTAGTGGAAGAGGCGTTTAGACTCTTCATGACCCCATGGACTGTATGTAGCCCACCAGGCTCTTCTGTCCATGGGATTTCGTTATGCTAATAACCAATAATAAGATAATAGCATTTATTAATAACCCTTTGTTACCCATTTTTTTTTTAATTAACGAAGGACACAGAAAATGATAATTTAAGTTCTGATCAGCACAGGGCTACCACGTTACTGCAGTAAGCTGATATAATACCAGCCAAAATCCAGTAAAGGTGCTCCACAGACCAAACTCTGGAACCAGAGCACCCAGGCTAGAATTCCAGCTCTGCCACGTGTCAGCTGTGCAACTCTGGGCAAGTTGCACAACCTCTGTGTCTCAATGATCTCACCTATATGCTGCTAGTAATAATTGCACATGTCCGTAGCGCTGTTGGAGAGACCAAAATGAATTCATATATTTAAAGAACTTAAAACAGTGCTGAAAGATAGTAAATGCTAATTTAAAGTAGCTTTACTTTTTTAAACAGCTTTATTTCTAGAAATAACTCCAGGAAATACTTCTAGAAACTTGTGTCCCTGGATGTCTCGATCTAAGTGAGACTGTGTGTTAGTCGCTCAGTCGTGTCCGACTCTTTGCGACCCCATGTACTGTAGCCCACCAGGCTTCTCTGTCCATGGAACTCTCCAGGCAAGAATACTAGAGTGGATTGCCATTCTTTTCTCCAGAGGTACTTCCCAACCCTGGGATCAACTCTGGTCTCCTGCCTCACAGGCAGATTCTTTACCCTTTGAGCTAGAGGAAAGTCTAAGTGAAGATCTAAGTGAAGAACTCTACATTAAGGCCTTTTAAAATGTCATCTTGTTTTCATGTGGCCCACAATTCAGCGCTCACCAAAGTAATTAATTGTAGCTTTAATATCCTCATTCTGCACCAGGTGAGGTAAAAATAAATAAAAATTATCTGTAGTAGACTAAATGTGTCAGTAACATAATGTTAATCATTTAAACTCTAGATTTTTAAGAAATACAGTTTTATCCTTTATAAAGTATCACTAGGACATAAATTGGAGAAGGCAATGGCACCCCACTCCAGCACTCTTGCCTGGAAAATCCCATGGACGGAGAAGCCTGGTGGGCTGCAGTCCATGGGGTTGTGAAGAGTCGTACACGACTGAGCGACTTCACTTTCACTTTTCACTCTCATGCACTGGAGAAGGAAATGGCAACCCACTCCAGTGTTCTTCCCTGGAGAATCCCAGGGACTGGGGAGCCTGGTGGGCTGCCGTCTCTGGGGTCGCACAGTGTCGGACACGACTGAAGCGACTTAGCAGCAGCAGGACATAAATGCTATCTCCATTTCCTTCACTCAAGATACAAGCAATTGTTGGATAAAAGCAAGCACTTTGCAGGGGCGGTGAAGAGGTGGGCTCAGTCATGCAGGCAGGTCTGACTCTTTTGCGATCCCATGGACTGTAACCTGCCAGGCTCCTCTGTCCATGGGATTCTCCAGGTAGGAATACTGGGGTGTGTTGCCATGCCCTCCTCCAGGGGATCTTCCTGATCCAGGGATTGAACCCACATCTGTTGCTTCTCCTGCATTGGCAGGTGGATTCTTTACCACTGTGCCAACTGAGAAGCCTGAGGAAAAGGCAATTGAA
>NW_011495081.1:10765042-10814711 GCF_000754665.1 Bison bison bison | reverse complement strand
CGGCAGCCCACCAGGCTCCCCCGTCCCTGGGATTCTCCAGGCAAGAACACTGAAGTGGGTTGCCATTTCCTTCTCCAATGGATGAAAGTGAAAAGTGAAAGTGAAGTCGCTCAGTCGTGTCCGACTCTTCGAGACCCCATGGACTGCAGCCTACCAGGCTCCTCCATCCATGGGATTTTCCAGGCAAGAGTGCTGGAGTGGCGTGCCATTGCCTTCTCTGAAATAGAAGGGCAAGAGAAGTCAACTGAGGGAAATATGTCAATATGCCCTAAATGGACAACTATATTACTATTCCCAGAAAAAGTGAAGGATTTCAAAATCTTGGCATAAGGAAATAGCTCTGAAAATGTCAGTGGTCCAATCTTTCCAAGTGCTGAAATGGAAAACTATCCAGAGAGTGAGTGTCGGGCTGCGCAGTCCCCACCCTGCCATCCTCAGGAACACCAGCACTTGGGACACTTCTCCCAAGCACAATCCTCTAAGCAGACACCCTCCCCGCCTGCACTGCCAAGCAGTTTCTAATACCGACTCTGTGGTCTTTGAAAACCCTGTGGCTTGATTTCCTCATTTGTAAAATAGAGATAATATCTGGGCCCACCTTACAGTGTTGGCTTGTAGTTTCTCTTTATTTTTTGGCTGTGCCGAGGGGCCAGTGGGACCTCAGTTCCCTGACCAGGGGCCGAACCCACACTCTCTGCAATGGAAATGCAGAGACTTAACCACTGGACCATCAGGAAAGTCCCTATAGGGTTTTATAAAGATTAAATGAGTTAATGCACATAGAGCTCCTATAACTGTGCCTGGCACACATTGTTACCTAAGTCTAAAATATTATTTTTATTTGAAAAACTGGCTCCTAAACTTCTCCCCAGTCCTGAGTCAGACTCTGCAAACCTTCCCCTAGGTGATTCTCATACGAGACAGCTTTGGGAAATATGGATGGGCATAGTGAGATTAAGTGAGATTATCACTTAGTTATCTTATTTAAAATATCTCTAAATGGGTCAAAGGTACAAACTTCCACTTCTAAAATAAACAAGTCATGAGAATATAGTGCACAGCATAGTGACTGTGTTACTAGTCATGTTTAAAACTAATATTTTATTGTGTATTTCACAGTTGCTAAGACAGTAGATCTTAAAAGTTCACATTACAAGAAAAAAAATCCTGGCAGTGTATGGTGATGGATATTAACTTGTGGGGATTATTTCACAATACATACAAATATTGAATTACTATGTTATATACCTGAAACTAATATACTGTTATATGTCAATAATATGTCATTAAGAAAAAATTATAAAACCAAAACCCAAGGGAATTCCCTGGTGGTCAAATAGGACTCAACACCTTCATTGCTGGGGCCTCAGTTCAGTCCCGGGTTGGGGAAGCAGGATCCCACAAGACAAGTGGTGTGGCCAAAAAAACAAAAAGCCCACGAGGCACTTACCAGAAAAAGCAAAAAAAAAATTTTTAAGTGCCTGGAACAGAAATATGAGACAATTTGTTGGATTTAGACCAGCTGTTCTCAACTGGGGTGAGTTCTTACTGCCTCCCATCCTGGAGTATGCTCATCAATTCGTGCAGAAGTTTTGCTTATAACAACTGGTAAGGAAATGCTTGGAGAACACAATGGCACCCCACTCCAGTACTCTTGCCTGGAAAATCCCATGGACACGGGAGCATGGTAGGCTGCAGTCCATGGGGTTGCTAGGAATCAGACACGACTGAGCTACTTGACTTTCACTCTTCACTTTTATGCATTGCAGAAGGAAATGGCAACCCACTCCAGTGTTCTTGCCTTGAGAATCCCAGAGACGGGAGAGCCTGGTGGGCTGCTATCTACGGTGTCGCACAGAGTCAGACACGACTGAAGCAACTTAGCAGCAGCAGTAGCAAGGAAATGCTACTGGTATCCAGTGGGAAGAGGCCAGACATGCTGCTAAACATCCTACAATGCAGAAGCCAGCCCCCAGGATGAAGATTTATCAGGTCCAAAATGTCAATAGAGTTAATATTGAGAAACCCTGATGGATCGGTGCTTCCCAAACTTTTATGTGCTTACGAATCACCGGGGGATCTTGAGAAACTGTGTATCTTCAGATGTAAAGAACAGACTTCTGGACTCTGTGGGAGAAGGCAAGGGTTGGATGATTTGAGAGAATAGCATTGAAACGTGTATATTACCATATGTGAAACAGATCGCCAGTCCAGGTTTAATGCATGAGACAGGGAGCTCAGGGCTGGTGCACTGGGATGACCCTGAGGGATGGGATGGGGAGGGACATAGGAGGGGGTTTCAGGATGGGGTACACATGTACACCCATGGCTGATTCATATCAATGTACAGCAAAAACCACTACAATATTGTAAAGTAATTAGCCTCCAATAAAAATAAATTAATTTTAAAAAAAAAGTGTGTGTCTTGACTCAGTAAATCTAAAGATGAGGCCTGAGACTCTGCTTCTCTAAATAAACATCACTGGGGAGTTTGTTAGAATCATTTCAGCCTCCATCCCAGGACTGTTGGATCATAATCTGTATTTTAACAAGTTCCCTGAGGGATTTACATGCAAAGGTTGAGAAACATTGCTTTAGAAAATCCAGTCAGCTTTGTCTGTCTTTTACATGCTCAGTTGTGTCCTACTCTTTGCCATCCCATGGACTGTAGCCTGCCAGGCTCCTCTGTCCATGGGATTTTCCAGGCAAGAATACTGGATTAGGTTGCCATTTCCTCCTCCAGGGGATCTTTCTGACCCAAGGATTGAACCCATGTTTCCTGCGTCACAAATCAGGTTTGTGCTAATCCACAAAAGAGAAAGCTATTTTTCAAACCTATTGACAAAGAGTAAAACTGGACATTATTTTCTAGACAATTTTTTATATTTAAATATGATGAGAAAACTGCAAGGATTTTATTAGATTACTTTATTAAATTTTATTAATATTAATAATTTATAATTATAGAATAATTTTTATAATTATTGGAAAATTCAGACATTCCAAGTAGGTCTTACTGTTCCTCAGTCAAAACCTCTCACAGCTTAAAGGTGTTCTGAAAAACAGGAAGGTCAGGGGAGAGCAGAGGAGGGATGGATGGGAAAGAGGGAGGAAGGGAAGGGAGAAGAGGAAGAAGGGAGGGAGGAGGAAATGAGGGAAAGAATAAGAGAAGGAGGAAGGAAGGAAATAAATAGAATGTAAGGATGTAGAGAGGAAAAAAGGAAAGAAAGAAGGAAGGAGGAAGAAAAGAAAAAGAGACAGTGAGATTTGAAAAATGCTTTGTACAACTTTAAGCAAAATGATTTCTTTACTGCAGGACTTATCAGAGCCTTTAATGTTCTCATGTGCAATTTGAAATTCCAAAGGGAGATATTTTTGAATATATATGACTATAGAAGTTTTTTATTATAGAGCTTCCAAGGCCTTCATATGCTAAGGAACTCAGCTTTGGAAATGTTGGTGTCAGTAAACCATTTTCTTTCCTGGACCTTTAAAAGGACTGTCATGCGTACATCTTTCCAGACCACTCAACCTCTACTTTGTATCCTTAGGAGCCAGAATGTGTGTGTGTATGTGTGTGTTAGTCACTCACTCGTGCCTGACTCTGCAACCCCATGGACTATAGCCTACCAGGCTCCTCTGTCCATGGAATTGTCCAGGCAAGAATACTAGAGTGGGTTGCCATTTCCTTCTCAAAGGGGATCTTCCTGACCCAGGGATTGAACCTGGGTCTTCTGCATTGCAAGTGGATTCTTTACTGTCTAAGCCTCTGGGGAAGCCCATGAACCAGAATAGGCACTAATAAATAAGAACAGCAGGTATCATTTTAACCACCTTGCCATACCAGGCACTGTGCTAGACACGTGACATGCATTTTCTCTGATTCTCACAACAAGCTGACAAGGTGGGAATGAACTTAATTTATACCTTAAGGAAATGAGACAGAGAAGCTGAGAAATTTGCCCCAAACCATGCCTGCTGGTGAAGGCTGGTGAGCTCACCCAGATCCACTTAATGAAACATCGTCTTCCCTGACAGGGGTGTTAGATTCAAATCCTAACCACAGACATCTGTTCTCCTTGGAGACCTGACTGCCTTTTTGCTAGTAACTGGCTTAGCCTCTGTCTCGATCTCTCACTCACATCTCCGTCACCCTCATTTGCTTGCCTTTAACATTTCTGTTCAACTCAGAGTCCTCAGCAGTGACCGACTTTCACAGACTCACCCACCTTTCCCATAGATGAGCCCCTGGGTTGGAGACGGCCAACGTGGAGCTCAGGATCCCTCAGATCTCCCTGGAAGCATTACGTCACCACTTCTAATTCCCTGCTTGGGAGGAAGCCCACCCAGCAAATGAAGCCACTCATGGACCAACAGCTCCTGTCTGGGGTTCTCCTTTCCCATGCAGTATCTAGCAAGCTCTGGAGAGCTGGCCTCTGCTGTCACATTGGAATAACAGGTGGTCTTCACACTGGACTTGACTGGACAGCCCACCTCCTCACTTGATCCTCTGCATGCATTACTCCCTGCCTGCATGAGGTATGACATCTGCCTACAACAGCAGCCCACTACAGAGTGGTGATTTTAGGCCAGGCCCCATGCTAAGTGCTTCCCTGGTCGCTCAGTGGTAAAGAATCAACCTGCAGTGCAGGAGAGGCAGGATTCGTGGGTTTGATCCCTGGGTCAGGAAGATCTGCTGGAGGAGGGCATGGCAACCCATCCTAGTATTCTGGCCTGAGAAATCCCATGGACAGAGGAGCCTGGCAGTCTACAGTCCATGGGGTCACAAAGAGTTGGACACAACTAAGCATGCACATGCCATGCTAAGGGCTTATAGGCTTCATTTCTTTTTAACCTCGGGCTTCCCTGGTGGCTCAGCAGTAAAGAATTTATCTGCGGTACAGGAGACATGGATTCAATCCCCAGGTCAGGAAGATTCCCTGGAGAAGGAAACGACAACCCACTCCAGTATTCTTGCCTGGAAAATTCCATGGACAGAGGAGCCTGGCAGGCTACAGCTCACGGGCTCACGAAGAGTCAGACACAACTTAGCAACTAAACCACCACCACCACCTTTTTAACCCCACAACACTGTGAAGTAAGTAATATTACCCCCATTGGATGACGCATGCATTAAACCAATATAGTAGATGTTATTCACATGATCATCCAACTAATGTGTGCTAAACGCAAACCTGTTCTTCCGGACCCCAAAACTCACCCTTTTATCCACCAAGCCCTGATGACTCTCAGTATAACAATTAAAGGCTCATAAAATCCTATGAGAAATGGATACAGAGGGGAGGCAGACAAACCATGTGGGTTGCTTGGTTTCCTTGGTTTCCTCGTAAAAGACTCTTCGTGAAGTTTTCTTGGCAAATATTTCCAACGACAGATGTGCAAACTGAGGAAAGCTGCTAGAGCACGTGATCGTATGTTTCCAATCCAAATTTACAACTAAAGAGAACTTTGGTTTATGTCAAAACAAGAGGCTGAAAATAGATTCCTAGGCTCCACAGAGATGTGGATTTGTGAAGACAGTTGATCCAAATCACAACACTGAAACATGAGCCTTGTGCAAAACCACCCACACACTCAGCTTGGTTTGGGGTGGAAAGGATCAGTCAGTGCCCTTTACCCTTGGCTCCTGGACCTTAAAAACTGTTTCCTCTCGAAACATATCCTTAGGATATGAGTCACTTCATCTGGAAAATGAAGGAATAGAACTAAACAGTATCAGAAAGTACCTCTCGACTCCACATTTGACGGCTTTCTGAATTGCAAAACCAATTTCAAATATCCCCCTGAGAGTGGCTCATAGAGAAGAAATAGATGAAATTGGTCTTGTCCACACACAATTTTCAATCATCTATGCAAGCTCCAAAATCACTGCAGATGGTGACTGCAGCCATGAAATTAAAAGATGCTTACTCCTTGGAAGGAAAGTTATGACCAACTAGACCAACCTAGACAGCATATTAAGAAGCAGACTTGTTACTTTGTTAACAAAAGTCCATCTAGTCAAGGCTATGGTTTTCCCAGTAGTCATGTATGGATGTGAGAGTTGAACCATAAAGAAAGCTGAGCGACGAAGAATTGATACTTTTGAACTGTGGTGTTGGAGAAGACTCTTGAGAGTCCCTTGGACTGCAAGGAGATCCAACCAGTCCATCCTAAAGGAGATCAGTCCTGGGTGTTCATTGGAAGGACTGATGTTGAAGCTGAAACTCCAATATTTTGGCCACCTGATGCAAAGAGCTGACTCATTTGAAAAGACCCTCATGCTGGGAGGGATTGGGGGCAGGAGGAGAAGGGGACGACAGAGGATGAGATGGTTAGATGGCATCACTGACTCAATGGACATGAGTTTGAGTGAACTCTGGGAGTTGGTTATGGACAAGGAGGCCTGGCAGGCTGTGGTTCATGGGGTTGCAAAAAGTCAGACACGACTGAGCACAGTTTCATGCTTCCCCACAATGCACACTCCTGGAATTCCTTCACTCCCTGTTTCGGCTTTTCCGGGGTGACACATATCAGGCATGTCCTGGGCAACCCAGAACCCACTTGTGACTGGAAGAAACCAAAGCAACAAAGAGCAAGAACTGGCTCTGCTGCCTCCTAACACCCGACCTACCGAGTGCAGCGGCCACACTTTCCTCGCTTGGAAAGGCCATGATACTGTTTAGTGTCCTCAACCAGTGCTTCTTGAAGGGTCGGGGGTGAAAAATCAGTTCTTTTTGTCTGAGAATTTCCAATCTATCTTAGATGGCTACATTCATTATAAAATAGAATAAAACTAAATTAATGGGAAAATGACAGGCTGCTTGGGTGTCACAGCAATTTCACTTTGCCATAAAAGTTTCAAAATGTTTACTCTTCAGTCGCAGACTTATCTTACCATGGACCTGTAACAGTTCACAGAACCATGCAGGACTGCAGACCACACAAGAGAGGCTTTGCCCTAAATCCTTTTACAATTCAATTCCAGACATTTATTAGGCAATTTCTAGGTCTATACTAGGTGACCTGGGCACCACTGATATTTAGATGACTGGCTTAAAAAACCTCTCTCACACGCTGAGATAGAATGAGACCGGGCTATTGCAAAGTGAGAGTGGAATTAAGTAATCCATAGGTTTTAACTTGAAAAGAGGGCAACTAGCATGTGGCTTGAGAAGTATCACAAGTCAGAAGAGACGATGTTTCGTAAAGAATAAAACCTCCTATAATAATTATCATAGTGTTGTGTTTGGAAGTTCCAGACAGATCTCAACGTCCTGGTCAACCTGTTTGTCTTTATCCCAGCTTTATCCTTCAGAGGTTGGAAGAGAAAACTGTGAGGCAAAAATTCAGGACTCAGCCTCAACTCTCTCATTCACTCACCCTCCCTCTATGTCACCCTCACTAAGCCCCACCAACCCCACATCCAGAATGGGTCCTAAATCCATCCACGTTTCTCCACCTCCAGCATTACCAACCAAGCCACCATCACCCCACCTGGACGACCGCAGTACCAGCCACATAGCCGGTCACCCTGCTTCTTCTCCTGATCCCATCCCAACCCCGTCAAGCAGAGTGCATCTCTTAAAATACAAAGCACATCAAAGATTTCAAAATTCCATGACTTCTCATAGCACCGAGATTAGACTCCAACCCCCACCATGACCTCCAATGTCAGACAGTGAATCCCACTAGCTGCCTCACTCACCCCCAAGAATCTTGGCTTTCCCTGGTTACACTCCAGATGCACGGTCATTCCTTACATTTCTCTGGTCAACAAGTTTGGTTCACTTCAGGGTCTTAACCTAGCTATTGATTCAACCAGGAACACACTTTCTCCAGGTCACTGCAAGCCTGGCCCCATCTTGCCATTACAGTCTCAGCTTACCTGTATGTTCCTTAATGAGGCTTTCACTTTCCACCCAAATGCTCTCTATTCCTTCATCCAGGTTGGCATTCATCGCAGCATTTATCAGCAATGTGTCTTTACTGCTGCAACTCCAGAGTGCTGATGCCTTGCTTATCACAAGCACTCAATGAATATTTATTGTCTGTAGGAAAATGTTCATCTCCATCTAGGACTTGTGCTTAGTTGCTACTTAGTATGAAAAATAACTAATTCACTTCAGAAAAAAAAAGTACAATAAAAGAAGCTGAGGGATTTGTTTGCTGACGTACTTGGGATTTAATTACATGGAGGATTCTGATGAAAGGAAAGAAAAATAGTGTAGTACATTATGGTGCTAATGTGTGGGAATTTTCATTGTTTACCCCTGTCTCCTTCCTGGGGTATTATTAATGAGCCAACTATCTTGTATGTGATAATGTATTACAATGAGTTGCATTGGGTTGCGGGTCAAGATAAAATAGCACAGTGTAATTTAAATGAAATGATGTTTGCTCAGTGAATGGCTGACTCATTTAACACTTGCTTCTCTTCTGCACTTTAGCTGTGCACACCCCAGAGCTGCACAGACTCAGCCTCTCTCCCACCCAGCTGATGGGAGGAGGTGGATGAGCCAGTTGTGAAGCAATCTAATCTGACCTCTGCAAAAACAAGAATCAAGGTGGCCCCTCAAACGGGCACTCATCCCAAAGGCTCACCAGCTTGCCTTTGAACGACAGAGGGTTTCTTGACAACCACCTCTAATTTTCTGAAAATCCAGGCAGGTCCTCAACACCTGGTTACTCTCAGAGCAGCTCCTGGGCCAAAGCAGGACACTGATCCCAGGGAGGTGGGCTTCCACTTCAACAGACAACCTTCAAAAGATGGGCAGCCACTGACGCCCACCTGTGTTAACTGTCAGCTACCCACAAGAGAGTACAGTGGTGGGAATGCCCCTCTTATCTCCAGCTTGCATCGCTGTGGTGGAGAGAAGCTGCTCTTGTGGGCTGAGAGGGATGGGGTTTCAAGGGTTTCTTTGCTTCTGATGTCAACCCTCCAGCACCGCAAGATGAATATGTGCCATCTGTAGGGTAGTGTGTGAGGGGGAGGGGACAGGCAGGGAAATACATACAGATGCAGGTATGTACCATGAATGTCATGTCATCAGGATGAGCCGTCTCTTCCCAAAGGAACACTGAGCTCAACTTCTAGAAAGCAAGGTCTGTTTACTTCTCCCCTTATCTAAGGGCTTCCCTGATGGCGCACATGGTAAAGAATCTGCCTGCAATGCAGGAGACCTGGGTTCAATCCCTGGGTTAAGAAGATTCCCTGGAGAAGGGAATGGCTACCCACTCCAGTATTCTTGCCTGGAGGGTTAGGGTTAGGGAGAATTCCATGGACAGAGGAACCTGACAAGCTATAGTCCATGGGGTTACCAAGAGTCAGACATGCCTGAACAACTAACACTTTAGCTATGGAAGGTCAATTTATTTGAAACAATGCGTCTAGCTAATGTAGTACTAGTTCACCGGTGGGTTCTCTGGATATTGCATTGATTTCTCTTTCCTGTGTCAAAATTGGCCTCTCTGTGATGTTACTGAGTAATTAGCCACTCTTTTTTCCTTCTTCCACATCTCATCTAAACTGAAGGCGAACATGTGGTGAACACTCAATTGACACTTAGTGTTTTCTTAATGCTTTCTATTTTGATTAATTAATTGCTTAACATGTCATGACTGTCAAATTAGGGGGAACTGAAGATGGGAGCACACTTGTAGCAAAATATATTTCATTTCTCATTCTAAATTACGGTGGATGGCATTGGATGGTTTATTTATTTGATATATAGCATATTAGAGCTTAATTTCACCACAATGTGAAGTGATCATTGTGGGTACCATCTGGGATCCTGACAAATCGAGGACCCTAATGACAGGACATAATACACTCACTTAGGCCAACAAATACAGAAGCCATTACAGAAGTGAAGAAATTTTCCAGAAATACTCTGACCAGCCCTTTACACAGTTCCTGACATGTAAGGGACTCACGTTTCCTTACTGCTTTTTGTTTGTTTCCTTATTGTTTTGAAAACAGAAGCCTCTCAAGTCCAACATGCAAGCCCTCACCTGCAACCTGCACACATTCTTCTTTGTTTGTCTTGGATGAAAGCCCCCTCTCCAGAGTCCTGTGCACCTGCACACAAGCAGCCAGGTGTTCAGCTGTTCGACACCAAACGACCACCAACACGCAGCTCCCTCTGTCACACTTCCACTTGGTGCATGGAGGGGGTGCAGAAACCGGCGCTACAGGCAAAGCCTCCAGGACAGAACAATAAAAAGGAATAAACTGAAGAAAGACAAACACTGCAGGATGTTGTCCCCAGAGAAAGGTTAGCAAACTCAATTTTAGCAAAACAAAAAGGCGACACAGACCAACTAATCTGTGAATTTCTTTCACATTTGAAAATAAGTTGGATTCAATGCAAAGTAATATAAATTTATTTGCACACAATATATATCATGCATATACTGTTGTTTAGTGGCTAAGTCGTACCCGACTCTTTTGCCAACCATGGACTGTAGCCCACACGACGCCTCTGTCCACAGGGTTTCCCAGGCAAGAATACTGGAGTGGGTTGCCATTTCCTTTTCCAAGGGATCTTTCCGACCCAGGGATCAAACCCACTTCTCCTGCATTGGCAGATGGGTTCTTTACCATTGAGCCACCAAGGAAGCCCCAAGGGTATATATATGGATATAAAAACATCAAGTCATCAAAAGTCGTTACGGTCAATATGTCAACAACAGGATAATACTATAACCAAAGCATTTAAAGAAAATCATAAACTATTCTCCAAAAACTAAAGCCTCCTAAACAGATCTCTGCTTTCCAAGCTAAATCCTCTATAAGTTCAAGACAACAACCTTTTGAAACCCAAAGGACTGAGGAAATCATTTTTGCAAAGATATACCATGTTTTTTCTAAATGACCCAATGCTTGTGATACAAATACTTTCTGGATTTTCCCATCTTTGTCGGGGCGGGGGGTGGAAAAGAAGATAAGAATAATTAGTGGTTTTTTTCTGCCTGGTTGTTAAACACCCTAATTACTTCAAGCACCATTACTGCCTTTGAAAATCCTGTTCAATCTAAACTAAAATTCATGCTAATTTCTTCTGAGAATTTAGCCAATATTAACACAATTTGAAAAGTTATTAGATTCACTTTTCTAATCTTAACAGGGATGTCCATATTCTAAGCATATACAATGGAGATAATCTATTATCATCTGAAGTGTAATGAACAACAGAAAAGCTCTTTAAAAAGAGCATTTGTATAGACCTGAAAAGTATTATAATTACATATCATGTACCATAACCTTTATTACTGACTTGCCATTATTTTGATACTAAAATGACTTCCTTTATTTCTTCTTACAAACTTTACTTACATTAAAATCACATTGTTGGGTTTTCCTCCCACCTTTGTACCAGATGGAATTACTTTTTCTAATTGTTCGCTCAGTAAATCAACATTCTGGTGCAGCTTGTGCAGACATTTTGGGTTCCTTTTTTATCATAAGTTCAGTGGGCTAACAAATCATGACATTATTTCTTTCTATAACAAAATGTAACAAAGGAAGTAGATTATAAAGAAACATTAGTTGAATGAAAAAATCTTGATGTGACCCACTTTTGTGGCACACATCCTAGATTTTGTAATTAAAGGAAGCCAGTGATGAGAACCATAATATTTAAGAAACCTGCTTTCTAAATAGGCATGAATGAATGAGATTTAGTGTTTGGGCAGGGAAACAGTGTTCACAAGGCAGAATGTGACAAGTAGCAACAGTGTCATAAAATGCTATGGAGGTTTCAGTTCAGTGCTCAGTCCTGACTCTGCGGCCCCATGAATCGCAGCACGCCAGGCCTCCCTGTCTATCACCAACTCCCGGAGTTCACTCAGACTCACTCACATCAAGTCGGTGATGCCATCCAGCCATCTCATCCTCTGTCGTCCTCTTCTCCTCCTGCCCCCAATTCCTCCCAGCATCAGGGAGGTTTCAGGGAAGATGAAATTATACCTGGTTGGAAGGATCAGAAAATTTCACAGAGGAAGTGACCCCTGGGGTGAATCTTAAAGGATGAGTAGAAATTCACTGGGCAGAAATGAAGGGTGACCATCCAGAAATAATGAACAATAAGAAGAAAATCAAGAAGGTGGAAAGGAACATCTGGGAACCATGTGTACTGAGTTTTGTCTGTGTCATGGCCAGACTAGGGAATAGGGCCTTGTACGTTAAACTGAAAAGGTTTTTAACAATCAGTAGACAATGAGCTGGTACCCCACTCCAGTACTCTTGCCTGGAAAATCCCATGGACGGAGGAGCCTGGTAGGCTGCAGTCCACGGGGTCGCTAAGAGTCGGACACGACTGAGCGACTTCACTTTCACTTTTCACTTTCATGCATTGGAGGAGGAAATGGCAACCCACTCCAGTGTTCTTGCCTGGAGAATCCCAGGGACGGCGGGGCCTGGTAGGCTGCCGTCTATGGGGTCGCATAGAGTCGGACACAACTGAAGTGACTTGGCAGCAGCAGCAGACAAAGAGCAGCTAGTAGTGGTTTTGAAAAGATTGCAACACAAAGATGAATATGAAAGCAATGTGCAAAACAAGCTACAGTGAAAGAATAGAGGCATTTAGGGACTAATTGGGAAGTAGGAAGGATTCCAGAAGGAGATCAGTAACAATGAAGTCTTGAATAAAGGCCAGGAGGATACAAAGGAGAGATTGGAACCAAAAGGAAGTATAGAGGCCAAAACGATACTCAGGCAACCAATGTGGTGCCATAAACAGAAATAGGAACATCAGGAATAGGAAAGGGAGGTGCTTCAGAGGATGGAATGCCTAACACTGAAAAGACACACATTCCAGAGACCCAGCCAGAGACCCAGCACTTAATGTATCACTTCCCTCTCTCAGTGTCAGGCAACCTAGAACTTACTCAGCCTCCACTTGTTCACCCCTGAGGCTTTCTACAACATGCTAGGAATACCCAAGACCCTCCTGACATCTCCATCACCTCTGCTCATTCAGTGTCATAAACACAAGCGCTTCCCCTCGAGGGGCACCATGTTCAGCCTTACCAAGGATGAGATGCTACCTTCATTCACACAGTTCTAATGGTCCAGTCCTGAAGCAGCTCTGGCATGCTGTCCTAATCAGTCTAGATGTGGTTTTGTGGCATCTGTCCTTATTTTCCTTTTCATGAAAATGGCTTTACTATTTAGTGGATTTTTAAAATAAAATGCAAAAAATAAAAGTATATGCATCTTGCAATAAAAAACATGGAAAATAAAATTGAGGAAAGTCTCAGAAAATAGAGCAAAAAGAAAGAAAACAAGAGAGTACAAAAATATTAGAGTAGCATCTAAGAAGTTCGATATCCAAAAAGCAAACATTCTAGGAAAACAAAGAGGAAATGGAAAGAAGAAGGTCATCAAAAAATAATTCAAGGCAATTTCCCAGAACCAAGGATGTAGCTTTCCAGACGAAAAGGCTACTGAGTGCCCAGTACCAAAAGTGAAAACAGACCTGTGTCAGCAAAGATCACTGTAAATTTTCAGAAAACAGGGGATAATGAACTCACAGTAACTTACACAGAGAGAGAGAATGGTAGAAAAGCCCTTTACAGTGCAGCCTGGCACACCCCTCCAGCAGAGCCTTTCCCCAACATAGTACAGCCCTGGCCCCTCTCCACCCGTCTCCCCTCAAATATTAATCAGATTATGTCCCTCCTCTGTTTACAAATCTCTTGTGACTTACATGACACTAAAATAAAAAGTAATGAAAACAAAGCAGTTAGGCTTTAAGACCCCCTCTACAATGTGACGACTCTGGTGAGCATTAACATTTTTGAATGAATGGATAAAAGATTCTGCGTTACAGTCAGCTACCAAAGTGAAATTTCCTTCTTCCTAACTCACTCTTTAAGTTCTGTTTCCTTTTCCCTTCCAGTTTTTTTCCCTTTCAGTCTTTTCTTTTCCAGTCAGCAGTCCACACTTTTTAATGCAGAATGTTGGGAATACTGGTATTATATCTCATGAATGGCTCCCAAATAGGGTTTTCAATGAAAGAAGTCATAACAAGGTTTTAAAAGAACAACTGAGAAGTCAGTCAAGTTCCCATGTGAGCCACAATTCTCCATGGGGTTAGGCAAGGCAAAGAAGGAACAGGGTAAATGGAATAGTTCTAGTCCATATTCACATTGGCCATTGGATAATCATCATGAGTCTAAGAAGTAATATATTTATATAAAACATATACATATATATTATGTCTTGAATATAAAAGTGCTCAATAAATGCCTAACCAAACCGAATTGATGAAATGGACCTCTCGGTTCTTCTTCAAACTTTAGAGGTTTGATTCATTCAGTAAATACTTATTGAACAACTACTATATTGCAGGCCCTTTTCAGGTGTTGGGGCCATGGCAGCAAAAAGGCAGAGGAGCTCGGTACCCTCTTGCAGTTCATGATCTAATGGGAGAGTTCGTTAAGACATAGACAAGGTAAGGTAAAGGGATGCACAGTGACAGGGTGAAGGCTGTGAGAAGAGGATTAGACAGACTGGTCAGAAAGAGACTCTGGAACACACTTCACCGAGACCTGAATAAAGAGAAAGAGGAGCCACACCAAGAGCAGGGAAAACCAGGCAGAAAGAAGAGCAAGAGAAGAGCACAAAGGTGGAAACAAGGTAGAGTATTTGAAAAACAAAAAGAATACAAACTGGTTAGAACATCATTTAAAAATGCTGCTGCTGCTAAGTCGCTTCAGTCGTGTCCGACTCTGCGACCCCAGAGACGGCCCCCCAGCAGGCTCCCCCGTCCCTGGGATTCTCCAGGCAAGAACACTGGAGTGGGTTGCCATTTCCTTCTCCAATGATGAAGGAGGTACAAAATGAGATTGAAGAGGCCCCTATGGAGGGGCATAGGATATATGGGCTGGGTAGGCCAGGGTGAGGTGAATGGATTTCTCTTCTGCTTATCAGTTCAGTTCAGTCACTCAGTCGTGTCCAACTCTGCGACCCCATGGACTGCAGCACACCAGGCCTCCCTGTCCATAACCAACTCCCCTTTATTCAAACTCATGTCCATTGAGTTGGTGATGCCATCTAACCATCTCATCCACTGTCATCCCCTTCTCCTCCTGCCCTCAATCTTTCTGAGCATCAGGGTCTTTTCAAATGAGTCAGCTCTTCGCATCAGGTGACCAAAGTACTGCAGTTTCAGCTTCAACATCAATCCTTCCAATGAACACCCAGGACTGATCTCCTTTAGGATGGACTGGTTGGATCTCCTTGCAGTCCAAGGGACTCTCAAGAGTCTTCTCCAACACCACAGTTCAAAAGCATCAATTCTTCAGTGCTCAGCTTTCTTTATAGTCCAGCTCTCACATCCATACATGACTACTGGAAAAACCATAGCCTTGACTAGATGGACCTTTGTTGGCAAAGCAATGTCTTTGCTTTTTAATATATTGTTTAGGTTGGTCATAACTTTTCTTCCAAGGACTAAGCGTTTTTTAATTTCATGGCTGCAATCACCATCTGCAGTGATTTTGGAGCCCCCAAAAATAAAGTCTGCCACTGTTTCCACTGTTTCCTAATCTATTTGCCATGAAGTGATGGGACCGGATGCCATGATCTTAGTTTTCTGAACATTGAGCTTTAAGCCAACTTTTTCACTTTCCTCTTTCACTTTCATCAAGAGGCTCTTTAGTTGTTCTTCACTTTCTGCCATAAGGGTGGTGTCATCTGCATATCTGAGGTTATTGATATTTCTCTCGCCAATCTTGATTCCAGCTTGTGCTTCTTCCAGCCCAGTGTTTCTTATGATATACTCTGCATATAAGTTAAATAATCAGGGCAACAATATACATCCGTGAAGTACTCCTTTCCCAATTTGGAACCAGTATGTTGTTCCATGTCCAGTTCTAACTGTTGCTTCTTGACCTGCATACAGACTTCTCAGGAAGCAGGTCAGGTGGTCTATTATTCCTATCTCTTTAAGGATTTTCCACAGTTTGTTGTGATCCACACAGTCAAAGGCTTTGGCATAGTCCATAAAGCAGATGTTTCTCTGGAACTCTCTTGCTTATGGAGACATATTTTTCTAGGAAATTCCAAGATTGTCTCTTTCACGTCATTTCCCATGCTATTGTATTCATACACCTTTCGCCTCCAAGAAACAAGCCAATGAAATGAAATTTTTTTCCCTTTTTCATATTTTAATTCAATCATACAATTACTATCACATAAGGAAAATTTCTTGATGAAAGAACTAAAAACCCTCTTGATGAAAATGAAAGAGAGTGAAAAAGCTGGCTTAAAACTCAACATTCAGAAAACGAAGATCATGGCATGTGGTCCCATCACTTCATGGCAAATAGATGTAGAAACAGTGACAGACTTTATTTTGGGGGGGGGCTCCAAAATTACTGCAAATGGTGACTGCAGCCATGAAATTAAAAGATGCTTACTCCTTGGAAGGAAAGTTATGACCAACCTAGACAGCATATTAAAAAGCAGAGACATTACTTTGCCAACAAAGGTCTGTCTAGGCAAAGCTATGGTTTTTCCAGTGGTCATGTATGGATGTGAGAGTTGAACTATAAAGAAAGCTGAGCAGTGAAGAACTGATGCTTTTGAACTGTGGTGTTGGAGAAGACTCTTTAGAGTCCCTTGGAATGCAAGGAAATCCAACCAGTCCATCCTAAAGGAAATCAGTCCTGAATATTCACTCAAAGGACTGATGCTGAAGATAAAACTCCAATACTTTGGCCACTTGATGTGAAGAACTGACTCATTTGAAAAGACCCTAATGCTGGGAAAGACTGAAGGTGGGAGGCGAATGGGGACAACAAAGGATGAGATGGTTGGATGGCATCACTGACTCAATGGACATGAGTCTGAGTAAACTCTGGGAGTCGGTGATGGACAGGGAGGCCTGGCGTGCTGCAATCCATGGGGTCGCAAAGAGTCGCATACAACTGAGCAACTGAACTGAAGGAAAATTTCTTTTTTTATAAGAGGATACAGCTCTATCTCATTCATGGGAAAAGACATTTTTTGATGAAGGAAGCAAGAAAGTTCAATACCAGATCTAAATATTTTTTTCTCCTTCTTATGTGATTCCATATAAGATGGATCCTGCAGTAATAAGACTGCCCATTGAGCCACCACACAGAACAAGCTAGGGCTGGTATTGCAGACTTGGAGTGAACTTTTCTCCATTCCAGCTAGTTTGTGTAGCGACTGCCACTTCATTTCAAGATACTCAAAATTTTCATGTTCTCCCCTACCATTTTGGTGCATACCTGCAGGAGCTTCTGCTGATCTTCTACTCTTTCTTACTCTTATCCTAAATCCCACTACCTAATCCAAGTAAGGATCATTCATACATACACTTGTAGGCTTCTTCTAAAGGCACTTGGTTAGGGTTTGCCAGTCAATACAAAATGAACCATTCACATCAATTCAAGGGATCCATAAAGATGAAAGTCATGATGGAGTTTTTACTAGTTAGGGCAAGAGTAATGGTACAGTTGAGACAAAACTAATTCATTCAAAGGCTTTAAGGAACCTATTTCCAGTGTCATTTTTGCCGTAATGCACAACTGCCCCAAATAATGCAAGAATCAAAAAAAAAAAAAAAAATTCCAAAGGGAATGAAGCTAATGATATACCAACTCTACAGATAGAATGCTCTGCAGTAACATGCATCTGCCATCTACCACCACCCCCACCCCACCCCCAGTTAATGGAATACTCTGCCAACATGTAATTCTTTTTGAATAGTTGCTTTCGTTTCTTCTATTATAAAACTATTTAAGTTTATAAAATGGCCGATTCATGTTGATATATGGCAAAAACCATCACAAAATAATTAAAAAAATAAAATAAAATGGTGAAGGCTTTTATTTACAATACCAAAATGCTATATATATGTGTGTATATATATATAGTCAAAAGAGAGTCTCTGATCTTGTGAACAACTATAACACACTGTGGTTGTTAAGTTAGCATATGTATAGACTGCCTACTAAAATACTGTCTTAACCTCACAACAACACAATATTGTAAAGCAATTATCCTCTGCTGCTGCTGCTGCTGCTAATGTGTCCAACTTCAGTCGTGTCCAACTCTGTGTGACCCCACAGATGGCAGCCCACCAGGCTCCCCCGTCCCTGGGATTCTCCAGGCAAGAATACTGGAGTGGGTTGCCATTTCCTTCTCCAATGCATGAATGTGAAAGTCAAAGTGAAGTTGCTCAGTCGTGTCCGACTCTTAGTGACCCCATGGACTGCAGCCTACCAGGCTCCTCCAGCCATGGGATTTTCCAGGCAAGAGTACTGGAGTGGGGTGCCATTGCCTTCTCCAATTATCCTCTAATTTAAAGTAAATTTAATCATCAAAAAATACATTGTCTTAACCTCACAACTGCTCCCTTATGCCCACAGTGCACCAACCAACAGTCCCTGAAAGTTCCACCTTCCAACCTCTCATCAGATCCACGCCCCCATGTCATGTCCACCTCCCCTGCCTTGGTTCCAGCTCTCATCTCCCACGTCAACCACTCTAACAGCCTCAAATCAAAAGGTCCTATTGATTCTTTCCAACCAACCTCAAACCTCTCCTCCTCTGTGAATATTCCCCACCTCTCCAGGGTGGGGAGATTCAGTAACTCTGATTTGCTTCACCCAGTAGCTCTTAGTACACACCACTCTTACAATACTGATTATACTCTACTGCAATGCCATCAAATAAAAATACACATGCCACAAACATAATTTTAAATGCCCCAATAGCTTCATTAAAAAGGCAAAAAGAAATTGGTAATTTTCAACAATATATTTTACTTAACCAGATACATCCAAAATATTATCATGTCAACATGTAATCAATACAAAAAACAAGATATTCTATAATTTTTCATATTAGTTCTTTGAAATCCAATGTATGTTTTCCCTTTACAGCATATTTTAGACACTAAGGTGTTATCAAAAATAGTTGATCTGTATTTAGTTGTCATAAAAGTTACAACTGAAAAAAGTAGATTCACACACCCAAGTTGTTCCAAATGAACTTGAGAGTTTTATAATAACTGCATCAAATATCAACTTTATATTTTAAGTTAAAATTAACATCCAAAATCAGTTCCTCAGTCACACTAGTGGCTAGTGGCTATGAGGTTGGATCATGTAGCTCTATGGTAATTATTTGCATATACATTTGTCCTTCCCACTAAATCAGACTATATCTAATTTACCTATATCCTCCTCAAGCATAGGCTTGCCACATATATGGTGTTTCGTGAAAGTTTGTTGACTAGACAAAGAAAAACGGACACGGAAATCACCTGACTATAGCAACAATAAATCAAGGAAATTCTTTTGTAAGGAATATGAATGGCAGTTTTATGAATATACACACACATACAAGCACAGGCTTGTATTAAAAATAATTATGACTAAGTACATTTGAAATTGGGGCAGCCACTATGGAGAACAGTATGAAGGTTCCTCAAAAAACTAAAAATAAAGTTGCCATATGATCCAGCAATTCAATCCCTGGGCATATATCCGAACAAATTATACTTCAAAAAGATACATGCACCCCAATGTTCATTGCAGCACTATTTACAACAGCCAAGATATGGGAAAAGTGTAAATGTCTACCCAAAGATGAATGGATAAAGAAGCTGTGGTACATATATACAATGGGATGCTACTCGGTCAAACAGAGAATGAAATAATGCCATTTGTAGCAACATGGACAGACCTAGAGATTCTCATACCAACTGAAGCAAGTCAGAAAAAGAAAGGTAAATATCATATGACAGCACTTACATGTGGAATCTAAAATACGACACAAATGAACTTATCTGTGAAACAGAAAGACTGACAGCACTTATCCATGAAACATAAAGACTCAGAAAGGCTGTCTGCAGAACAGGCGTGTGGTTGCCAAGCATGGGCGTGGGGAGGGAAGGAGGAATGATAAGGAGTTTGGGATTAGCAGGTGCAAACTATTATCCACGGAATGGATAAATAAGGTCCCACCATACAGCACAGGGAACTATATTCAATACCCTATAATAAACCATAATGGGAAAAAAATAGGAATAAAATACATACAGAGGAAAAAAGGCTAAGTACATTTGATTTGTTACTGATTCCTTCAATAACAAAAATCACTTCATATATACTATCCCCCTTCTGTGCCCTCACCCCCTTTTTATCCTCCCTTTAAAGCATTCATGGGTATTGTACACAATTGGCACTTCATAATAGTTTTTACATTCGCTGGTTGCCTTCTCTATGTCTTGCCTTCTCAAATTATATTTCAAACTTCTGGAGATAGAGATCATTCCTTGTACTTTGTAACTATCCTTATACATGGTTGAATGGCAGTAATAAAGTACAAGAATTTAATATATGACATATAATCAATTTTCAGATGCTTTCCTTTTCAGTAAAGTCTTTCCCAGTCAATTCTCGAAGCCCAGCCTCTCAGCACTCACATCCATATCACTGTCTCTGGATACCTGGCACCTGGGACCTACCACATGACCAGTTCTTCTCCAGGCTTTGCATGCTCAATTGCCCTTCCTCCCCAAGTAGGTAGGGTGAAATTTCCAGTCAATGTCACAATACCCTCATTACCTTCTTGCAGTGCTCTCACCAGATAGACCCTTCTGTAGGTGCTGCTTCCTGTTCCCATTTGCCACCTCCATCTCCCCCTATCAGCCATGGATACAGCCAAGTGACAGAAGAGAATTCTGTAAGGATAGAGGCTCCCCTGGTGGCTCAACTGGTAAAGAATCTGTCTGCAATGCAGTAGACTGCCTGCAATGCAGGGGACCGGGTTTCATCCCTGGATCAGGAAGATCCCCTGGAGAAGGAAATGGCAACCCACTCCAGTATTCCTGCCTGGAAAATTCCATGGACGGAGGAGTCTGGCGTCCATGGGATTGCAAGAGTTGGACATGACTGAGCGACTAAACTACATAAACCATAGAGAGCAGTTTGGTTTTGTTAGACGCATCGCCTGGGCTTCCCTGGTAGCTCACCTGGTAGAGAATCCACCTGCAATGCAGAAAACCACAGTTCCATTCCTGGATCAGGATGATCCGCTGGAGAAGGGATACGTTACACACTCTAGTATTCTTGGGCTTCCCTGGTGGCTCAGATGGTAATGAATCTGCCTGCAATGTGAGAGACCTGGGTTCAATCCCTGGGTTGGGAAGATTCCCTGGAGAAGGGAACGGCTGCTACCCACTCCAGTATTCTGGCCTGGAGAATTCCATGGACTGTATAGCCCATGGGTCACAAAGAGTTGGACACAACTGAGCTATTTTCACTTTCACTTTTCAGACGCATCGCCCTACTGAAAAGATTGGTGGTATGGGCATGCTCAGTTGTATCCGATTCTTTGTAACCCCGTGGATTGTAGCCCCCCAGACTCCTCTGTCCATAGGATTTCCCAGGCCAGAATACTGGAGTGCCGTTCCCTTGTCTAGGGCATCTTCCCGACCGAGGGATTGAACCCACATCTGCTGCGTCTACTTGCATTGATAGGCAAATTCTTTACCACTGCGCCACCAGGGAAGTCCACTGACAAATAACCCTATAAATCAATGCACACACATACATTTACATAAAGGGGATTACAACAGGTTTCTCTTTTAATTTCATGTTGCTTGAATAAGAACAAAATAAAAATAAATGTAAAGAGGTCTGGGTGGATCAGTCATGGGGGTCCTCTAAGTCTGCGCTCTTTGTCTTCTGCTTGGATAGCTCTTTGATGGCATTCATCTCTGCAGGAGTGAACTTGGGGGTTAGCACCACCGCATCGTAATCGAATTCTTCATCAAGCGAGAAGGGCTGAACTTCGTCTCCAATGATCTATAAAAGGTAATGGAGGAGGAAAATCATATATAATCATTGTAAATGAAGATAAAGCTGAAAACATAAACTCCCTATTAATATTTAATTAAACTTTTTTTAGACTTCAGCACTCTCAGCTGATTAAGCTGTTTTTAAGTAAAGGAATAAATTCAATTATTCAATTTGACCTAATTTAGGCCTTTTAATATGCCCCATTTGTACCATCCTGCATTGGAATGAATATCATTAGCTAATTCCACCCACGGCAAGAATCAGAAAGTCTCTCTTGCACACATTCAATACATTTTTACCATTTGTAGCATAAGGGCTACATGCATATGGAAAAAAAAACTAAGTTTGCTGTTGTTCAGAAGCTAAGTCCTATCTGACTCAGGGTCTTTTCCAATGAGTTGGCTCTTCACATCAGGTGGCCAAAGTATCTGAGCTTCAGTTTCAGCATCAGTCCTTCCAATGAGTATTCAGGGTTGATTTCCCTTAGGACAGACGGGTTTGATATCCTTGCAGTCCAAGGGAATCTCAAGAATTTTCTCCAACACCACAATTTGAAAGCCTCAGTTCTTCAATGTTCTTCAGTGTTATGGTCCAACTCTCACATCCATACATAACTACTGAAAAAACCATAGCTTTGACTCTATTCAGACCTTTGTTGGCAAAATGATGTCCCTGCTTTTTAAGAGTTATATTCAAATGTAAGAAAATAAACCCTAAGATTTTGTTCAATCTTAAAGACATTTTTATTTTTAGTATTTACTAAAAAAGACTTGTATCAAAAAAACATTCATTTTTTAAGATAAAAATACTCTATGCTTAACATACTTCTTCAGATAGTACTTGGGCCAATAACAGCAGGAATTAAAACACAGTGTCCCCCTTAAATTAAAAAGTCTAGGATCCTTTCTTCCCACCAAGCATTTTAAAATATTACAGAATTTATTTGCAACTCAGAGTAGCTGCAAAAAGAAATAATAATTTTGTACCTGCTTCTTCATAATCTGTGAATTTTAAAGACTTCCTAAAGGAAGGTAGTTTAAAAAGTGTATTTTCCAATAAACAAAAGAGAATGCTTTAAATCTCATTGTATTACCCGTTAGAAAGCCTCTCCAAAATCAAATGGCGTGTGATACTATGAGATCACCCAGTACTTCTTTGTAGCTCTATATTATGTATGATGATGCTGAAATAATTGAAAACTATGGCTTATGCAAGAGTAAAAAAAAATGCCCTGAAGCTATAATCAGCTTTAAATATTCTTGCATGGAAAATTATCTCATCGAGTGGCTTTTGCAATGTTCTTGAAAATGGAGCATCTCACTCAGAAGCTGTGTGCTGTTTTCAAAGATGCGAAGAAAAAAAAAAAAAAACATGAAAAGTAGGTATCACCTATCTGTTTAGCAAGTTGCATTCTGTAGTTGGGTATACGGTACTAATAGCAAACACCCAGCCATCTATCATCCTTTCTTAGTAAAACCAGCAAGAGAACAAATTTCAGAGACTTGTTCATTTCCTCTTTATTAGGAAGTATCTGTGCTTTCCTGACAACAGTAATGATGGGACCTGTCATTGAATGAGTTCCCACCACACGCCAGCCCCAGTACTAGGAACTTTGTGGGAATTAGCAGTAATCTTCAAACAACCCATTTTACAAAGCTCTAAGAGGTTAAGTAACTTATCAAGGCTGTACAATTAGTAAGGTAGAGAAGCAAGATTTGAATCCCAGGTGATCTGTAGATAAAGCTGCCACCTTCTCAACAAAAAACACCAGTAAAGATCAACCTTGAAGTTTCACTAAGCCAATCACGTCTCTTTGGGAGAAAAGATCTTTTCTAAACAAGCTAAACAATTCTCTCAGTCTACCATAAAAAATGCACTCAAGGATCCACATAATACTGTGACTGTCTTTAAAGGAGCAAGTGTATACAGGAATCAAATCAGTCTGCTGAGTGGTTGATCTGTCCATTCTGGTCACTTTCTGAAAATTAAATTTCTCATCGCCAGTGGGGTAATAGGGCTAAGACCAGCTCAAGTGAAGAAACGTGTACACAATGACATAAAACGCTCATTTCCTGAACAGAAGCAGCCTTACCATCTCCAACTCCGGCAGTGAGCACTGAGGCCTGCAAGCCTGGTCCTGGCAGACAACGAGGAGGAGTCCCCTCTCTGCCAGCTTCTGTCTGATGGGATTCTTGCTGCCCTGTAGCCTGGTTAAAGGCCTGCCAACCACATGTCCACCAAGATTCCAGCTGCCCACTGCACTAGGACTTTGAACCCTGTCCTGAGGCCCCTAAGACCTGCCCAGACTTCACCAGCCACTCTCAATAGATGCAGTCACTCTGCCTTCACCTACCTGGAAAGCGGGTGCAAATTCAACAAATCTCTTTGCTGAGCTAAAATCTCAGCAAGATCATCCTTCTCGAACTCGTTCACACCACATGAACAGCCCTCACTTGCCCACCTCCCTCCCCTCTACGTGTCCACTCCATAAACAGCTATTGAGCGTTAAATGTGAACTGGATACTGAGAACACATAAAGATGAAGAAAAGGAAAATCTGTGTCCACGAGGTTTTGTAACTTCAAGGAGAAGAGAGAAGTAAGGGAATGACTTCCTGATCATGCTCCATGCTCCCCAACAGAGGGATGCAAAAGGGCTACACAGGCATGGAGGGTGAAGTGCTGAAGCTTAGCTTACTTCCACCTGAGCACGGCCACTCTCCAGAAAATCCTACTCGACTCCCCACTCAACATCCTAGTCAGGACCCACCTTGTACCAGCAACCCAGACAGAGCAAGGCTGGTGTGTTGAATTTCCAGACTCTCTTGACAACGGCTGACTCCCACAGTCAAAGTTAGTCCTTTCTCCCAGGTACGGCCCAACCCATCACCCTCTTACCACTCTTCCTTCCCAAGGGACCCAAGACACCTTTTGGCCACAATATCCAACATTATGGAACTGGAGATATAGAAATTAATCTTTAAGTGGAAAGTTTTTATTTTCTGTAAGTTATTTCTCATACACTTAAATTTTTCTCTATTATAGAGCACAATTTCCTTCATCAGCTATTTGGTATTAACTTAAATGATGCCAAGTTTTTAGCTAGCCAATAAATATACAATGCCAATGCAAGAATTATTCATTTATAGTACACTTAAAAACATAACAGTATACTTAAAAATATAAATGTCTTCATTAGAAACTCAGTTATTAACAGCAGCTCTTATTGTTAGATTAATTCCTTTAGGCAATCAGTTAAATGCTGACGTATATAATAAAAGAAAGAAACCAAGGGTGATAATAATTTCTTATTTACAATGCCAAAATATGATACTCAAGACATTTTAAAACTGTTTGGGTGTATCACTGTCACTCTGTACTGCAAGGTGGCCAGTACATCTCGGGATCAAAATATCAGAGGAATAGTCTCCTGCAATCATTCAGATATATTCCATTCTTTCCACGGATGTTTATTAAAATCTAGGTGCTGCGCTGGGTGCTGAGGATACAAAGCTGCAGACTTGTATGAAATCACAGAGAAATGATTTAGATACATATATGAACAATCATAGTAAAATGTAGTAAGTATACATGGTATAGTTAGGAGGGACTAGGAAAGAGAAAGAAAGCCTAACCCAGCCTAGATTAGAAGGCCTTGGGAAGGAATCAGGGGAGGCTTCCTGGAAGAGGTGCTATCTAAGCAGAATCTTCAAAGGTAATATTATTTAACAAGGTGAGGGAAAATGATCTGAGGACAAACGCAGGTCTCATGAGCAGAGGAGGCCAAGTAAGAAAGACACAGAATTTCATGTATGTAGATCTACAAGTAGGTCAGTGCTGTCAAAGCAGAAAATGTCAGGTAGAGAGCAGCAGAAGACGAGGACAGTGCCAGATCACGACAGGCCAAGTAAGAAAGACACAGAATTTCATGTATGTAGATCTACAAGTAGGTCAGTGCTGTCAAAGCAGAAAATGTCAGGTAGAGAGCAGCAGAAGACGAGGACAGTGCCAGATCACGACAGGCCAAGTAAGAAAGACACAGAATTTCATGTATGTAGATCTACAAGTAGGTCAGTGCTGTCAAAGCAGAAAATGTCAGGTAGAGAGCAGCAGAAGACGAGGACAGTGCCAGATCACGACAGGCCAAGTAAGAAAGACACAGAATTTCATGTATGTAGATCTACAAGTAGGTCAGTGCTGTCAAAGCAGAAAATGTCAGGTAGAGAGCAGCAGAAGACGAGGACAGCGCCAGATCACGACAGGTCTTGTATGCTGCTTTTCCCAGAGATGATGAAAAGTCGCTGAAGGATTTTTTTTGAAAGCAGGTAGATACCTGGTCATCTATGCATTTCAAATAAATTCCTTCCTTCATTCAAATGCTAACTGAGACAAGTGCTGGGGACGCAGGTGTGGTGCAGAGAACAGGATGCCCTGCCCTCCTTGAGGGTACATCGAGATAAGTCACTTTGAAGATGGAACAAAGGGTAGGCTTGGAGTCAGGAGTCAGCTGAAGCAGTCCAGACAAGAGACAATGAGCACAGGGCACTGAGAGCAGACGGTTGAAAATTTTAGAAAAGCTGGCAGCACTTGCTGGCTAATTTGGATATGGGAAGGGACAAAGGACAGAATGCAGGGATGGAAGCAGATAAAGATAAGTTCAGTATTTAACATGCTGATTTGAATGTACCTTAAGGAATCCAGATAGAATTGTCAACAGGCAGCTGAACACACAAACCTGGAGCTCAGCAAAAGGTCTGAACCTACAGAAATACAATTTGGAGACAGAAGTACAAAGGGGAGTCACCTAGAGACAAAAACGGATCCATGTGTGCAAGTGGGAAGAGCTGTAGGTTTAGCATGGAACCCTGAGGAACACCAGCTCCTAAGGGGAGCATGGCAGGAAACCCCCAAAGGAAGCAGGGCAAGAACACCCACAGAAATACACACAGGGAGAGCCAGGAAGAGAAAACCAGTGGACTGTGAATGTCAGGCAAGATCAGTGGTGAAAACTGCAGTAGAGAGATCCATTAAAGACAGAAAAGTGTCCACTGGCATTTGGCAATAATAAAGTGCTCAGTAGCTTTATTCTGAATCTATCCAGGCAGATGATCAGCACAAGGACATTTTGCAATGAACTGAATGAGGAATGAGGGGAAAGGAAGCAGAGACGACCAGGGGAGCTAGATCTAACGGTTTCTGAAGTCTACATGGAAAGTGAGAAAAAAGGACAATAGCCAAGAGGGGTCCAAGGTAAAGGGGAGGATATTTTTCCTTAGTTTTCTTTCATTTTGTTAAGAATGGGAGAGACTTAGACGTGTTTACATGTTGAGGGGAATGAACCAATAGAAAAGGAAAAAGAGAATGACCCTCACCATCTTATTATACCAGAAAGTCACTCCTGGTAGCTAGTAAAGTTTTTTTTTTTTTTGCTCATTCAGTATTTACTACGTCTTCTACAGGCATAGCACTGAACTCAGCACTAGTTCTGACTTTTTTGCATTTCAATTAAGTAACCTCCTTATAGAGACACACACGAGTGAATGTAGAGCCTTCTAAGACAAGGGGCATACATGTAATTCAAAGTGTACCCTGATGTACCCTGCAGTTTAGAAGACTTCGCTCTGATCTTCAAAATGACAGCTTTTCAGCCACAGTAAAGCTGCAGTTCTATTTATGCATTTCAGCTGTTGGCTACTGTGGCACACTTTGGGAATTCTCTTCTTTCAAGTTGGGTTCATTTTCGGGTTCTAAGCTCTAAGGCGCCGAGGTTTTTAGATTGCAAACTGAACTTCTGATTTATTTCAAAGGGCAGAATTTGTGCGATGGGACACCAAATCCCCTGCTACTAAACAGAAAACAACTGTGAATTAAGTTATTAACTTGTTATTTTTGCCTAAGGAGCTGAGAGAAATATATGGATTTCAGGTGTCTAATTTCAAATCTAATTGAAATCTTTTTGTAGCCTCCCAGGGAATAGAATTTTTACACTATTAGAAAACTGCTGGTTTTCTTAAAATTGTTTCTGTGACTTATTCTAAGACGGGCACTGTTACAGGAAGAATCATTTTCATTCACAGAACCACACAGGCAAATTAAAGAAAATAAACTAATGCTCAAATCAATAATAGCAGCATTTAGCTATAGGCTGTCTTGCACAGTAATATGGTAACTCAACTGTCTCTACAGGTGAAAAAGTTGAGAGTCCTATTTTGAATTGGAAAAACAGGCCATCTCCCATTAAAATATTACAAAAGTTTCTTCAATGACCTCTTCTGTACTTTGGGAAGTAGGAAAGGAACTCATAATTTTTCATCTTCTTAATGTGAATTCTTTTTGCTCTATAAAGCTATTCAGAACTTCCAAAATTCATCAAAATAGAGTGACCACGGCAAGAAATTATTCACAAAGGGAAAGTGGAAGGTTCTTGAAAAAGGTTTGACTGTTAAAGGGGAAATGCACATGTATAAAAGCAGTGATAAAATTAGCGAAAAAAATTAAATGGGTTCAGTTCATATCAAGAAGTTATAGATTCTTATTAGGCAATTAAGAGGAAGTCAGGACATCCAGGATACATTTTCATCTTTTGAGACTGACATCACAGAAAGCAACCGCCGTCTCTAGCCCAAAATGGCCCCTTGGTAAGTCCTCACAGGACACATGTGCTGGAATTTGGTGATTATGTTCTTTTTCTTGCACTGCATACTTTAGAATAAGATTAATACTATTAAACCAAGGCAGAGGTGGTGCGGTACTGTGATTCTAGACAGTCCTGAAATGTTTCTCTAACAAATAGTGTCTAGAAATTAAAATCCCACCCACAATATTACTCTGAATATTTAAAGAAACACCAAAAATTATTCATCTATGTCTCATTGTCAGACTTTATTTTTTGGGGCTCCAAAATCACTGCAAAAGGTGACTGCAGCCATGAAATTAAAAGACGCTTAGTCCTTGGAAGAAAAGTTATGACCAACCTAGATAGCATATTGAAAAGCAGAGACATTACTTTGCCAACAAAGTCAAGGCTATGGTTTTTCCAGTGGTCATGTATGGATGTGAGAGTTGGACTGTGAAGAAAGCTGAGGGCCGAAGAACTGATGCTTTTGAACTGTGGTGTTGGAGAAGACTCTTGAGAGTCCCTTGGACTGCAAGGAGATCCAACCAGTCCATTCTGAAGGAGATCGGCCCTGGGATTTCTTTGGAAGGAATGATGCTAAAGCAGAAACTCCGGTACTTTGGCCACCTCATGCAAAGAGTTGACTCATTGGAAAAGACTCTGATGCTGGGAGGGATTGGGGGCAGGAGGAGAGGGGGATGACAGAGGATGAGATGGCTGGATGGCATCACTGACTCGATGGACGTGAGTCTGGGTGAACTCCGGGAGTTGGTGATGGACAGGGAGGCCTGGGGTGCTACGATTCATGGGGTCGCAAAGAGTGGGACACGACAGAGCGACTGAACTGAACTGACTGATGTGTCATTAGTTTGCCAGCACAAAAAGTGTTCCTATCATTTTGATTTGAACATTTAAAAATTTTCACATTTTCTGAGAAGAAACTTATACTTGTTTTAAAGATACAATCATATATAGGCTTTTAACTAGTATTTTGCTGGCTATATGGGAGATCATAGAAGTCATTCATTTTTTTAAACCCATCAACTAAAGCCATTTTGTAATAATTTCTATAATGGCATGAGGTGCCACTGACCATTGGCTGGCCCAATAATTTGTATGGTCACAACTGAAGTCAAGAACATGAACAAGTCTTTAAAAGAAGCTGATTCTTACTAGCAATCACCTTGCAATTTTAGCTTCTTAATACTCAGAGAAAGCTCTGTAATTCAAAAAGACACTGAAAAGTGGCTGTCTCAACCCCATGGACTGTAGCCCACCAGGCTCCTTTGTCCATGGGATTCTCCAGGCAAGAATACTGGAGTGGGTTGCAATTTCCTTCTCCAAGTAACCTATTTGGGGGTTCAATATAAGTCTGCAAGCCTCCTAGATAGACTTTTCTGATGTCAGTGAACAAAAGTTCTATTAGCAAAGGGCAAAAATTGAAATGTGTGGATTACTTCTGATTGAATGACTGCTTCCATAACAGAGTATCTTCAGGTGACAAGACTAGTACCTGAACGATTACATAATCAGGAAACACTCTAGTATTTTTATTTGGAATCAATAATAAAGAGCCCTTAACAAATTCTTGTACCTGATCCCCTTTTATGCTAGCGTAAAAAAGGTGATAAAGGTCACTAGCCAGCACCATCAGCGGCCTCGGTTGGTGCGTTTCAATTAAGTAGATAAAGATGAGCTGGAAAGGATAGTAAAAGATGAGTCTCCCTGTTGTGTATTAGGGAGAATTAACATGTGGCAGACTCCATTCTCCCACGCTGGAGGAGCACATGGCTAGATGACATTTCTCAACTTCCCCGGTGACCAGATAGGAACACGGGGCTAGTGGGTTGCCCACAGAGAGCGAGCAGAAATGAAGCGCCTACGTCCTCAGCCTTGGGGAAATGTGCTATCCCCATCCTCTCATCCCCAGCCCCTCCAGGTAGGACAGTGACCTGACCTGAAACACGCACATGAAGACAATGTCCTGAGGGGCAGTGAGATCCAGAGAGAAGGAACCTGGTGGGCCCCAATGACTGAAAACAGAACCACCACTTGCCCACTTTAAAGGCTCTCTATAGACTGTTACGGGAGAGAAATACACTTCTGTCTCCTTTCAGCCATTGAATTATTGTTAGGGTTCCCTACTATAGCAGCCTGGCCTTACCCTAACTAATGCAAAATGTTTATAGAAACTTGGAAACAATAATAAAAAGAAAAGAGGCTGGTACAGACAAAAAGAGGTAAGAAATCTGTCCATCCTATCTGTGGATTAGTCCCCAGGTAGCACCGTCCCGCAGCATGGCAAACATCATGACATAAAAATAGCTTCTGAGTAAAAATATAATTGCTTTCTGTGTGTTCAAAAGGGATTATACACATTAGAGAGAGATGACAGGGAGAGGGACCCAATTAAGCAACCTGAATTCTACATTTTCCCAAACCTGAGAAAAATACAGGCACACACGGGTATGGTGGCATTTCTCTGAAAGGACCAGTTATAGAATTGAGGCAATTTCAAGAGCCCTGAATTCCCTGGGAAGTACCTCTTTGCTTTGTTTATCTGCTGCTTTCACGATGGGTCGGGGCTTCATTCCAGGGGTGACAGGCTGGACGGCCACAGAAGGAATATAAGAGGGAACACTCAAGCTCACTTCCTGCTCCACTTGTCCTGGAAGCAGCAGCACATCTGTTGAACACAAAATACATCACTCGATCCCTTCACCAAGTCCACAATTGACCTAAACCATCAAGAAGCCTACGGTAGTCAAAAGAATGAGCAAATATACTCAAGTAAAGTAGGACCGTTTCACAACACCTGTTCTCACTGGGGAACTTGACTCAAGGGTGTCTCCCTTCTAGAAAATAAAAGCTGCTGCTGCATTAGTTTTCCTCTGATTGTTGCTATGTTAACAACCCATCCAAAAGGTCTGGGAGAAGTATTGTCTGGGGAACAGCTTGATCATGCCTTTCAACCCAACTTCTACTTCTATAGGAAACTAAGTCCAGAAGATGCTACTTTTGTCTCATTTTGCCATATTTTCCTAAGGGGGGAAAGAGAAAGAAAATGGAGTGCTGATTTCATCCTGTAACAATATGGCAATATTTCAAAACAACATATTAAAAAATAATGATGCCAGAAGGGAGGAACTTTCACTTGCTGCAGAAAAATGAAATAATCCGTCATACTCAGAATGCAGGGCCTCATTTCCAACACTTGCAAACAACAATGTGCTCTGTGTTTCCAGCTTGTTTAGCACAAAAGCAAGAATTCAAAAGCCAATCCTGGTTTTCTGATCAATCCATTAGAAGTAGATGTGTTCCTTTATTTTTTTTTTTGCACATGTGGCAGAATCATTGATGCATCATGGACAAACAATGATCTTCCACAGCTCTCTTTGAAGACAGAGAAACAAATAGAAGCCCAAAAGGATAGCTCCTTGGCCTGTTTCTGCAGGACCAGAAGGGCTGCTGGAGCCAGCCAGTAACTTGCAGCTGGCGCAGGATGCTGCGGCCTGATACTCAATGATGATCCTAATTAAGACACTAATTAAGTTCTCAGTGGAAGTGATTAATTAACAACAGGTATGCCTTGGCTGTTGCCAATGGCAGCATATATGAGGAGATAACTGAGCAGGTACTGCTATTCAAAAACGGAAACAGATTTGAAATACATCTCTCTCCACTGCAGATACCACCTGGAAGCTTAAGAATTTTGTAATCATGTCTTTTTTGATCCCTGAGTGAGGAAGATCCCCTGGAGGAGGAAATGGCAACCCACTCCAGTACTTTTGCCTGGAAAATCCCAGGGACAGAGGAGCCTGGCAGGCTACAGTCCATGGGGTTGCACAGAGTCGGACACAAGTTAGGGACTGAGCATGCATGCATGACTATGATTAATTACTGAAATCGTAGAATGTGACCTGATTAATTAGGGGAAATAAAAACAATAATACTAGCCAGCCTTTTACATGCATTAACTCAGCTAATCCTCTCAACAACTCTATTATTTCCTGTTTTACAGGCAAGGAGCTCTAACACCCAGAATCACCGCACTCAAGGCGCCACAGCTGCAGCCTGGCTGCAGAGCCCTGTTCTAAATCCAAGACGTCACATCAGAAACTGATTTTTAAGAAAGCAGTTTCATCACTTATGTTATTTATATCTACCAGGTTCGTATCTCCAAACTCAGGGCCAAGAAATGTCACTCTGATAAGCATGTTCACACGATTAGTCAGCAGTCAGTGTGTTCACATGTTTTATAACCAGAGAAGTAATACTTTTAAATACTCAATAAGGCTGGTGGAAAGACTGGCTTTCCCTTTATGAGTCCAAAGCTAAACTCCTTCACTAGTTAGGGGCCAGCCAACAACAGAGGCAAGGAGAGTAAGGGTCAAGCCTCTTAATATGAAAAACCAACATCTACCAGACCCACTGGCTGCCAGAGCAAACATCACTTCAAATGTGAAATCAAAATCAATTCTGCTTTCCGAGCTATTTAAGATCCGACTGACAATATTGTGCACCAAGGAGGATAACTCTGCCATTCCTTTGCTGAAATTCTTCACATCCCTCATATATTTGCAAAGAAGGTTGGATTTTCAGCAATAATGGTTTCCTTCCTAAAAAGCCCACTGCCATGGGAACAGTTCTTTCAGACTCAGTATCCACCACATTCCACATTCCTGTCATTTGTTTCTCCAGGGTAAAAGAAAAACGCACAAACTTGCATAGTTGTTGGAGTCTAACACAGCACCTTATGTGTAGTAAATTCAACGCATACTTGCAGAAAGGGAATGGATTTCCTGTATCTCAACTTTTAAATTGAACAGCACGTATAAGTCTACCTATCCATAGAATATTGGAATGATACAAAATATGTAAAGTCCTTATCCTCGCAAGCTAAGTTTTTTTTACAGGGATATGATTTTTACACATAAAATCACAGAACAGTCAACACAAAACCTGAACTGCTTTACCTCTAAATAGGACAGATTTATAAAGTGGTGAAACCCTTATGGACACGAACAGTCTGATAATAAGTAAGTTATAAAGAAAGCTACCTTGTCCTTTACCCATTTTATAGTCACTGATGGGGCATTTATATATTCATTCTCTGAGAGGGAACAGGATTGTATTCATTGATGATGAGGAATGGAATTTCTGGAGATCTCTAAAGCTTTTTAGACTGAAATCTGATCTCTAAGACACTTTTGCTGCTGTTGTTTAGTCACTGACTCACATCCACTCTTTGTAGCCTATGGACTGCAGCACCAGGCTTCCTTGTCCTTTACTATTTCCCACAGCTTACTCAATCCAGGCTTACTGTTTCTACAACAACTAGTTTTTTCTTAACTATGGATAAATACCACCATCTTGACTGATGGGCTTTGTCGAGTTAAGGCAACTCTCAAAAAGGAATCTTCATGTTGGATGGCAAGCCTGGTTGAAAGCATTTCAATCTCTTTCTCAGCTACATAATAAGAATGCTCAATGTTTATAAAGTATCTGTTTCTGCCATCTGCCTTCCTATATTTAACTGATGACCAGCAAGTCAAAGGTAATACATTTAAAAGTAAGCAATCAAAAAAAAAAAAAAGGTAATCTGATGTCTGATAATCTCGACAACAATAATACTTAATCTGCCTATCATATTTATAAGATCAACCAATTCATTCCTTTGTTGACATGTAGAAATAGCCAAAATTTCCTGAAATTTTGGGCACTCCTCAAGACCAAAAAGGATACACATAAGAAATGAACTGAGGCCTCTTATGCATATGGATTACAGCTATGATAGTTTATGTCAGAGTTTCTTGTTATTAAAAATTTTTGAAGACGCAAAGAGCTTTTTTTGTGGGAGTTATATCTAACAATATTCACCGTATTAGAAACTGAATTTTCAAATATTTGACTTCAAATTATTAAAATAATACAATCATTATTAAAATAAATACTTTAATTTTAAAAAGATATTTTCCAAAAGCAAAGATAATAGAAGAGAAGCATTGTTTTACATTTGCTGAATCTTTTAAGTTCTTGTCTCAAGTAGAAGAAAGCTGGATTCTCTATTTGCTTCTGCATTCAATTTTTGGAACATGCTGTTTCACATGATGAAAATGAAGAAATTCTAGTCTCACACGATATATATGTCAGAAAGGGGAAGAGTACTTTAATACTCCTTTTATACAGTTGGGCATAGTCTTTGATACACACTGGATCTTGACAAATGATATTGGTTTTAAAAATATTTCCAATGTGCAACGTGAAACCCTTTCAGTGAAGTTTTCATGCTCTTATGTTTAAAATTCATTGGTCTGCCCTTTATCATAAATGAATTGTTCTCCTGTGCATGATTTTGGAACACCATAAATCGGTTATTTGGAAACTGGTGGTTCACCCTGTTATGCAGATCTGTCAAATGTTGACATATTTCATTATGTAATATAAAAGTCACATTAGTTAACATTACCAATTTTGTCAAAAAAGCCTTTAAATATTGAGAAGCTGTCAAGCTCACAGTACTGGATATAAGTTTTCCAAAAATCCAATTTTCACTTGATCCATTGCCAACTTTATCACTGGCAATGAAGAGTATCAGTTGTTTGTCTTGAAAAGACAGCTTCACTTCCTTCACTTTTGAGAACTACACTTTGTCAGTCACCCTTTCAAGTAAAAATGTTGATCCATGAAAGAAAAAAAAAAAGTAACTTAGCACACCACTCAACAGCACAAGCGTTTTTCGTGAAAAAGTGTGTTTCCTTTTTTCCATGAAAAAATGCTCATGTATTTCATGCACATGTGAAATACAACTGTTGTCCTTCAGTATGCAGCAGAAGTGCTTTACACACACAAAACGTTAAAAAGAGGTATACTCAGGGATCAAGATTCAATAAAATTAATAACTTTTACTACTTCCCTGGTGGCTCAGACGGTAAAGAATCTGCCTGCAATGTGGAAGACACGGGTTAGATCCCTGGGTCAGGACGATCCTCTGGAGAAGGCAATGGCAACCCACTCCAGTATTCTTGCCTGGAGAATTTCACAGACAGAGGAGCCTGGGGGCTACAGTCCACTGGGTCACGAAGAATTGGACGTGACTGAGCACACCCACACAAACACCATTTCATCAAAGACATTTTCGATGGAAACTGGCATTTGTTTTAGCTACAAATTCATGACAGTGAAGATAACAATGACGACTACATAGTTTGGTGCTTCTGCCTTGGTTCACACTAAGGTACTAGCATCTTTACCCACCACTGCTTTTGCAACATCAGTGTAAATGTCAACATATTTGACCTTCAGACCCTGGGGTTTCCAAAGGAGCTCCCAGACCACATTTAATATCTGACCCTCATCAGACAGTCTGAACCTCACACCAAGAACACCAGCATAGCTGGAAAAATGATAAAAATTAACTAGTTAAAGTCACTGGAATGCTACCAGGGAAGCCCAGAACTTGAGGGGCTAAGATCCTGGAGAGAAGGAAAGTACTGAATGTGAGTCTAAGATTCTAAGCTGTTTTTCAACATATGGCATCTAGTGATTTGTAAGCAGAGGCTAAAAAACCAAGAAGAAGAAATAGGCTAAGAGGCTGAGAAGCTTAGCAGAACTACCAACAGATTCACAGTGCTATGAAGACAAAAACAGAGCTCAGGACTTCCAAAAAGAAAGGGCTGTAATTTACCCTGAAGGGCTACACCCTAGAAGTAAGCGAGAACTAGAAGTAGAGCAGCCCTCATAAAGCCTGAGGTGGTGGCTCAGATGGTAAAGAATATGCCTGCAATGTAGGAGATCCAGGTTCAATCCCTGGGTTGGGAAGATCCTCTAGTGTAGGAAATGGCACTCCAGTATTCTTCCCCAGAGAATGACATGTATTCTCCAGTATTCTTGCCACTCCAGTGTTCTTGCCCAGAGAATGCCATGAACAGAGGAGCCTGAAGGGCTACAGTCCATGGGGTCGCAGAGTCAGACATGAATTAGCGACTAACACTTTTACTTTCTTTCATAAAACCTGAAACTCAGTCACCAAATCAGCTCAATCCCATATTGGGTTAAGATGACCTAAATGCTAGCAGAGAATGTTGAAGTTTCTCTAAATACAGATTAAGGTAACATCATCCAGAGCTTCTGTAATATTTTATATACAGTATTCAGCACTCAAACAAAAATTACCAGGTATACAAAGACACTGGATCAAAAGGGAAACTTAATGATACACACGGACCCACGGAACATCTCAGTTATTGGAATTATGAGACAAGAACTTCAAAATAACCAATTAATACATTCCAATAAATATATTACAAGATGAAGAATTTTGGCAGGGAACTGAATTTTTTAAAAATAGATACTCCAGATCTCTTGACAACTATAACAGAAATACTGATGGCTTTAACATCATATTTGGTACAAGATTACTGAATTGGAACACAGTAGAAAATATTCTAGCTGAAGAAAGAAAGGAAATAGAAAATGATGGAAATGCAGGAAAGAGCTCGGAGAGATGTGGGACATGGTGAAAAGGTCTGGGCACAGGTATTATTTGAAGACATAATAGCTGAGACTTTCCCAACATTTACAAGAATCTACAAACCCCAAGCAGAATAAATACAAAGTAAACAATGCCAAGGCACAATGAAATTACTGAAAAACAAAGAGAAAATCATAGAAGTAAGCAAATGAGGTAAAAAACATATTGATATTACCTTCAAATGTACAACAATCAGATTGACATTTGGTTTTTCTACAGTTTTCAATAGAGGAACAATTAACACCACAACAAAACAGAATAACACCTTTAAAATGCTGAAGAAAATAATTATATATATATTCTGGGTAGAATTCTCTACCCAGAAAAAACAGGAGGCCATGAAACAATAATATTTGATTGATCCAAAAATAGGCAAAAAATGAGTGAAGAAAAGAACATAAAACTGGCAGAACAAGTGGAAAACAAAAGAGTAAGATAAGAGATTTAAAGTCAAATATATCAGCAATGTATTAAATATAAATGGATTAGACACTCTAAAAGACAAAGCTGTGTGTGTGTGTGTGTGTCTAGACGCACATGAATAAACCATACGCCACTTTCAAGAGACACATTAACCAACACCCACTTCAAGAAAAAAACTGCAAAGTAAAAGTGGAAATATAAAAGGAGGCAGAAGACTAGTACTGCCATCCAAGGCGCTGGGGAAGAAGCTGGGGAAGATCAGGGAAGACTTACTTACGGCTGGAGCTGGCATTTGACAGTGATAATAAATCATATCCCCCTCCCTTTAAATATAGAAATAGAGGAAAATACATTCAGGAGTCAAAATAATGGGGATCAAAATATGAGCTTTATAAATAATGAAGCTGATTTTGAAAATGGAGCTTGTCTTGCAGTCACAATTGGACCTCTTATTTATCGAGCTTTCCTCCCAAGTCTAGACCTCAGACTATCCCACCTGAGAGGAAGTCTACACAGATGACACGAATCCAGCCAGGTAAAGGAGAACCTCTTCACATCCCTGTAGCTCTTGGAGTAGGCACTCAAGAGTGATACCTCCAGAACTGTCTAGAGCTGGTTCCCAGCTTCAATAGCATATTAGAGTTACCTGGGGAGCTTTAAACCCTGCCAGTGCCCAGGACACACACCAGGCTACTGGGAAAGGATCCCCAAAGGCAGGATGCAGGTATTGTCTTTTTTTTTGAAAGCTTCTCAAGTGATTCTAATGTATCTCAGGTTGAAAACCACCGGGTGAGGCAGACCTGGGCCCCATGTAAAGTATGTCTGCAGTAAGAAAGGCGGTGTGAGCACAGAAGAGAGGACATACACCTTCCACACAGCATGACCCAAAGGAAGCAAAGGCCTCATCCATGTACATCCAGTGTTTTCCCCTGATCTCTCCAATTAGATAAAACCTTTCTTTTTTCCTACGGGAGAAATAAACATAGGAACTGTTGAAAGGGGGTAATTATCATGCCAATTCTGTTCTCAGGAATGGAGTGGAAGCATTTATCTTTGTGGTTGACATTGCTTTCAAACTGGAGTTTAATAGATGGATAAGTCTGCACATAAAAAATAATTGGAGGAATAGAGACAGAAACATTTTGAAGCTAGGATTTTTTTCCTTCTCAACGTTTTTAGTGATCTTCTAAGCAATGCAAGGATGATTTTTAACAGTCTCAAGTATAAAGTAAATGAAATGCCTAAACTCTGAAGGGCTGAAATATGCCATCCTCTCCTAGCTCGGGACCTTTACATATGCTGTTCTTATCCTGTTCCTATACTCTCCTGCCCAGCCCTCACCTAGTTAATAATTACTCATCCTTTAGATCTCAAGCTCTCTGCTCTTTATCTGATCCACAGAAAAATTAAATTCCCCTACAATGTGCTCTCATAAGATCTAGAGCAATTTATAATTATATATTTGTGATTATCTGGTTAATGTCCAATTCTTCCAATAAACTACGAATTTCTGTAAGGACAGGAACCAGATATGTTTTATTTTTTATTTTATTCCCAGATCCAGTCACAGTTGTTAAACATTTATTGAATAAAAGCCAGGTCATTCACAGGGTACATAAAGCTGCTTTAAGTTGCAGATAAGGAAAATTTTAAAGAAAAAAAAAAAAAAAAGAGGGAGAGGGAGAGAAACTGATACCTTCATTAAAACTGGAAGTACTGGAAAACTTGAAAAGGAAAATCAAATAAGGCTGCCAATCTTCAAGCAGGATCAGTTGCCCATTTTAATTCAGTGAAATCAATCACAACATAAGTACATATACTGGTCAAGAAACGTGTATAATACAGTATAATTCTGAATACCAGACCTCAAAACGGTCTCTTTGACCTTCTGCACTCATCCAGAGAACAGGCTGGGCCAACTGAGGGGCGGAAATAAAGACAATCAGAAGATTCTTTCTACTCTAAAGGGCAAACCAATTGTTGAGTCTTCTGTGATCCCATGGACTATTTAGCCTGCCAGGCTCCTCTGTCCATGGGATTTCCCAGGCAAGAATACTGGAGTGGGTTGCCATTTCCTTCTCCAGGGAATCTTCTCAACTCAAACCAAACCGGAGTTTCCTGCATTGGCAGGCGGATTCTTTACCACTAAGCCACCAGGGAGGCCCCTATAATAATTAATACCTATTCCAAATAATAATCTTTCTGGATATGCATGACAGTAAGTAACCAGGGTAATTATCTTGTCTCAAAGGAGGAAAAAAAAAAAGTTAATTTAATGTCAAATAAACACAGGGCACCACACTTTGTGACCAAGGTTTCCTGGGACAACTGGTCAATAGCACATCACTGGGTTGGCTTCTTGGAAAAAGTGTGTTACCCGGGCTGCTGAAACAACAAGCTAAATCCCAGGGCGGCATCAAAGGCCTGAATCTTGGAGAATATTTATGAAAATGAAGAAGGTGAACAAATAAAGTCAATGGTAGAAAAACAATAGGCAACTAACTTCCTTGTTGCCCCAGGCAAATCTGTTGTTTAAACAATAATGACAGAATCTAATCAGTAAGCCTCTCAGCTGCCAAAATTATACAAGCAACTTGCTTATTTAAAATGTCACATTTCCCATCTGATATATTTACCTTCTGCTCACATTCCTGAAGTGTAATACAAATTAGACCCAAAGATAAAACCCATTTGGCAAATTTCTTGTGTGTGTGTGTGTGTGTGTGTGTGTGTGTTTTCTTTCAGATGACCCAGATTGTACATTATAAAAACAGTGAAGCTTGGTGGTCTTTTCAGTAATTGGAATAGATCACTGAAGCCTTGGTTGCTTTTTAGCCTTGACTTTTCACATTATTTTACCCCTCAGAAGGTCTTGACTAGCTAATCCAAGTCCACTGAGATTTGGTTCAGCCTCAGGAAGCTTTTATACACAAATGAAAAACTACTTGTTCTCAAATTTCTGGAAAAATCATACTAGTAAGAGGTTTTTATGCAATCCTTTAAACAAAAGAAACAGACCTAATAGCAATAAAAAATAATTAAAAAAATGTTTAAAGGAAACAATATAAAAGTAGTGGGAAAAGTAAAGACTAATTTAAAATATTGATACAACCAAAATCAAATTCACTGGCTATGCAGGATTATGTCGGTATAAAGACTTTCTAATTACTGGCAAGAAAAGGAACCATCACAGAAACGCTCCACCTGTGCACTGCTATGCCCTCCTGTGAAAGTAACTTTATGTTGCAAATATATACATGCCAATTCCAAGCACCAACTCCAAGTGCCTACTCCAAGTGCTACCCACAGAAGAACTGTATCAGAATCCCCTGGGGGAGTGGTTAATAACACAGATCACTAGGTGTCACAAAAGACCTTCTGAATTAAACTCTTTTTTGGGAACAAGACCCAGGAATCTGCTCCTTTCCCCCAAACTACCCAAAACCCAGAAACAGTGTGCTTGCTCTACAAATTTGGCTCCCTCATAAACCCTTAGCAACACCTTCTAATCCAATCAGAACCCCTAAATTGCTGTTATAAAGAAATTCAGAGCCGCCTAAAGCACGGAAGTTAAGAGAACCTCTCCCAGGAGTCTGTGATTCCCTTAGATCCCTCATCTCCCTTAAACCAAATAAGCAAGGGGGGAAAAAATCTGCAGTTTGCTGGTTAATAGACTGCTTGAGAAACAATCCCTTCAGTGGAGTAGTGTTATGTTTGGAAGCAGAATAAAAATGTTAATTGCTTCCAATTACCAAAGCCTCTCAAATTCAGGGGGAACCAGAGAAGCCAAAGCAGAGGCTTATAGAGACAATTTACAGACAGCAGTCCACAAACCAGCTAGAGCCTGCACTTTAACTCCTGCATGATTACAAGGAAGCCCTCCTCCCCAACAATAATGACCACAATGGCTGTTTATGACCACCTAATGACTGTAAACAACAAACGCCAACAACCAACTCCCCTGTGGAAACTGCCCCATGGAAACATTCAACATTAACGTTGAGATATTCTTGCATATTAAATTAGGAATGAGAGTTTTCAAAACAACTCAAATTTTGAACATATTTCAAAGCTCCTTGGAACAACAAAGGGTACCTATGCTTACACAGAAAGGTTAACCAGGAGAGGAAAAAGGCCTCATAAAAGTCATGGACTACATACATGTCAGCGGACAGCAGGCTCTCTCAGCCCAGCCTATGTAGAACAGCCCAGAAAAAAACATTCACAACACAGCTTTAGTTTTAAGTGTTTGGCTTACATATTAATAAATATTCATAAAAGCAAAGATCTGGATTTTATTTTCTTTTGTGTTTATTTTATGACCAACTCTCATAATGTTTACGATCAACTGGTATTTTATGGAGCATTCAAAACTAATCTCAACTTACAGCGTGATGCAGAAATTCTAAGAAATAAGAGTTTGACTTAAATGGTTCTACTTGAGACAATTATCCAAAAATCAATCATATGGTAAATGGGAGATGGGAGGAAGAAAATCTTTATTTCTTTTAAGATCAAAGACTTTACAACCTTCAACAAGCTTTGTTTGACCTTTCAGCTGAAATCTTTATTAACAAAAAAAAGACTGCAGGACTCCAGTTTTCTGTATCTTGGGAAAAGGAGAGGTAATAATTGCACCCTGCGCCCACCCACCCAGAAAAAAAAAAAAGAGAAAAGCTGTCTAAAGTCTTACGTGTAGTTTCTAGAAAGAGGTCAAGCAGTGTAGGAAGGAAACAGAAAACATACCCGTGCTCAGTTGGGGATTAATCTCTTCATCCAGGTCTAAATCTTCTATATCAAGGAAATTGTCTACCTAGAAAAGGATTAATATCATTTTATGCAAATCTGACCTAGAGAAAAAAAAAATGCAGTTAAGAATCAATGAATCCATTTCTACAACACTCAAGTGAGCAACTGAATCCAATTTTCTCATTAACTTTTGAGTCCCAGCTAGAGTTCTGTGCTTTCCCAGAGACATCTGAAAGCAGCAGTAAATTTAGAAGTTGGCCTGGATTTTGTAGGCACCATAATAAGATCTCTAGACTGAAAGAAAAAATACAGTCTGCGGAGTTTTTGCAAAGTTTTTGTTCCTGATTCTATCCCAGAATATATACCACCATCAAGACAGTCCAAAGCAGTGTCTCCGTCTTTTGTTTTAGTTTTATTGCTTGTGTTTCTCTGGCCAGCGATGGTGGTGGGTCTGTCTGTTCTCATAACGGTGTGCTTTAAACTCCAAAGAGACAGAAGAAACTAAAGAAAGCAGGAGAGAAGGTTCATTCGAGACAGAATCATCCTGCCCCAGGTAACCACAAGAAAGGTGAGCAGGGCAAAAAATCAAGTGTTCTCTTTCGACCAAATAAAACTGAAGATTACTTTAAAGGTAAAAAGCAGAGCAAATGACCTTTACAGACACAATAGCAGCATTTTAATGAAAAACTATTCCATGTGGAATACTGCTTTCCACAGCAAGCTGACAATGAGACATTTTAGATTAACAAAATGTTAACACTTCATACATGAACTGATTCATCTCAGGTGAATATCAAAGACTGTAAATTAAAACAGTGATTTCACCACTGGCAGACCTAGCAAAGGCAGGATGTCGAAATGCCTTTTATGCTTATGATCTAAAACATGTGCATAGCAAAATACCATAAAATTATAAATTTAGATTTCATCATTGGAATTCAAAACACAGCCTAGGTCTTTCTTCCCCACTCTACTTATCAGACCATGGCTTTTACACAGGAATTAAAAATGGTAGCTTCCATGGCTTGTAAGTACATAACTGCAGCTATTTTTTGACATCCAAGTGACAGCAAAAACTTATCTTCCAAATGATGGTTTAGTTCTAAAACTTGAGAATCTGTTATATTGTCATTTCTCTTAATGGTATAAGTTCAGGGGAGTGAGTCATGTTTCTCTATTGAAGCACCACTTCCATTTCTAAAGCTTTGAGGAAAAAAGATCCAGAACCCAGCCAACCAAGACAGTTGAAGATAATCAAACATCATTTTTTTTTAATCAAACACCATTTAAAAAAAAAAATCATATGGACAAATTCTGCTGAATTTTCCAAATTTGTATGGGAGAAAGCAAATGAGTCCTGTGAGGTTCTTGTGCTTTTTTGGGGTTTTGGCCATGGAACAAAATTGAATTATGCCTCACCTTCACCTTCCCTGCTCGATTCAGATCACCTTGAAAGGAACTGCCAGCTTTTTGGCCATCATCTATCATTATCTGAAAAACAAGACAAAAACCATTGAAGACAGATTGATGGGAACTTGAAATAACCGAAAATAAAGGAGCTGATCTGTAGCCCTTCAGGCACAAAACTCCCCTTCCGGTTTCTGTTCATTAGCTATGCTTGACAGACCATCACACCTTAGTGACGGCAGATTCAGTAGGTCACAGTGGTAGTCAGGGAACAGGTTTCAGGAGGTCTGACTTCTACTTCTGTCCTCTAGACCCATCTACAGTGCAACTTAGAGTAACATACTTCACCTCGGTTTTCTCATGCGTAAAACAGGAACACTCCCCACCTCATTACCCCAGTTCTCATGCCATCCCAACGAACCTCTGCAGGACAAATCAGAGAACGCTAGTACAACATTTTCAAGTTATTAGGAAAAATATTGTGAAACAATTCTTTGCCTCTCACACGCAGGTTAAAGATTCAACAGAAAATGTAATTCCAACGGCCAGTGATTGCCAACAGACAGGAAATCTTCTAGGAAAAAAAAAAAAGTTTTGTCCCTTAATTGTCTCTCTGGAATAAGTTATAGAAGTAAAGAATTACAGGCCTTCACTGTATATAAACACACTTCTAACGTGGAGATGTTTTTCCTTTGCATAAAACCACAATCTCATATACATTCTATCCACCATATCACAGGGAAGACGTGTGAGATATAAAGTAGAAACTCAAATGGCTTAAAAAAAATAGAACAGTTTCCACGAGGATTCCTTGATTGTTAAAAAAACATAGCTAGAAAGAATGTGAATATAGTCTATGAAATCTTGAAGATTAGAAAGAGAGCATCTAACATTTATTTATTGACCAACTCGTGGAAAAACCAAGATAACACATTCTGCTTTAAGTCTGAAGGACTGAATCCAGGACAGTAAAAGAAACTCCATTTACACATAGAATTATAAAAAGGAACTCTTTTATCCCGAACAGAAGATAAGCTAAAATATAGAAATAATTACAAGAAAAATCTGTAGATGGCAGATCCTGATATTATCATAAAAGTTGGCTGTTGAAATCATGAAATGTAATGACGATTTTCAGTAAAGTAATCCAGGGGCTCTCCTTCTAAAATCAGGAGTGTGAGTTACTGATCCAGCAACTGTCCAGTGTTTTTTATGTTCTTACAGTCTCTTGTTTTAAATTCATGATGAATGTTTTTCTCTGCTTCCATAAAGGTGCTATGGTATTACCTGCTCCTCTTCCGAACACTGTGATGAAGTATGAAGAAAGATGGCTTTATTGCTAAGACGGCAATCATTTGGTTCATTTCTCTGAGTAAATTTTATTGAAGTAAAATTGTTTTCTGAAGAATTAGTTCCAAAGGCTTCTCTTTTGGTCACATTATCTGAAATGATAAATTACGTAATATTAGAAAACACCCACCACATCCAGTCTAGTTTATTTTGTGTTTATTGAGAATTTTTCTTCCAAACAGCAACAGAAAACCTTTCAAGGACATCTACAAACTGAATGCTTGAAGCATTAAGTACTCTTAACCTATAAAGTTATTTCTAAAAATGCATAAAAGACAACATTATTTCATTCACTACTCAACAAACATTTAGAGCTTACTATGTATCCAGCATTGTTCTCAGCCTGTGTTAAAAGCTCAGTAAAATACAGTATTTGCAAGACTCTTAGACATTACCTGGAGAAGGCAATGGCACAACACTCCAGTACTCTTGCCTGGAAAATCCCATGGATGGAGGAGCCTGGTAGGCTGCAGTCCACGGGGTCGCTAAGAGTCGGACACGACTGAGCGACTTCACTTTCACTTTTCACTTTCATGCATTGGAGAAGGAAATGGCAATCCACTCCAGTGTTCTTGCCTGGAGAATCCCAGGGACGGGGGAGCCTGGTGGGCTGCTGTCTATGGGGTTGCACAGAGTCGGACACGACTGAAGCGACTCGGCGGCAGTAGACATTACCCATCTCTTTTTTTTCCCCCTAAATTTGAGGTTTTGTTTTTGTTTTTTTTTTCAGAAAGAAAAACACCAATACAGTATACTAACGCATATATATGGAATTTAGAAAGATGGTAACGACGACCCTATATGCGAGACAGCAAAAGAGACACAGATGTATAGAACAGTCTTTTGGGATTCATGTCAATGTATGGCAAAACCAATATAATATTGTAAAGTAATTAGCCTCCAATTAAATAAATTAAAAAAATAAAAATATGGAAGCAATGTACAGATGATTTTAGAAAATTTGTAAGAGAAAAAATTAAAATTAGAATATCACACATAATCCTACAAGACAGAAACGCTACAAAACAATTTTTTCAGTGACTATTTTTCTCATCTTTTATCTATGCATCCATAAACTTCTAAAACAAAAGTGGAACTGTATGATACATACCATATTATAAGGCAACTTGAGAATATTTTTTCCATATTATTGCATATTCTTCTGTGTAATTATAGTGACTGTAGAGAATTCCATTGTATATATTTAACATAGTTTAACCAATTCCTATTCTCAATTATTTAAAACTATAAACAGTAAATACCTTTGTACTAAATCTTTGCACATTCATGATTATGTCCTTAGGATAAGGAAAGAGTCTAAGATTTCATCCTAAATTAAGAGAAAATTATGATAACATGGTGCCATTAACAGAAATGTGGGGGATAAATTCAGATGAGAGAGGACAAATTAACCTTTGTCCCAAGTTGCATTTGAGACGCCGGAGGAGACTGAGGGAAAAGTACCCAAGGCAGCTGCAAACATAAGCTAAAATGAGGATGAGAGAGATCACAGCGACAGGCGAAGGGCCAGTGAGCCAACTACCCTGAGGCAGGGCTTAAGCCATAAAATGAATTTTAATATTAGCAGTAATATTAAAATAAATAAGGGTTAACGCTTACTTGAGTGTCAGACAGTCTTTTATATGCATCTCATAAATCTCATTTAAACCTCGCCACTGGTGTAGAGGTAGGTACTGTCAGTATCCCCATTTTTCAAAGGAAGAAATCAAGGCCTACAGGGAGCCTAAGGACCCTGTTCAAAGTGACACAGCTGGTAAGTAGCCAAGTGAGGATTTGAACCCAGTCCTTCCTAACCACTTACTGTGCTATGCAACTTAACTGGGAGAGCAGCATTGGCACAGATACACTGCCGTGTGTGAAACAGATGGCTAGCAGGACACTGCGGTGTAACGGCAAGCAGCTCAGTGCTCTGTGGCCTGGAGCGATGGGATGGGAGGTGTGGGCAAGAGGAGGCCCACTGAAATCAGTGGGATTTGTGTTCTAATGACCTCAGCCTGGTGCAAGGTAGCCAGAGTCCTTTGTTTGTTTCTGGATACCTCATCTTTGGTAGAATTAAGCCTTGTAGGGCTGTCTGCAGGACATTTAACACAGAAGTACTATCAGGGAGCAGAGGTAAGGTGCACGCATGCATGCTAAGTCACTTCAGTCGCGTCCGACTCTTTGAGACCCCATGGACTATAGCGCACCAGCTTCCTCTGTCCATGGAATTTTCCAGGAAGGAATACTGGAATGGGTTGCCACTTCCTTCTCCAGAGGATCTTCCCCCACCCAGGAATGGAACGAGCATCTCTTCTGTCTCCTGCACTGGCACACAGATTCTTTACACTTGGCACATAGAAAGCCCATAAGTCTAGCACAACCTAAAGTCTAGTATTTCCAGAGAAAATACTGTGTACCCAGCACAACGCTACTGTAATAATCTATTGACTTACATATTTGAAAAGCACAGTGATGTCTGGGAAGAACAGATGCTCTCTAAGGACAAGTTCTATTTGTTCTCGTAATCACTGAGTGTACTCCTCTGCCATTTCCAATAAAATACCAGGTTATTTGACAGATAACCAGATGAAACTCCTTCGAAATAAAGAGCAAAATATAATGAAGTCCTGGCTTCTGATGCTGATGTGGAACGACTGTTCAGGTCTCAGATTGAACAAAACTTCTCATTCACTCTTTTAAAACTTCTTCCTATTGTACACATAGAGCTTTCATTTTTAAAATACCGAAAGATGCAGAAAAAAAAAATTATTCTCTGACTCAACCTACACTTGAAGACTCATTCCTAAATCTTGAAAGCAGTCTCACAAGAGTACATACTGCTTTACTCCAAAGACACCAAAGTGCTTCTTACAAAGGCTTTCATCATTTTAAAAACCAAAGGCAAAGAAAAATTAATCTCTGGGCAGAATAAGATAGGGAAAAAGTTCCTTTTCAATATGACAATGACACAATGGCAGAAGATGGCACAGCCCAGGATCCAACGTGGCCTCAAGCCTGATTCGAGTGCAGATGCTGCCTCCCAGGGTGATTCTGCTGGCGATCCGCACATCCCATCCAAGTGTGTGTCTCACATTCTGCTGTTTCTGTTTTTCATCAGAGTCTTTTTCCATCCTTTCATCTGATCCCCAATGTTTCTTGCTTTGAAATAAGTGTCAGACATAATACACTTAAGAAATATAACAGCAATATTTCAGAGAACAAGTAGGTTTTTGAGACCTGAAAGAGCGTTTCTTTGGGGTATTTCTGAGTCAAAACTTCAGTATACATGAAACAAAGGTTGTATTTTTCCCCCCTAAAAGTTTCATTATTCTGAAGCAGTGGAATTTCAATTTTCTTTTGATACCAAACAGACAAGCTTCCAACAGACTTTCCTTACAAGGCTACCAACTATAACTATTGTGTCTATTTTCAGGCCAAAGAAAAGTTTACTCTCCTGGAAAAGGGTTGAAACTACTGATACCTTGATAAATTAAACACCTATCATAAATTAACTCTATATCTTCCAGATGAAAGCCATCCATTTCAGAGAACTCGGTTTCAAAAGAAATTTTTAAAAATTCAAATTCCCCCATTCAAAGGCTGGACTAGTGTCCATGAGCTGAGAAGAAAGTTTAGGCTTCTGGGAAAGTTTTCAGAAATCAACCCAACCAACATCAGAATTCACGATCTAATCCTCCTGGCAACCCCTAAGAGTCTGTTTTTCTGCACCATGGTCAACAGCGATATAAATCAAGAGCATGTTCCCAGTCAAGAAGTGATATTGAATACGTTGCTATAAGGAAAGAAAAATTCATGGCGGGGTGAGGGCGGGGGGTGGGCGTGCAAAATTCTGTGCAACACCGGGTAGCTGCAAAAAGCCTTCTGCCAAGAGCGCAGGGGATAAGCATTCACGCTTATAACAAGGTTGGGTACTTTGAAAATCAGGGGGTGATTTTCACATCACATTCCTAGCCTAGAGCAATGTTTCTTTGGACAATATCTGCTCTTCATTTGCCCAGCCAAACTACTTCACTCCACTGCTTCTTGATCACGTGTTCCTTGGTATCTGGCCTCCCCTGGAGCGAGAGTCATTAGGATTAAATAAGCAATTTAAAAGCCAATCAATCATAAATCAGAATAAATCCAAAGAAGCTAAATTCAGCAGACAACGGTTTTGCCTAAATTCCCTTTGCAGCGCTCTGAATTCCAACTGTTTCATGTTCTTCATTGGAAAGGGCGCAGGGAAGAGGGACTTGCCTCAGACTGGCCAGCCAGAGATCCCTGGGCTTTCCCCAAGGCTGGACGGTAACTGACTCGTTATTCAGAGTCAGAGCTCTCAAGCTGCCAGGACACAAATGTACAACCCGAGCTCAGGAAAAAAAAAAAAAAAAAGTGTGTCAGAAGTCCAAGCTGAGGGACACAATAGCAGTTAAGTTGACGTGTCTGCAATGTCCAGTGTTAGGTGCTTTCAGGGAGAAAAAAAAAATGTGAAGAGAATGTAAAGTTGCTGTAAGTTTATTTTCAGGGAGAAAAGCTGAGTCGTAGTTGAATTATGCAGTTCATTCAACCCAAAGGTTATATTTTGAGCATCGAATATGTGCAATGTGATCAAGATGGGGAAGACCCAGTCCCTGCCCTTACAGAGTCTATAGACTAAGAAGTCAAGCCGGGTATGCAAACCACTCAGCTAGAACACAACTGAGGCAGAGCATGGACTTCCCTGGTGGCCCAGCGGTAAAGAACC
>NW_011495081.1:10739286-10764942 GCF_000754665.1 Bison bison bison | reverse complement strand
GGAAAAGACCCCCCCTGCCGATGCAGGAGACGCAGGATGGATGCCTGAGTGGGGAAGATCCCCTGGAGGAAGAAATGGCAACCTGCTCCAGTATTCTTGCCTGGGAAATCCCATGGACAGAGGAGCCTGGAGGGCTACAGTCATGGGGTCACAAGAAGAGTCGGACACGACTTAGCAACTAAACAACAACAAAAAAAGGAGAGATTGTAAGGGGATGAGGAGTTAGAGAACGGTGAAGTCACGGTTGGTTTAGGAGAATCACAAAAGATTTCATACAGGAAGGCAGAGTCTGAGCTAGACTCTGAAAACTGGCCACGATTTCAGCAGGTGAGCCCTGTGCAGAGCTATCCCACAGAAGAAGAACCGCACGAGGAAGAACCACCACACCTCCAGGAAGGCAGGAGAACGCACTGCGCGATGCATGGAAGGCCTGCTACTTATGGGGCCTGACAAAAACTCTGCACTGTGCCAAGGCCCTAGGGAGTCATCACTAGACCAAGCCCTAAGGAAACGAACTGGATGGAATGCAGCAGAGTGCTTTAGAAACTGGAGGTAAAAAGTACGACGTTACTCCAACAATCCAAGAGAGAAGTAAAGGGAGCCTCGGTAACAGGAGTTTAGAAAGGAGAAAAGAGTTCACAAAGTGAGCTCTTCTTGTGTTTCTAGAACGGAAATGAAGACACTGTCTCCAAGTGGTTATGTTTCTCCCTCGAGATATCTCAGAAGGTTCACCTGATCTTTCCACGGCAATCTGTACTATTCTCTTAATTTCATTTGGCATGCCCTAGATAAATAAAAAACAAAAACAAAAAAACAATCTATGTGGTGGTGGTGGTGGTGGTAGTAGGTATTACAGAACGCTTGCAATCTGTCAAATGGATCACACTGTGGTACAAAGAGGCTGCATGCATCATCCCATACGATGAGTTCACCTTGCCAACAGCTTCATTCGAGGCTGCAGAAGGGAGCTGGCCCAGCGTGGGTAGAGATGCAGCATATGTGAGCACAGCTTCCCTGAGCTCCCAGAACCCCTAACAGGCTAACCCGTTAATGGCACCGTCTACACAAGGTAGGATACTGTGGCATCTGGGAAGTTTGTTTCTTTTTTGTATCACAGTCTTTATCTACCTAAAATTTTCAAGTCTATGCTGCTGCTGCTGCTGAGTCGCTTCAGTCATGTCTGACTCTGTGCGAACCTATAGACTGCAGCCTGCCAGGCTCCTCTGTCTATGGGATTCTCTAGGCAGGAGTACTGGAGTGGGTGGCCATGCCCTCCTCCAGGTCAAGTCTATGCACATATGGTTTATTTTCTTGGTAGGAAATAATTATGACAATCAGGACCCTCAGAGTTCTTCAGCCAGATCCAGAGTCACAAGGCTATATGCTCATCCGGTGAAGAACTCAGGTAAGCATCTAGGTGTCTATAACTCAGGTAAGCATCTAGGTGTCTATAACTCAGGTAAGCATCTAGGTGTCCGTGAACAGTAACTCTACCTCTCCATAGCTTCACTGAGGTATATCTGTAGAATTCACTTAAGTGTGTTGTTGTTGTTCAGTTCAGTTCAGTCTCTCATTCGTGTCTGACTCTTTGTGACCCCATAAATCGCAGCACGCCAGGCCTCCCTGTCCATCATCAACTCCCAGGGTTCACCCAGACTCATGTCCATTGAGTCAGTGATGCCATCCAGCCATCTCATCCTCTGTCATCCCCCTCTCCTCCTGCCCCCAATCCCTCCCAGCATCAGAGTGTTTTCCAATGAGTCAACTCTTCACATGAGGTGGCCAAAGTACTGGAGTTTCAGCTTTAGCATCATTCCTTCCAAAGAATACCCAGGGCTTATCTCCTTTAGGATGGACTGGTTGGATCTCCTTGCAGTCCAAGGGACTCTCAAGAGTCTTTTCCAACACCACAGTTCAAAAGCATCAATTCTTCGGCGCTCAGCTTTCTTCACAGTCCAACTCTCACATCCATACATGACCACTAGAAAAACCATAGCCTTGTTGTTATTCAGTCACTAAGTCGTGCCTGACTCTTTGTGATCCCATGGACTGCAGCACACCAGGCTTCCCTATCCTCCACTATCTCCTGGAGTTTGCACAAACTCATGTTCATTGAGTCAGTGATGCTACCTAATCATTTCATCCTCTGCCAACCTCTTTCTCCTTTTGCCTTCAATTTTTCCAGCATCAGGGTCTTTTCCAATTGGTCAGCTCTTTGCATCAGGTGGCCAAAGTAATGGAGCTTCAGCTTCTGCAGCAGTCCTTCCAATGAAAATTCAGGGTTGATTTCCTTTAGGATTGACTGGTTTGATCTCCTTGCAGTCCAAGGGACTTGCAAGAGTCTTCTCCAGCACCACAGTTTGAAAGCATCAATTCTTCATTACTTAGCCTTCTTTATGGTCCAGCTCTCACAGCCATACATGACTACTGAAAAAACCATAGCTCCGACTATACGGACCTTTGCTGCAAAGAGATGTCTGTTCTTTTTAATATGCTGTCTAGGTTTGTCATGCTTTCCTTCCAAGGAGCAAGCAGTCACTTAGGTGTACAATTCAATAATTTTTAATAAATATATGGAGTTGTCCAATCATCGCCACAATTACAGTTTAGATCATGTCCATCATCCCCAAAAGTCTCAGATACTCATCTGTAGTCACTCTCCATTCCTACTGCCAAACACAGGCAACCATTAATCTACTTTTTAAAGGTACAGAGTTGCCTTTCCTAGATACTGCATATAAATGATACCTATTCTCTTTTGTAGTTGGCTTCCTCACTTAATATGACATCTTTGAGGGTCTTTCACATTGTAGTATATATTAGTATTTAATTTCTTTTTATAGTCAAGAACTATTCCATTATCTTCATAGACATTTTTTTTTCCATTCACCAGTTAATGGACAGTTGGATTGTTGGCCCCCCTTGATTCAAATACTGAGTTTGATCCAAAGACCACCATCACTAATCCAATTCCTTTGTGGTGCCAAGACATGTTGAAATCAAAACAAAAGCCAACCACAGAGTTCCAGCTTCCCTTCACACCCCAACGAGGGAAGAAATGTGTGTATCAATTGAAGCTACATAACTCTCTGATCATTTTACCATCTCATATAGTCACAGACTTAGAAACATGATCCTGTTCTCTTCTCCAAATATACTGAAATCATCTGCAATTGCCTTTCTTTAATTTTCCATGGTTATCCCTTCCTACTAAACTGTAAGCCTAAGGAGAATAAGGACCTTTCTGTCAGAAACTTACTCACAGTTCCTAAAAGGGAAATATCCTTTCCCCATTCCTAAGGACATGTAACGATTAAGACTGGAAGGTGGACTGACGCACTACCCTTCACCCAGCGAGATCTCTGTGTGTTCTATACCATGCTAGGCTGGAACACTAGGAATTGAGAAAGTTAAAGGACATGACCTCTGCCTAAGAGAAACAGAATTTATCTCCTTAAAACTTTTACTCACTCAAAGGCATAACACTTTGCATAATTCAGCAGCATTTCTATGTCTAAGAATTTATCCAAAAAAATAATTATGTGGGCAAAGATTTCACTACAAAGCCAAAAATGTCTGATCTATTCCCTTGAAATTTTTTTTACTTAATCAAGGCCTTACATTTTTGCATATCTTTGAACCAGCATTTCCATGTGCAAAAATTTATTCAAAGACCGTAAATAAGAAGGGTGCAAAAATATAGCTACTAAAAAAATAATAATAATACATATGACCAAAGTCATTCAAGGACCTACAAAGCTACCATGCCTCGTCCACCCCCACCTCCACAGCCTGTGATGTCAGCTTCTCCTCCTCTCTCCCCTCATCATACCACTCTGGCCCTTCTGGTCTCCGCACCGTTCCTCAGCAAGGCTGGGTACTGCTATCACTAGGCCTCTGCACTGTTCCACTGGCCTCGAGCGCTCTTCCCTCAAGTCTCTGCAGGTTTAACTTCCTCACTTCCTTCCAATCTTCATTCAGATTTGACCTTCCTGTGTGTGCTCAGTCGCTTTAGTCATGTCCGACTCTTTGCGACCCTATGGACTGTAGCCCACCGGGCTCCTCTGTCCACAGGATTCTTCAGGCAAGAATACTGGAGAGGTTGTCATGCCCTCCTCCAGGGCATCTTCCCAACCCAGGGATCCAACCACATCTCCTGCAGCTCCTGCATTGGCATACAGATTCTCTACCACTGCACCACCTGGGAAATCCAATAATTGTGTTCAGTTCAGTTCAGTTGCCTAGTCGTGTCCGACTCTCTGCAACGCCATGGACCGCAGCACACCAGGCCTCCCTGTCCATCACCAACTCCTGGAGTTTACCCAAACTCATGTCCATTGAGTCGGTGATGCCATCCAATCATCTCTTCCTCTGTCATCCCCTTCTCCTCCTGCCCTCAATCTTTCCCAGCATCAGGGTCTTTTCAAATGAGTCAGCTCTTCCCATCAGATGGCCAAAGTACTGGAGTTTCAGCTTCAACATCAGTCCCTCCAATGAACACCCAGGACTGATCTCCTTTAGGATGGACTGGTTGGAACTCTTTGCAGTCCAAGGGACTCTCAAGAGCCTTCTTCAACACCACAGTTCAAAAGCATCAATTCTCTGGTGCTCAGCTTTCTTTTAGTCCAACTCTCACATCCATACATGACTACTGGAAAAACCAGAGCCTTGACTAGATGAACCTGTGTTGGCAAAGCAATGTCTCTGCTTTTTCATATGCTGTCTAGGTTGGTCATAACTTTCCTTCCAAGGAGTAAGCATCTTTTAATTTCATGGCTGCAGTCACCATCTGCAGTGATTCTGGAGCCCCAAAAAATAAAGTCTGACACTGTTTCCACTGTTTCCCCATCTATTTCCCATGAAATGATGGGACCGGATGCCATGATCTTCGTTTTCTGAATGTTGAGCTTTAAGCCAACTTTTTCACTCTCCTCTTTCACTTTCATCAAAAGGGTCTTTAGTTCTTCTTCACTTTCTGCCATAAGGGTGGTGTCATCTGCATATCTGAGGTTATTGATATTTCTCCCGCCAATCTTGATTCCAGCTTGTGCTTCCTCCAGCCCAGCATTTCTCATGATGTACTCTACATATAAGTTAAATAAGCAGAGTGACAATATACAGCCTTGACGTATTCCTTTCCCAATTTGGAACCGGTCTTTTGTTCCATTTCCAGTTCTAACTATTGCTTCCTGACCTGCATACAGATTTCTCAAGAGGCAAGTCAGGTGGTCTGGTATTCCCATCTCTTGAAGAATTGTCCACAGTTTGTTGTGATCCACACAGTCAAAGGCTTTGGCATAGTCAATAAAGCAGAAATAGATGTTTTTCTGAAACTCTTGCTTTTTCGATGATCCAGCGGATGTTGGCAATTTGATCTCTGGTTCTTCTGCCTTTTCTAAAACCAGCTTGAACATCTGGACGTTCACAGTTCACGTACTGCTGAAGCCTGGCTTGGAGAATTTTGAGCATCACTTTACTAGCGTGTGAGATGAGTGCAATTGTGTGGTAGTTTGAGCATTCTTTCGCATTGCCTTTCGTATATACAAATTAACCAAAAGAAAAATTCAAGAAGGACATATAATATGTCCATGATTTATCTCTTAAGACACAGGATTATGGTTTTATTAATTGGATATAGGTTTGCCTATGTGAAACAGATACCCGAAGTAACAATTGGTTAAACTAGACAGAAGTTTATTTCTCGTTCATGTAATAGTACAGGTAGAGATAATTCAGGGCTAATATGGTTGTTCTGCTCCACAAAGTCATCCTAGAACCCAGGCTCCTTCTATCTTTCTGCTCTGCTGTTTTTAAGGAACCACCCTTCTCCACATGACCCAGGAGGAAGCACCCTTGCTCCAAGCAAGAGGATGAAGAAAAGAGAAGAAGAAAGCATGGATGTCTGCCTCCCTCTTGTTACTCGCCAAGGTTTGGTTTAAGCTACTAAATGGAGGAAGCACCAAAACAGAGCAGCTGAAACAAGAATTTTATTTCTCTCTCATTTTATTCCTCATGGGGCAGGTGGGCAGGCCCTGCTCCATGAGACGACGCAGGGATCCAGGCTGGTGGGGTGCCCTGCCATCCTCAGCATAGGGCTTCCACCTCTGGGTCTATGGAATTGCTCCAATGATTGCCTAGTTCGAGCCAGGGGAAATGAAACAAAAAGAGTCCAGGGCATGTTTCCTGAGGATGTGACTTCAAAGTTACACACATCAGTTCCCCTCACTTCTTACAGGCACATACTTAGTCAAATGGCTATACCCAATTGCAAGGGATAAGGAGAAATACAACTTTCATTCTGAATGACCACAGAGTAGCTAAAGATTTTCCTGCCAGAGAAAGAGTATGTTTTTTGTTTTGTTGTGTGTGTGCGTATGTTTGATGCCTCTCTGTATTTTCTAATTTCCTACCATGAACAAAAAAAATAAATAAATAAACATTCATTTATAGAGGTGAAAAGCATTTTGTTTTCAAACCCTCAATTCAGGGAGAATACCTACATGCATCTCCTTCCTTCTTAAGAAGACTTTCCTAAAAATACTGGAGAAAAACATACATATATGGTATTTTACATTTACATGTTTTAATATTTTGGACAAAAGTCTCCTTTGGCATTTAACTTTGTGGTCCCTCTTTAATTTTTTTAATTTATTTATTCTTAATTGGAGAATAATTACTTTACAATATTGTGTTGGCTTCTGCCATACATCAACATGAATCAGCCATAAGTATACATATGTCCCCTCTGTCTTAAACCTCCCACCCATCGCACCCCTCTAGGTTGCCACAGAGCGATAGATTTGAGCTCCCTGCACCATGCAGCAATTGCCACTGACTGTCTATTTAACATATGTACTGTCTACGTTCGGAGAAGGCAATGGCACCCCACTCCAGTACTCTTTCCTGGAAAATCCCATGGATGGAGGAGCCTGGCAGGCTGTAGTCCATGGGGTTGTAAGAGTCCGGCACGACTGAGTGACTTCACTTTCACTTTTCACTTTCACGCACTGGAGAAGGAAATGGCAACCCACTCCAGTGTTCTTGCCTGGAAAATCCCAGGGACGGGGGAGCCTGGTGGGCTGCCGTCTATGGGGTCGCACAGGGTCGGACACGACTGAAGCGCCTTAGTATAGCATAGTGTCTATGTTTCAGTGCTGCTCTCTCAACTCATCCCACCCTCTCCTTCCCACACTGCATCCACAGGTCTGTTCTTTATGGATGGGTCCTCTTATAAATCAGTTACCCCAATCATAAAATGTTATGCTTGACTAAATTTTTAAAGCTTACCAAGAAGCTTCATGTATGAAACACAGACCAGAAAAGTTACCAAAAGTACAAAATTATCGGTGGGGCATTTCCTAGAAATACACGTGACAAGATGCCCCCATAGCCCGGGTGGCCTCCCGAGTCTCCTGCCTGTGCGCTTGCTAATGATAAAATGCTCAAACACTCTTCTGGTAGCAACAGAAGCAGGCAGGAGACTTCTCTGTGACTGGGGAACTTTGGTAGCACATACACTAAAACTGAAATAATAGAAGATCAGCTATTAAATAAGAGAAGATCAGCATGGCCCCAGAGCAAAGATGTGATACAAATTCGTGAATTGCTCCATATATTTTTGCAACCAGACATTATCACACAAAGCGAAGCAAGTCAGAAAGAGAAAGACAAACACCATATGATATAATTTGTACGTAGAATCTGAAGTGTGGCACAAATGAACCCACCTATAGAACGGAAACGGACTCGCAAACCCAGAGAGCAGGCTTACGGTCACCGAGGAGGGTGCGGCAGGTGAGGGACGGACTGGGAGCTTGGAGTCAGTAGATGCAAAGGATTGTATATAGAATGGATAAACCACAAGGTCTTACTGTACAGCACAGGGAACTTTATTCCAACATCCTGAGAGAAACCATAATGGAAAAGAACATGTACATGTGTATAACTGGGTCACTCTGCTACACAGCAGAAATCAATGCATTATAAATCAACTATATTTCAGTTTAAAACAATTTAAAAAAATTTTTTTTATCATTCCTGCAACCTGCCATGCTTTTTCACTGTCAAAGTATCTTTTAAATAATGTAAAATGGTGGCATTAAATTAAAAGTTATATTTAAAGTACAATAATTGTCCTTACCCTTTGGGTAAAGTGTGGACAATTTCATGAAAGCTATTCAACTATTCCTAGAGAAATTCTATATATACAAAAGCCCAGAATTCTGAGGAATTCATCCATCTTCCCACACCCTTCCTTAATCTCATTTAGGGTGTTTATCAAAGCTGGTCTGAAAGTCAAAGTGCCTGGCCTGCACATAAGAACTGGAAATCAGAGTTGGGAGATTGGTCCCCAGGAACCCGCATTTTAATAAGCCTCTCCTAGGTGATCTTTACATATACCTTGGGTGAGAGTCCTAAGTAAAGATTCCATGGAGCAGTATCTAAAAAATTTATAATTAGAGGTTTCTTATGCCTCATCTTTGTCAAAGCACATAAATGCCTTTGCCTGAAGGATCCACGTAGACATATTATTTAGTCCCTCCACCAGAGGCCAGTGTAGGATTATTGCCTGCATTGTACAGTATCACACTACATAATACACACTTAGACACTACACAATACGCACTACACATAGCTGGTTTTAGCTACTTCAGTGAAGAAGTGCGGAAAACTATACCAAAATATATAACATCTTACAAAAATATAAAATACTATAGGTAGTATTTTACACTTTTTATACTGTAAAGTCAAGATTTCTTTATATTTAACCTTGATGTTCCTCTTTTAAATTATAAATAGCCCGCATAATCATAATACTTGAGAGTAAATCTTTAAAATTGACCGAGAATCTTCATGTATATTTCATCTGATTATCTCCACAACCATAAGAGACACCAAGCAGACAGGATTACCCCTGATATACAGACTCTGAGAGAGTAAGCGGCAGGTCTACAATCTCAGAGAATTCATGAATGTCAGGACCCAGTCTTCTGAATCCTATACTAGAATAGCATCCTTTCCATTACAATCATCCTACCTATGACAAAATAAGAAATACAAGGGCAGTATACTAAGTTCCCCATAAAACTAAATCCTGCCAACCTAAGAAACTCCCCTTTACTCTGAGATCATGCCCTTCTCCTGCCTACACAAAGATGCATCTACTTAAGACAATCTCTTTCACTCACACAGGTTAGAGAAAGCTGGAGTAATTTTTTTTCTGTCTCCTTCATAAATAAAGGCTTCCTACAAGTTTTCAAACTTCATGAGGTAGAATAACCTCTTCTGTACAAATCTGTAATAACACAGGACTCATACATTGATGTGTGACAGCAATGCAAACACAGAGATAAATTATACATGTCTTTCACACTCTCGTTTTTTTTCAGAGTACTACAAGACATCCTTGAATGTAAAAAAAAAAAAAAAACTTGAAACAAAAAAACCAAAGAAAAGTCTGAAAATCCACTGTTTCTAAACATTCTTATTGCTCTTTTCTTAACTCATATTAAGCGTTTATTCAACCTAAAATTGAGACTCCAAAACCAAAGGCAATATCCTGGATACTGTTTAATCAGCACTATGTAAAGAGTAGTGAGCACTGGCTCCTCAATCAATCTATAACTATAATGTCTACAAATATACAGATTGCTATTGCTTTTTCATACATCTAGAGCATTTGGGACATCCAGTACACAGAAATTAGTAAGAATGACATATTTCTGTCTCATTTATCTTGTATTCCCAGATTCCAACTCAATGCCTGAATTACAGCAGGAACACACTCAATACAGAAATGGCCTCAACATTAGCAAGAAAAACTGGATTGACACCACAATTAGGAATTAGAATTAGTACTCAGAAATTAGATGAGTGGCTACAAGTCACACAAAGCATGATTTGGAGAAGGTGGGGGAAAAAATGGTACTTGGCTCACAACCCTTCTTTTCTAACCAGTGATTGGCACACCACAGAAACTAGAATAAAAGAAGCTAAGTCCGGAAAGCATGTAAAAATGGTCCAGCGGTTCCTCAACGTGCTAAGGGAGCAATGGCTGCAAAAAGAGTGAGCTAACTAGCGTCACTTCAGCCTACCCCATCTGGGACACATCCGAATAGGAAGGGAAAAAAGACAAAAAGTGGCATACTAGACAGATGCGGTTTGATTTTCATATAAGAAAGATAAGAGTTTGGTTAAAACACGGTTTCCTGTTTGTATCCCTTTGGGTTTAGTGGACCATTTCAAAGAAAATATTATTGTTCCATGCCTGAAAGAACATTGCTAAAACCATCCAGATGTGAACATGTACCCACTCACGGAGTGAAAGGACACAGTCTCTCGACCACCTCAGTTTCAAGTCCAGTAATTTAGTTTTTTCCATCAAGTATAACAATACATTGACAACAATGATTTTTGAGAAATGCGTGCATGTGTGCTAAGTCACTTCAGCGTGTCCGACTCTTTGCAACCCTATGGACCATAGCCTGCCAGGCTTCTCTGTCCATGGGATTTCCCAGGCAAGAATACTGGAGGCGGTTGCCAAGTCTTCCTCAGCATTCTAAACAAACGTGCATGCACTTTATATTGTTTAAATTGACTACTTAAAGGATGATAGTGACCATCTTAAAAGTTTCTTTGGGGACTTCCCCGGTGGTCCAGTGGTTAAGAATCTGCCTGCCAATGCAGGGGAGATGGGTTCAACCCCTGATCTGGGAATATTCTACATGCCGCAAAGTGACTAAGCCCATGTGCCACAACTTCTGAGCCCACACATCTAGAGCCAATGATATGTGACGAGAAGCCCCCATAATGAGAAGCCCTCGCACCCCAATTCCACAACTAGAGAAAACCCACGTGCAGCAACAAAGACCCAGTGCAACCCCTCCCCCCCCAAAAAAAAAGAGTTCTTTGGCTACCAGTAATTCTTTGCTTGTGTTTTGAAAAGTTCAAAATTCGATTTGCCCAGGAAAGTACACCTCTCTAATTTACACATACATATAAAATATGCTAAATAATATATATGTATGTGTGTGTTGAGAAGTTATAAAAAGAGAAAGAAAATGACTCATTTATTAGGACATAAACCAGATTTAAAACTTCACATAATATCTTTTGTGTGTTTTACTGAGAAAACACACCAGAAAATACATTTACTGTAAGAAAATACATGTCAAAAACACTGCCAAAAATAATTTAATGATTGTAATTCAGACTGTTGTAAATACTTAAATACATTTTCTTTCCTTATCCAATTACACCTAAACGACAGCAGACACAGAAAACAAACGACTATCTATGGACCAAATATTCCTGTGCAGAATGAATATGAATTGTAACAACTGCAGCTGAAGATTTATGCTAATATATCTAAGGCAAAATGGCTTGATCAGCTCAAAATCCATCATAGTTTGGTGGGGGGTGGATTTCCTTCTGCAACTGAACCAGCAGTTTTCTGTGTTTCATAATTTGCCAATTTTTCCCCAAGTGTAGTGATTTAGTGATGACAAAAGAAATAGAGAAACAAATGAAAATTGCTTAATTACCATTTGCAGATGTTCCCCCAAAGTGAAAGGACAGGTTAAACAGCTGATGGTATTTCTTCCACTGGACTCTGCTATAAAGTAGCTCACTTCATCCAATACTTCTTTTCTCCTACGGTGTTTATCTGATATTAATGCTGTGATAAATATGTCACATACAGGCAGCCACTAAATGTATGACCGATATAAAATCATGAGTTTTTTTCTTTTCCTTTTAGTCTTTTCAGCAATCAGTACAGTTCAGTCACTCAGTCGTGTCCGACTCTTTGCGACCCCATGAACCGCAGCACGCCAGGCCTCCCTGTCCATCACCAACTCCCAGAGTCCACCCAAACCCAAGTCCGTTGAGTCGGTGATGCCATCTAACCATCTCATCCTCTGTCATCCCCTTCTCCTCCTGCCCTCAATCTTTCCCAGCATCAGGGTCTTTTCAAATGAGTCAGCTTTTCGCATCAGGGGGCCTAAGTACTGGAGTTTCAGCTTCATCATCAGTCCTTCCAATGAACACCCAGGACTGATCTCCTTTAGGATGGACTGGCTGGCTCTCCTTGCAGTCCAAGGGACTCTCAAGAGATTCTCCAGGCCAAGAACACTGGAGTGGGTTGCCATTTCCTTCTCCAATGCATGAAAGTGAAAAGTGAAAGTGAAGTCGCTCAGTTGTGTCTGACTCCTAGCGACCCCATGGGCTGCAGCCCACCAGGCCCCTCCGTCCATGGGATTTTCCACGCAAGAGTACTGGAGTGGGGTGCCATTGCCTTTTCCGCTTTCTCCAACACCACAGTTCAAAAGCATCGATTCTTTGGTGCTCAGCTTTCTTTATAGTCCAACTCTCACGTTCATACGTGACCACTGGAAAAACCATAGTCTTGACTAGACAGACCAATAACCCCACCTCAAAAAACATCAATCAATCAGTCAATCCTTATTCTCTCCGTTTGGATGCCAGATTAATTAGGTGGATTTTTTTTAATTGCCTACTTGCTTTTATTAGCAAATCCTCATTTGATGCCTTCTACAAATTTCTCTGAAGTTAACATCCCCATGGTCTACATCCTAATTTAGAGCAAGTTTATTACTACTTGCTGTGCTATTTTCAACAGTGCACTTTACTGTTAAATTCACATTTGTAAAAGTGCTTCCCGAGTTGCCTTTTTTTTTTTTTTAAATGTGGCTTATGTAAAAAAGGAAACAGAAAGACACTACAAATGGCCTGTGAACTATAAACACCACTCAATATTCAGTAGGGAATTAAATGACTGATAATAACAGCACAGAAAAAGTGGCTTAAGATCCACCTGGAAGTATAAAGCTGGTCAGTTCGTTTCCAACTCCCACTGGTGGGCAATCTGCCAGTGGTGAGGGTGTCAAAACAGTGCTAAGCCCGCTGGTCTCTAATACTCAACAGAAAACAACTGCAAAAGGCTATGCAGCAAGGATTATGTTTTGTTGTCGTGCTTTCTTTTATGAGAGAAAGCTGTTTTTATGCTTTACTGAAATTCCTTTCCTGCTCTGAAATTGGTAAGAGGGCCAGCTGCTTTCTCTATTTTTCTCTGTGGTATTTGTCAATGGCAGGTTTTAAATTCATTCTTCAGATGGAGAAAAGATGCTTCGTCTCCCTGGGGAAGTCTTAAAGATGCATTGCTAACGATCAAATTCAAGATAGCTTTGGGGACCAAAATGATATGTCAGCTTTGGAAACGTGTTGCTTTATGTGCTGTCACCAGTTTCATTTTTAATTACCTTTTTTAGAAGTTGTCAAGGGTGAATGGTGATACATATCCCTTTGGCTGAAATGACAACTCGAAGTTTATCAGTCCAGAAGTGTAAACCAAATCCCAGCCCAAGATTCTAAGCTCTTTGACAGAACATACACTCAGTAAGGAAAAAAAATAAAAGGCTCCTGAAAGGAGAACTGTGAACAAGTTGGCCTCGGTGGGCCTTGGGATCTCCAGGCAGGACACTTGTGACCCATCTTTGGCTGTTTCTTCTCCCTAATCCTCTGTCAGTCACCCGTTACCAAGGGCTGCACTTCCTCACTTGCAGAGTCTCACTGGCCCTATTTTCTTTCTATTTCCTTCTCCATGGCCCTAATGGAGTCTGTACCACCTTATATGTGTTTCTGCTCAGCCTCCTGGCTAAGCTAGTCTCCCTGACTCTAGGTGCTTCTCTCCTTCTTTGCCTCTGTTTTTCAAAATCACTTTGTGTGTGTGTGCACACGCATGCTCAAATTCCACTATGGCTCCCAATTAGCTAGTATATCAACTCCAAACTCAGGGCATCATGACATCAGGGCATCTTTTGCAGGCTCTTCTTTCTGTGCCTAGCCATTACATGTGGATGTCCTTTAGGGTCTGGTCTGAGGACCTCCTGTCCATCTTTCTGCCATCCTGCGTTCTCTTATTTTCTTTTTATTTCATTTATTCAACAAATATTTATTAAGCATCAATTTATTCTACATTACCAGTCACTGCTTTAGACACGAAAATAATAATAATGAACAAAACCCTCAAGCAACTAGACCTCATGGAGCTTACACTCTGGAGAAGACAGAGTAATTATATTTTGAGGAAGCACATCCATTCCTATGATTCACATTACCCACATGCCAGGGACTCCCCAGGTCTCGAGAACTGCCCAGCTGCAATGTGGAAGGTAGAAAACTGAAACAGCTCAGGGTATGGGCTTTAGCGCTACGATGACTAGGCCCATATTCCAATGCCATCACTAAACAGTTACAGGACCTTAGGTAATTCTGTTAGGGCTGCCATAGCAATTCACCACAGACTAGGTGGCGTGAAACAACACAATTTATTTTCCCACACTTCTAGAATCCAGAAGTCCAAGATCAAGGCGTGTGCTGGTTTGCTTTTCTCCTGAGGTCCCTCCCCTTAGCTTGCAAAAGGCTGCCTCCTTGCAGTGGCCTCCCGTGGTCTTTCCTCTGTGTGCATGCACCCCTGGCGCATCTCTCTCCAGGAGGACACCAGTCATACTGAACTAGGGCCCCACCTTACGACATCGTTTAGTCTTCATTACTTCTTAAAAGGCCCTGTCTCCAAACGCAGTCACCTTGCCAGTTAGGGCTGCAACAGATAAACTTTGAAGGGGCAAAATTTAGTCCACAACAGCAATTTACTTAAACTTAAGCCTTGGTTTTCTCATCTGTAAATGGAGAATAATAAAAATTTTAAAAGTTACAATGGAAAAAAAGAAATTTACTAGGTTATTACAAAGTTTGAGATGATCCAGGTAAAGTGCCAAGCATAATTCCTAGTACTTAATAAATGTTAGCTGCTTATCAATAAGGGTAGGTCAAACCCTCTCCTGCTATTAAGAGTATTAGAACCTAAGAAAAACTGAAACATATTTAGAGATTTTGAGACTAAAATTTTGAGACAATCAAAAGACTAGACCACAACCTGATTATAAAGTCACAGGTGTGGCCATTTGTCCAGAACATTCAGACACATAGTATTCTACCTAAGGGGGGATTTCATTCAAATATTAACAAGTATGAAGGGAAAAAGGCAGGTTGAGTTGACAGGGTTGTTTTTTTTTTTTCCAAATATATGTTCAAAGAACAATAAAAGGCTAAAAGCATGAAGTGTTGGAAGGGAAATGAGAATGGCATAAAGAAAACAAGAACACATCAAAATCAGAAACAAAATCTTTGATCTCAACTGGTTTAAGTGTATAAATATGGCAGTGAGTAGAAAGCTGTTATCATGTGATAATATAGAAACTGATAAAATCACTTGGGAATCTGGATCCCAGGATTTAAAGAATGAAATGAGAGAATGAAAAGCAAAGTCTTATTTAAGAGTTAATCACAAAATTACAGTAGATTCATCTCAATTTCCAAAGCATTTTAAGCTGAAATTGGTAAAAACTGGCAATCTTAATGGAAATTAATCATTTACTCTGAAGCACACACAAAAAAAGACAATAATGGTGTGAGTGTGTGTGTGTATGTGTGGGAGACAATGAGTGTTGGTGAACACAAACTATACCTTAAATGTTTTCGAATCCTTAGCGTATAAAACAAGAAATTCAGACAAGAAGACACTCAGAGGACTGTTGAATGAATAAATGAATGAATGCATTAACAGAAAATCAAATGTAATTATTTATATCTGTGTTTTTGTAACCTAAACAATGATAGAAACATAACAAGGAGGAAGAAGCATTTTTTTCCCTTTAGACACACAGTCTGGTATCAATTAATTATATTCACAAAGAAGCTGAAATATCAAAGATTGAAAGTCAGCCTCTTATTTTTATCTACAATAATGTCAAAAATATAATAATGTCTTCACTGATAATGAACAAACTCAAAATCTGCACACTAATTTTCTAATACAAATCTTAAACTCAGTCTTAACCTTCTTGAACTGAAGAATTCAATTAAAATGTCTGTTTAAAATTAATAAGCAATATATCTCTTTAAACATTTTGGTAAAACACAGTATTTATCATCAAATATGCACCATGATTATAAAAACCAGAGCTGCTTAAAAAAAAAAAACTGCAAAACATAGTCAATATAAATGTACTGGAGTGAGAATTATGCTACAATATTAACAGTTTCCAACTGTTTCCCAAGCACCTGAAGCAGTAACGTGAATTTCTTCAAAAAGGCTCTAGTTTAATTTTTTCCAGGGAAATATTTTTAATAGGATTACTGACCCTTTTAACACTCTCGGAAAGAAAATGAATCTCATATGCATTCTGGCAGGTAACTATTACAAAAATAAATAGAAGAGTCAATCAGTGAAAGCATACTTGAGAAACTAAAGAAACGTACGTAACTATACATGGTGAGAACTACTTTAACACAGACAAGATTCCACTTCATATTAGCACAACAACCAAATACCAAGACAAATGAAGGGCTGGAAAGCAGGACACAACTGAAGAAAAAGCTTTCAGATCTTCCTTCAAACAGAGCTAACTGCGTTGACTGTGGTCAACTCTGTTGGCTATCATTCAACTCTTAGGCCCGACCCTAAGTCCTATGTGGTTTTTCAGAGGTATTTAAAAGTTTCAGGGTAAGAAAGGACACTTAGTGATTTAAGACATATTTTTGCACTCACAGCTCTTGTGCTCTAGGAGGAATTTTTTCAGGTCATTAGTTTATAATGTGAACTGGCGCCTAAGGATATTTTGAAAGGGAAAAAACTAGTGTGCTTGGAGATGCAGTTTATGTAACTTGCATCATCATTTATTTCAGCTCAATTTGGGGCCTAAACTGAACTCAAAATGAAGTCACCACATCTGCAACAGATTCTCTGGGCATGGAATGAGCACACAGAAATCTGCAAACAGAACAGACTCCTTACCCGGAAAAACAAAAACAGTGTAACCTCCTTAAAATATCCAAGTCCTTGCAAGAAGTTCTTACACTTCCAGAGTACAAAAATAAAGTCAGCCTTACAAGTAAGTTCCAAAATAATCTGGGTTATCAAAATGCCACTGGCATACCAAAATGCATGAATTCTGCCAGTTTTATCCTTGTTTCCACAGCCTGCCCCAGCCATTCACACAACCATGCATGTGTGGGTCTGGAAAACATGAAACTAAATCATTAGACTCTGAGAAGGCAAGCATCTTCCTAAATCCATGTGCATAAGACAAATGGTGATTTGGCCATTATCAAGATTAATTTGATCCACATATGATACCAAAATAGATCATTCTCAGCCCCAACTTAACAAAGTATTTCCTAAATTCTCTATTTCCCTTTCAGTTCAGTTCAGTTCAATTGCTCAGTCGTGTCCAACTCTTTGTGACCCCATAGATTGTAGCAGGCCAGGCCTCCTTGTCCATCACCAACTCCCGGAGTTCACTCAAACTCATCTCCATCGAGTTGGTGATGCCATCCAGCCATCTCATCCTCTGTCGTCCCCTTCTCCTCTTGCCCCCAATCCCTCCCAGCATCAGAGTCTTTTCCAATGAGTCAACTCTTCGCACGAGGTGGCCAAAGTATTGGAGTTTCAGCCTCAACATTAGTCCTTCCAATAAACACCCAGGACTGGTCTCCTTTAGGATGGACTGGTTGGATCTCCTTGCAGTCCAAGGGACTCACAAGAGTCTTCTCCAACACCACAGTTCAAAAGCATCAATTCTTCGGCGCTAAGCTTTCTTCACAGTCCAACTCTCACATCCATACATGACCACTGGAAAAACCATAGCCTTGACTAGACGGACCTTTGTTGGCAAAGTAATATCTCTGCTTCTTAATGTGCTATCTAGGTCGGTCATAACTTTCCTTCCAAGGAGTAAGCGTCTTTTAATTTCATGGCTACAATCACCATCTGCAGTGATTTTGGAGCCCTAACCCTATTTCCCTTGCTGCTGCTGCTGCTGCTAAGTCGCTTCAGTTGTGTCCGACTCTGTGTGTCCCCATAGACGGCACCCCACCAGGCTCCGCCGTCCCTGGGATTCTCCAGACCAGAACACTGGAGTAGGTTGCCATATTTCCCTTAAGAGTAAACAAAACAGATAGATATTCCCACTACCTTGTACAATAAAAGAAACAGGTTAGAATCTCTTTTCCTTTTCTTCATTATAACTTCACTTCTTTTACATTTGTTAAGGACACATGAATTATGGCTTCAAATCATGGAGCTGAGGATCCTGAGATTGTTATAACCTAAGAAATTATGGAACTCCCTATTTTCAATCCTGGGTACACATTAGAATCACCATAGGAACTTTTAAAAAGTCTGTATTCCCAGGCCCCATTAGGGCCCTGGAGTTGAGTCCAAGATACATGTAAGTCAACAGTCTCCCAAATGTGGAGTCATGACCCAAAAAGGACCAAGGTTGAGAGCAAGCCAATGGCAGTCGAAACAGAACTCAATGCCTATAGAAGCCAGTGGCGTGAGGGAAGCAGGCAGGATATGCACACAGTTTTAGGGTGTGTGAGAGCCAGAGAGTGTATCACACTAGTAAGGTCACAGGGTAAGTGTAAGGCTCCTGAACTCTAGCTGCTGATACTGCCATCAGGGAAATAAGAGGCAACCGTCTTCTCACTTAATCAGAAAAAAGAAAAAATAGAACATCAAGATTTTTGTGTAACATTTCCAACTTTTAAACGTTGGCTCAATAAAACAATAACAATACTGCATGAGGTAACCAAACACATTACAAAACACAGCACGCGTTTGGCTTTTAGGGCTTCAGTTATCACTTCTGGTCTAAAGGGTGGTTTCCATTCTACAGAAACCACAGCATGATATCACCACAATAAACAATAATAATACCTAGCCTTCATTAAGCATTTACAAGCTAGCCACTATGCTAAGAGGTTTACATGGATTATCGCAATTAGCCTTCATCAACCTTTACGGTACTATGAATATCCCCCCTCTACTCAAGTGACGTCCCCTCAAGCCAGAAAGAAGCAATGCCAGAATCCAAACGTGTATGGTGTGACTCCATATCCTGCATGGTGCTAGGTTTCTTCAATGTTTTCAGTGTGCTCTTAAAAGCCTGGACTCTTTGCACTTGTATTTTTTCAAAACTAAAACAAAGGGATTATACTAAATGATTTCTTGGGTCCTTTTAGTTCTCAAATTCAATGGCTCAGATTCCACAATACAACTCTTGGCTGGATAAAAAAGTTAGCATTTATATGCATCAGTTGCAAATGCCTTGATGAGAATAACCTGATCAAAATAATGGAATGAATGAATGCTCATTCAATAGTCTTTCTGAAAAGACAGCAAAGACATAAAATCATAATAAAATTCGTTATCTCTACTGGGCTTCCCTGGTGGCTCCGTTGGTAAAGAATCCACCTGCAATGCAAGAGACCAGGGTTCGATCCCTGGGTTAGGAAGATCCCCTGGAGGAGGACATGGGGAGGATACACTCCAGTACCCTTGCCTGGAGAACCCCCAGGGACAGAGGGGTCTGGGGGGCTACAGTCCATGGGGTCGCCAAGAGTCAGATACCACTGAGCAACTCTCACTTCACTACTGTCATAGAAAGTTTACTTTTCCATCTTACCTTTTGAAAGATGAGTGAACGTTCTCAGAAATTCTTCATATGTTTGCTCATGACAATTAACAAACTTATCCAAGACTTCTTCAATTAGCCGATCTTCATCCATCATCTCCAATTCTGGTGTCTTGGCAGGCATTCCTATTCATAAGGCCACTTTATCTATGAGACCAAGAAAAACATGAGCTATGGTGAGTTGTGCAGTACCAGCCTCTTGAAACTACTCTGGACGGGTAGATGGAAGAATTCCAACACTCCAAAAGGACAAATTAAGATAGTTATTAGAGTGATATACCCTGGTTTAAGAGACCAGAGTTATATTCATATCTCAATTGTAGAATTGAACTATCCCAATTTTATTTTTGCTTGTTTCCTGGTTACCATCTTCTTAATTCACAGCAATATCATCACACAGTTACATAACTAGAAACTCAAAATCTTTCAAGGTGAGATAAACCAACCACCCACCCAAAGACAACAGCAACAGTTGCTAACACTTGTTACTTATTGAGCACCTATTAGGTACCAGATACTGTTCTTTAACTTCATAACAATTCTAGCTCTGATTACAGAGCCAGTAAGCAGAAATGTCAGTTCTAGAAGTGTGACCCTAGAACCCATGCCCCTAAGTACTTCACTATGTTTCTCTATTCACTGCATGACATACACACACACCCTCCATACTCTGGTACTTGTGCTGCCAAACAGTTGACCTGTCTGTGCTTTAACACATCCAGATATTGAAAACCCTTTTTGTCCAAAGAAGCCTTTGGACAGCTCTATTCAAGCCTCCTTCTAAAACAGCCTAAATGTGTCTTTGTGTTCCCTACCCCAAACTGGTCCTGGCCCCTGGATGGGACTGAACCATTTCAATTCTTTTCATATACGATTTCCTTTCAAATATTTGGGCAAGCCTGTCCTGCCCTTTCTCAATCTTCTTATTTCACCCACTTACAAAAATTTCTTTTTCAAAATTCAGTTCAGAATTCAGTTTGTCTCTGAAGGCTTTAGCTTTCCATCTCCCATCACCACAAGAGCACATCATAATTTCTGTGCTGCTTTTCTATGCTGTGTTCCACTTATCCCATTGTATTGTAAATAGTGGTATACATTTCTGTGTCTTCTATGAGACCTGGAGCCCGTGAGAGAAAGGGTCCATATCTTTTCATAGCTCAGGACGTGGCACAGAGTTGGCGGTCCATTGATCTCAAACTAAAGTTACTCATTTGAGCAGGTACTACAGTCAAATATTGTTAGAAGTTGGCCAAAAACTCTGCTAAGCCTACCCAGTCACTGTATCTGTACCTTATGTGACATGGCTTTGAATCCTTTCACCCTTCTGATCAATCTACCTGGAAAAGATTTCACACTGTCTGCATCCCTTTAAAATGTGTCCTCCAAAAATGAAGACAAGATTCCAGGAACAGTCTGGAGACAGTGATATTTGATTAACGCTCATATTCTAAATGCCTTACTCCTACTTCATGCAAAGATCCCGTTCGCAAGCTAGTGGCCCCCTCACATTGTCAGAGCATTGACTACTTCGTAACTAAATGCTTGTCAGCTGAGACAGTACCTCAGTCCTTGAGGAGTTTGAACTTTGTTTTTAGTTGTGATATTTCACCTTGTTAAATTCTGTTCATTCTGTGTGAAATATGATTCTTACACAGCTTTGCGAAAAATGACTATCTACAAAAAGCAGAAGAACAATGACAGCCTAAATAGCCAGTGTGATTCACGGGAGGGGTTCTCCGATACTATATAAATCCCGTGGTTCTTCTATTTTTCCTGAATAAAAGTGAACATCTGGTGTCTGTTATTAACATCATTATTTGATATTTACCATAAAGTTCAGGAAAAACAAACCAAAAATATATTCACAAGGTGATACCCGAACTCACTTAGTGGCAAAACCCAACCTGAATTAACATGAAAGTGTTTGTGGCTTTTATTTATTCTGTATAAATAGTATTACTATTTATGTTTCCCTGAAAAAAAACTCATGGGCTTGCTTTTGAGGTGCTTTTCCAGACCCCACTGGAGATTTTATGTATTAATAATATGTGGCATTTGCCCTGATTACCTTTCTAAACTCCAAAAAACTTTTGAATTCTGAAAGACAACTGACCCCAAGAGTTTTAAATACGAAGTATGAAGCTACAGGTACCTCTCAAGATTGCTGTAAGGATTAGATGAATATACAGGAGGCCTCAAGAAATGTCAGCCATGAGGATGACGACAATGGATCAGCCTTGGTACCCTGTCCTTTGTTTACATCAAGACCTGTGTTTACTGTGACCCCTTTGACTTTGAAGGTACTAATATTACCCAAAGATCAACCAAGAGAATTCATGATGCATTACAGCCCTAGATAAAACATGATATTGTAGCAGTCCTAGTGAAAATAAAAAGTCTAGCTATACACCAACCCAAAATGAAAGAAATAATTTGGACCTGAAAATTAGGTATAAGAAACAGCACCAGTTACAGTTTATGCAAATTTGCCTATAATACTGCCAGGCTTCAGCAACCCATAGTTTAATTATGCTTGCAATTGCTAGCTAATAAATAATGATAAATTCAAAGGTGGTTATTATTTAACTATCAGTAGGACAAATACTTAATTACCAAAATGTTAATATCAATCTGCTTTTCCAGAAGTGGACCCCAGCAAAATTCCAGCACTGTATAATAGCAACCTCTTCCTCAACCCATCTCAGGTAATCTACTTCTGCGGACAAATATCAAACAGTAGCAGCCAGGTTGTACTTTATATTGCTGGATGCTTTGAGAGTTATAATAGGAATTCCTTTAAACATGCTTTGCAATTCTCAAATTGGTATATTTTGGGTATTTAGCCTTAACACATCTCAGTTTTACTAAAGGCAGACAATTAACAGGCTGAGCACAGCACAAATTCAACATCTTTCAATGTCTTTAATTTTATTCCTGTGGTTATCACAATACAGTAACTGTACAGACATTTTAAAGACTTTTGCAAAACCCAGTTTTACAAGCTGTCATGATTTAAAGAGTTTAACCCACCTTCAAACTTAGCACTTTCCTTATCTATGAAAATACAAATAACCTCATGTTAAAAGTCCTCAGAGACTGACAGAGCAGATAATCATTTACCAGACAATCAAGTGGTTTATGCAAATCCTAGTGGTTTTCTAGAAGGAAGCATTGCTTTTTCAGTTACCACTCACATTAGTTTGTGTTTTTACCATGAAGTGTTTTTCTAAAAGACAAAAAGGAAGAGACAGAGATATACTTGCCTGGATAACAGGATTCTTTGATTTGGTTTTTTTGTCTTAAAGCTTAAAGCTCCACATAAAAAAGACCCAGAACATATTGTGATGATAAGTAAACGTGTAACAACATACACTTTCACAATCACAGCCTCCAGAAGGAACCGCTGGGAGGATGTGTCGCTCTGCTTGGACTACTAAACTCCACAAAAGACCACAAGCTTTCTTAGGAACAGGATTCTCTGCTTACTGAGTCCCTGGGAGCTAGCAAAAGAACCGCACCATCTTCCTGGAGTCCTGCTTTCTTCCTTTCAAATAACAAAACTAACGACCACTCAAGCCAGGTAGTGTCACCTGCTCTCTGAAAGAAAATGTAACACATCCAGGCTAGTTCTGAACCCAAGTTTGCTCACTGCCAGAAAGACCAATACTTGAGAGACAAGTATTGGTAAAAAAGGAAAAGCTGCTTTATTCAGGAGGCCAGTGACCTCGGGAGATGGTGGCTAATGTTCCAAGATCATCTCCAAGTTGCTGGCTAGGAGACCAAGGTTTTCAAGGGGAGTTTCAGGGATGTACAAGCAGGGGTCGACATGCACAACAGCAGTCAGCTCTGATAATCATCTCCAAACTGGTCCAGTTAATGTCATCTTCATTAGGTGTTCATTAATTTTCTACTCGGGGTCATTCCATTCCCGTGTCCTTGAGGTTGGTTTCTGAAATTCTTAGGCAAGCGAGATTAGTTCTCATTCTCTCCTCGTCAGCTTGTCATTATCTAGGCAGCTCTGAGGCATGCCAGGGCCAGCAGGAAAGGAAAATGCCCATGAACTTGAAAATCTGTGCTGTTCAAGATGGATCAGCTCATGCCCTGGGTGTAAGACCCCACTGTCAATCCTTCATTCCATTTCTATGGAACAGGGGCAAAGGTCTTTCTTTCTTTCTAGGAGAAAGCAAAAGCAATGGTTGGGACATTTTGTTATATACTTAGAGCCTTCATGATGGTTTAAGAGTTTCGGTTTTTAATTGACTCTCCCTGTGTCATCAATTTCAGGTCCACTTGGAGCCAGTTGGTTAAACCCACAGGACATTATCTCAACAGTTTGAGGTCATAAATCAAGACACTGGTTTAAGCTAACAATAGAAAAAAATTATGTTGGGCTGTTTTTTCCTTTGTTTGTACATTCCCTCACTTTTCCAGACAGTACCTGTTTGAATCTGCTCTTTGGAGCTCAGGGAAGGTTTAGGAGACTAAAGCCTTTTTATAAACAAGAGGCAAGCAGAGGAAGAGTGGGGATTGGGGGGTGATTTGTCCTAGGAAGGTCCCTGTAAAGGGTCCCACCCCTTTACAGACATTATTATAAAATAAAGTATGTGGAACTATCACCACTGATGTAGTATTTCTTGGATACTTATCTTCAGATCCCTGCCTCCTGTGACTTACTTAAAACACATCTGTCAGAGATGAAAGCAAGAAGCCTTAAGAAACAAGTCACCCTGAGCTAGTAAGCTTTCAAAACATATAATCTGCTTTCTAACAGTACAGAAAGGTATATGCCTGCAAAATCGTGTTTGTTGTTGTTGTTGTTAACTGTGAGGCTTACTGCTGATACTTGAAAGTAATAAATAACACATTTTTAAAGAGTTTTGCAGGGACTATCAAAGCCCATTGTCTCAAATTCTCATAGTTCTGTTCAAGCAGCTCCTGATGTATGAAAAGTAAAATGGGATATTTTACAAAGAATTCACAAAGTCTGAGAAGGAAAATGTCAACCTTGGTGCTGCACAGGCTAGGTCTCTTTTTATACTTTGGAAAATGAACAAATCTCAAAAGACCAAATTACACAGTAAGGGTACAGATTTACTTACATGATAGAAGAGACTCGGTATGAACTGACAGCCTCTGCCTTGACTGAACAAAAACTATTTTGCATCCTATAATATTTTCATGTTGTTTAGATCATATTAAGGAGAATGAAATTCAATGACAGAAATTGGCACAGAGTCTCAGAGCTGAGAGAAACCTAAAGGTCATCTAGTTCAATCACAGAATACAAATAAACGAATCTGGAAAAGAAACTGTAAGTGAGGTTTTTGTCAACTAATGACTCTACTGGAGAGCAGCATTATGTGGTTCTCATAAACAGTAATGAGATCTCCTGATTATGATTTTTAATGCATAGATGAAGTCATCAGGAGATTAAGCAATAAGCAGAAGTCTCACTCAGGTTGGGTGTATTCGTGTGTCTGACTACCACTACGTTCTTTATCCCAATAACATACAAAACATCTTGAGGCAAAATGCACACACTCACACCCACACACATGCATATACATCATTTGTTTTAGACATTTACTGATACAAACAAGAAAACAAAGGAAGAGAGGAAGAAATAAATACAAAACTTCTTATGAAATAGAAGAGGATCTAAATTCCTTTATAGTTTTTTATCCGGGTGATAAAAACATACATTTTGGCATCAAAGAATACACAACACTTCAAGTTACAAGCTTCTCCCAATGAGCCTTTTCTAATACTTTAAAAAGCATGGAATTCTCCATTATCACCAAAAAAGATGACAGTATAAGCCTCTGCTGCTGCTGCTGCTGCTAAGTTGCTTCAGGCATGTCCAACCCTGTGCGACCCCATAAACGGCAGCCCACCAGGCTCCCCCGTCCCTGGGATTCTCCAGGCAAGAACACTGGAGTGAGTTGCCATTTCCTTCTCCAATGCATGAAAGTGAAAAGTGAAAGTGAAGTCGCTCAGTCGTGTCCGACTCCTAGCGACCCCATGGACTGCAGCCCACCAGGCCCCTCCATCCATGGGATTTTCCAGGCAAGAGTACTGGAGTGGGTTGCCATTGCCT
>NW_011495081.1:10732456-10739186 GCF_000754665.1 Bison bison bison | reverse complement strand
AGGAGAACCAGGTTTGATCCATGGGCTGGGAAGATCCCCTGGAGAAGGAAATGGCAACCCACTCCAGTATTCTTGCCTGGAAAATTCCATGGACAGAGAAGCCTGGCAGGCTACGTCCATGGGGTCACAAAAGAGTCAGACACGGCTTAATAACTAAACAACAAAGCTTTAGAAAAGAAAAGCTGCATATTGTCATCTGTGCAGAGGTCTCAGAAGTTGGCACATCTTTGTTACACTTTTTCCTTGACAAAAATCTCATCTTAAGGAAAAGAGAAAGAGAAGACACCCAGTAAAAGTTTACCAAGAATGTTGGAACTCAGGCGTGTTGATGGTTTTCCTCCTGCAATAAGCTCTAGAGAGTGGGAATAATACTAATCTATAAAATTACATGTTTAAGCAGAAAGTTTCCTCTTGAAAAATTTGCTTCCCTTTCCTGATCATCCATCCAAGTTACTGTAATGGGGTTTCTTGAGCCTATCATTTATTAAGACTTGTTCATCAACAGATTGTATAAAATCAATTTTATTTCCCCAAAACATACTTTTCCTCCAAGCTGCTCAAGTCAATCCAGAAATGTCTACATTGACTCACTGAGGCGGGTCAATTATTAGACTGTTTTCAATTACACAGTTATTAATTCCATTAAACAAAAATGCAAACAGTTAAGCATTCAGAACTTCCCTCTCCTTGATTACTCCTTATTTTTTTTAAAAAAGCAAATTACCTGTGGACATAGAAGCTGAAAGATGTACCCATAAGACAAATTTTAGAAAATTCATTGTTTTTGAAAGCAGAAAAATTACTTTTCCACTATCATTTTTGTTTCTTAATTTTCTTTTTTGAAAAATTTTAGTCAATCACCTACCTTCACCTCCTAACAAAACTACAAACATATTAACTGACCTCTGCTGCTGCTGCTAAGTCACTTCAGTCATGTCTGACTCTGTGTGACCCCACAGACGGCAGCCCACCAGGCTCCGCCATCCCTGGGATTCTCCAGGCAAGAACACTGGAGTGCCATTTCCTTCTCCAATGCATGACCTCTAGACTAGTACATTTATCAAGACAAATGTACAATACGCACATTTCAATCTTACTCAAAACTGATCTCCTGGCCTCAGAAACGTGATCATCTACCTCAATGAGTTACAGACAATAATAGTGAGTATTTCAGTGAACATTTTTTCAAGGCCCCTGATAAACCTGTGGATCCAAACAGGCAGTAGAGTTTCTAAGTCAACTTTAGAGCTCTATAATCACGCAATAAGGTTTCAATCATAAAAGAGTTATTAGCTCAATTGTAATGCCGCCTTCCCATGGGACACGATGTCCCATTTTTGCTCATTTTATCTGTATTGCATGACAACTGTGGCACAAAAGCATCCACTCTCAATTAAAGTCATCTCTTTGTCTGGCTTCCCAGCCTGTGGGCCATGTGCACAGCACACACCACTTCCACAAAACCAGAAAGCCTGCTTTAAAGCAACACCTGCACGGCTAGTTAGGAGCAGGTGTAGACCCACCAGACTAAATCAACTCTGTTTTTAGGAATTCATTTCACAAAGTGTTTCAAAATGCCAGATGGTGCAAATAATATCGACCTTTTCATTTGACATTCTCTTAAAAAGAAATAAGATTTTAAAGCTGTATTTCTCAGCTATTTTTGATTCTAAATTCCTATGACCGTAGAATAACAAATGGGCCTTAAGGAGTAACACAGTGATTCCCTAACTTCCAATTTCCCTCAGCATTTTATTTGCAATTTTGCTTTGTGTACACAACATAACACACACACACACACCTACGTAAAAACCAATTTCTTTTTGCCAGCATGGTTTCTATACACAAAGGCAGAAATTAAGAAACACATATTCCCTCCTTCTCTAAGAATAAAAATTTTAAGTGCATTTTCTTTCTGAAACAACACTGTAAATCACCTCTCAAATGTTGCTCCATTTTATTCTACAATTAGGAATCCTCCTTAAAAATCAGAGAATGTTCTGGTCAGGTGGCTGCATTTAATTCATCACTTTAAATAAAAAATGACAACTCACTTGTCATGTTCTTCTCTTGATAATCCATCATACTAACTGTAGATTGCTTCCGTCTACGTTTCCCTTTCCTTCCTCTTTTCTCCTCCTTGCTAGTTTCAGTTGTGCCTTCTATCGTGGGATTCATTCAACAAGTCAGACACCTACCTTTCCCATACTATTTATATTATTTCCTGAAAAAAAATCAGCCACTTATTTCAAAAAGTAAAAATTGTCTATGCCTGTTTGAATGCTGTGAAAAGCTGCCATCGACCTTATTTCAAACACTTGCTAACCCGTTGGGCAATGTCATTTCAGTTGTTTCTTCATTTATAAAAGGGGATGGAAATGCTTGACAGGTCACTACATTTCTTGGGAAACACTGTCAAGAGTTCACAAGACTGTGCTCCTCCTCTGCCCGCCTCAGCTCACCATGTACACACACTCCTGTAGCTGTGTTACCCTTTCAAGTTATTTAACTTTTCTAGCCTTAAGTAGTGTGAATGTAGATATAAAGGGACAGGATTTGAAGTTGTCTTCCATCTCTGACGCTCTATTTTTCTCCAACTATGTTTCCTTTTTATTCAGTTACTATGACAGAATACCCCATTACTAAATCTTTTATCTCCTCTGTGGAATAAAGATTATTTTACTCTGTAATGACACTGACTTGTATTCTTTAATTGCCCGCTGTCTTTGGATTTAAGGTAGAAGAAATACACATATCTCAGTATGAATTTGACTCTGCCCCTATAATTGTGATTTCTTGGTGAATTTTTAAGGGTGACTACTTCCTACTATCATGCAAGCTCCTTAAGGCAAAACCTGTGTCTGTGATATTTTTTTTCCTAATCTTCCACAGTGGAGGTACACAGTGGATGCTGGATAAATATTGTTCATGACTTCACATTTAGCTTCTGTGCTAGGATGTTGATAGGCTGGGGACAACGAACCCACTCAGCAACCAACTGCCTGTTTTCTGGTGTTAGCAGAATGCAAAGGCTAAAGCACTTACCTAAACTCACCCCCGGTCTGTGTTGCATTTATTATTTTATATTTATTGTGGAGATATCCACTATGTCAATTAGATGAGCGCTGTCACTGATGCTGGAATTTCAAGTGCCATAATCATTATACGACACCATGAATAGGTTAGGGAAATAACCCAATGCTCTTTTGCAGACAGAGATAAAAAAATCACTGTGGGAGTAACCAGAAGAGATGATGACACTTTTTTAAAGAATGGACCAACATTTCAAATGATGAAAATCAGCCAAACAACTGAGCTACTTGCTCGGTTTTTAAAAAGTCAATCCTGAAAATGCATCCTAAAGTTTTTCAAAAAATGAACATCTTCACTTTTACAAATAAATGTATGGCACCATCATATTAGACAGATTTATTGAGTACACTCTCTATAACAGACACTTCATATCCATCCATCCTCCCAATAAGGCAGGTATCACCCTTGTTTCAGAGATAAGGACTGAAGCTCAAAAAGGCCCTTCAGCTAGTAAGTGGCAGAACTCGGACTCAAATCCAAATCTATCTACCTCTAATCACTACATTCTATCATCTAAGCCACACAGAACCTGACTGAATGACCAACAACACTGAACGGTCTGATAGACTGCATTATATTTACCTAATGGAATTTCAGGCAAGTATTAAAAATTATAAAGGTGGAAATATACATTTCATAGTATATATGAAATAACATTACATCAAAAAGATAATACACAATTTAAATACATTCTTATCATAATTATTAATGTAGGTACACCTGGATAAAAATTAGAACACAAATAAATAAAAAATTTTATGGTTAGGAAATGGGCTTAAATAAGTGGTATATATTTTTCTTGAGGTAACTGTTTTTAATGAATTGTTTTAAAATTAAGTCAGCTACAGTAATCAAGGGAGTGTGGTACTGGTGAAAGAATATACAAATAGATCAATGGAACCGAACAGAGAACTCAGGATAGATCCACATAAGTAGAGCTAACTGATCTTTGACAGAGGAGCAAGGGCAACACAATAGAGAAAAAAACAGTCTTTTCAACAAAGGGTTCTGGAACAACTGGACATCCACAAGCAAAAACAGGAATCTAGGCTTATGAATAAAGTGGCTCACTGAACAAAGAATAAACCACAAAATTATGAAACTCCTAGAAGTTTTATATCAGAAAAAAACCTAGATGACCTTGGGTATGGCAATGGGTTTTTAGATACAACACTAAAGGCATGATCCATGAAAAATATAATTGATAAGCTGAACTTCACCAAAATTAAAGACTTATGCCCACCAAAAAAACAGACAGGAGAATGAAAAGAAAAGCCATATGATGGGAGAAAATACTTGCAAAGAACACATCTGATAAAGAACTGTTATCCAAAATATACAAAGAACTCTTAAGACGCAACAGTGAGAAGACAAATAACCTGTTTAAAAAATAGGCCAAACACCTTAGTAGACACCTCAGTAAAGAAGACGTACAGATTACAAGCAAATGAAGAGATGTTCACATCATGTCATTAGGCAAGTGCAAAATTAAAACAATGAGATACTACACACCTATCAGCATGGCCAAGATCCAGAATGTTGACAACACCAACTGCTGGTGAGGATGTAAGCAACATGAACTCTCATTCATTGCTGCTGCTACTGCTGCTAAGTCACTTCAGTCATGTCCGACTCTGTGCGACCCCACTGGACTGCAGGCTACCAGGCTCCTCTGTCCATGGGGTTTTCCAGGCAAGAGTACTGGAGTGGGGTGCCATTGCCTTCTCCGCTCATTCATTGCTAGTGGGTATACAAAATCATAAAGACAGTTTGGAGGTTTCTTACAAAACTAAACCTACTCTTACCATATGATTCACTAACAGTGCTCCTTGGTATTTACCCAAAGGACTTGAAAACTTACATCCACACAGAAATCTGCACATGGATGTTTATAGCAGCTTTATTCATAACTGTCAAAATCTGAAAGCAACCAAGGTGTCTTTTGATAGGAAAACAGATGAACTGTGGATATCCAGGCAATGAAATATTATTCAGAGCTAAAAAGAAATGAGCTATCAAGTCATAAAAAGACATGGAGGAAACTTAAATGCATGTTACTAAGTGAAAGAAGCCAATGTGAAAACTATACGACATCATGAAATCTGCAAAAGTATGGAAACAGTAAAAAATATTAGTGGTTTCAGGGGTTGAGGAAAGGGAGCAATGAGTAAGTGGAGAGCAGAGAACTTTTAGGGCAGTGAAATTATTCTGCATGATGCTATAATAATAGATACATGGGCTGCCATCTATGGGGTCACACAGAGTCGGACATGACTGAAGCAACTTAGCAGCAGCAGCAGCAGCCATTATACATTTGTCCAAACCCCCTGAATGTACAACACCAAGAGTGAATGTTGATGTAAACTCTGAACTTTGAGTGATAATAATGTGTCAGTGTGGGCTTCCTTGGTGGCTCAATGGGTAAAGAATCCACCTGCAATGTGGGAGATCTGGGTTCGATCCCTGAGTTGGGAAGATCCCATGGAGGAGGGCATGGCAACCCACTCCACTTGCCTGGAGAAACCCCATGGAAAAAGGACCCTGGCGGGCTGCAGTCCATGGGGTTGCAAATAGTCGGTCACAACTGAGCGACTAAACACAGCACAATGTGTCAATGCAGGTTCACCTATTTTAACAAATGTACCTCTGGTGGGAGGTACTGATAACGAGAGGCTATGAATGAGCAGGGGCACCAGGTATATGGGAAACTCTACTTTTCATACAATTTTGCTGCAAACCTAAAACTGCTCTAAAAAATAAAGTTTATCTTAAAAAATTAAGCCAGCTTTTACAACTGTTCTGAACCCTTTGGTTTATTCTTCTTTGACTGTGCAACTTTCGGGTAGGAATGGGGGAGGCTACCATCACAGCTTTTAAGACCGCTGTGAAATATTTTCCTTGGCAGAACATTTATTTAATCTTTTTGCAACAATCTTTTGAGGTAGATATTTCTATCCCCATTTCAGAGATGAGGAAACAGAGGCTTAAGGATTAAGATGACTCCACCTGGAAAACAGCAAAGTTGGCAGAGAAAACCAGGACCACTTGACTCTAAAGCCCATTTTCTTAATCACCCCATTGTACAATCCTACACAGCAGCTGCCCGATATAAAGCTGGTGGTAGGCCTCGCATAAACAGAACTCCTCTTGAGCCTTGCATTAAAGAAAACAAGAGCACTCAAAATCACTGACACTGGTACTAGTGGTTTTTGTTCTAGGAAAAATAATTTCCCCATTTGAATTATGGTAGTATTTATTTGTTGCCATTGTTGTTGTTAAGTCACTAAGTCGTGTCTGACTCTTTGTGAACCCTTGGACTGTAGCCCGCTAGGCTCTTTTGTCCATGGGATTTCCCAGGCCAGAATACTGGAGTGGGTTGCCATTTCCTTTTCCATGGGATCTTCCCAACTAGGGAATCAAACCCATGACTCCTGTTTGGCTTGGCAGGTGGGTTCTTTACCACGGAGCCACCTGGGAAGCCCCAGTATTTATTTAAATCATATTAATTATATTCATTTTTCTAAAATGTTTTTAATAAATCAGGTTTCTACCAGGGCTTTTTTTTTCTGCCTTTATAGATGAATAGTAGATTAGGTTTTCATTGCTCACCAGTAAGGAAACAGTTAAATCTTGAGGG
>NW_011495081.1:10724478-10732356 GCF_000754665.1 Bison bison bison | reverse complement strand
GGATATCTCCCTCAACCATCTAAAGAAAAAAAAAAAGTCACAGTCAGTTACTCCCGTTAGATCTGCGTTCACTGGGACATCTGTAGGCACACATACATGCTCTGTTTACCGTCATCCTTCCGCAGGCCACGGTCAGAGTCAGCAGTCAGTGAATCTTCCCCACGTGCTGACATTTAATACCGGGTTTAGCGGCAAAGATTGAGAGAGGGCTGAGCAGACCCCTGGCCTTCAGGTAGGTCCAATAACTTCATTTCTACTGGAGCTAAAACCTGGGAGCTTACGCTTGTCAACTTTTAGGGAAAGATGCCCCTTTAGCAGTATGTTAGTTCCAGTTGGACTGGGTGTCCAGATAGGGAAGGGATGATGTAGAATTTGGAGAGAAAGGGGCTTTCTGGTCTCAGGCTGCAACAAGGATTTTATTCCTGTGACATCCGAGTTGACATATTAATCTTAGCGCATAAATGCTTCTCTGGTACAAGGGTCAGAAGGAAGACCCAGTCCTGGCTCCACTGGCAGCAAAAAAAATCAATGTGTGCCTCAAGCCTGATTAACTGTGCAAGATAGGGTTAATTCACACACTGAAAAGACTGCAGTTACATGAGGTTACCTGCTATTTTGGAGCAATCAGGAAAACGTGGGCCACGCTGATCAGTAAGATTTAATGCTTCCGAGTACAGTAGCTTTCTTTGGAAGAGAAAAAAAGTCAGTTCAAACACAGGAAACTACAAACCCAGACCTCACACCATTAGTCCTCTTTTGATTCTCAACTATGCCCTAGCTTCATAGTGAATAAGTGAAAAGCTCCCTGCTGAGGGATGTTAGCATGGGGTTGAGAAACTTGTATAAATTTATTGGTCCCGTATTTCTGTCTTTTAAAAAGAATCTTTAATGTGTTGACTTTGAAAGTTCCTTCAATCGAAGAACAGTGTCTTCTTTTTCAAACCCTGCCTGTTTTTATCTGGCCTATTTAAAGAGAACCACTTCAGTAGATTATTTTAGTTATAGTATCACCTTTTAAAAACTCATTTAAAAACCGAGATGGGACAAATAGAGTCACATTGAAACTGGAAAATATACCATAGTCTACTCCTGTGAAGACATATTTAAGTTAGTAAAGCAAAATTACAAAATCTAAACTACATGGCAAAATAAAGTGAAAACACTTTCAATGTTAATGTTCATTCTTTAAATACATAAGTCATCCGGCCATGGTTTAAAATGTGTAACCTAAAAATTAAAAACACAAATACTTTGTGTTACACGAAGAGGTAATTCATCTTAACAGTAATCTATTTTATGACTATTTTTAGGCCCCTGTAATTATGGGGTGAGCCAAGAGCAGGACATCAAAGGGAAACGAGGTCAGGAATCTTTGCGGACCCAAAAAGCTACACAAAGAGATAGTATTCGTCATGTCTTGTCTAAGAAAATGTTTGTTTGATCTACAATAACCATGTTTTCCTTTATGAGAAGTCAAAATCCCTATGAACTTTATTTGTAATCAATTTTTTGTTAGTAATGTTTTTTTTAATGAGAAAACATTGTACAGCACAGAGAACTCTACTTAAGGCACTGTGGTGACCTGAACGAGAAGGAAGTCCAAAAGGGAGGGGATACGTGTATATGTGTGGCTGATTCATTTTGTTGTACAGTAGAAACTAATACAACGTTGAAAAGGAATTATAGTCCAATAAAAATTAATTTAAAATTCAAAATCCCCATGAACTTTAAAATGAAGCCAATAGGCTACAGTGAAACTTTCTGTGTAAAAGAAAGCACCCTTGGTGTATGGTCACCCCTTGGGATCTGGGATCCATTACCTCTGCACAGCGAGCTTTCCAGCCCAGTCATTACTGGGTGAAGGCCAATCTTCCCTGGTGTTTACAACAAGCAGGCGCTGGTGCAGGTGCTCCCTCAACCCCAGAGTGCGCAACTCTGAAAATCATGCGCACATCATGCTGAGTGTAATCACTGCTGGTTTTCCTTTACTAAACTGAGTGCCAACAATATTTCCCTTTAGTTCCGATGGAGAGCATTTTCTTAGTTGCACAGATGCCTTCTCTCACATATACCTGGATAGGCCACAAGTAAATAAAACACTTGCCCAGGTTATTTCATAAGCAAGGCAAGTTGCTGGACCTACAAACCACCATGTCTGAGGAAGAAAGAGGCTTGCTTCATAACCTTAGGCATAATCCTTCTCATTCAAGTTCCTCATTTGCTTTAATAACCCACAAGATGATTATTAACATATCACACTTTGAATCTCCCAAGCTAAAAATAACTAGAAGAGAATAATTAGCAATTAATTAGATCTGATCTTCAAGGCCCCACCAAACTGCATTAGACTGACCACAGATTCCAAATGGCCCAAGGAAACTTTGCAGGCGGAACAAAATAAATTATAGCATCAAATAATGTTTGCTGTGTGGTGTGCTACGCTCAGTCACTAAGTCCTGTCCAACTCTTTGCAACCCCATAGACTATAGCCCCAGAGAAGGCAATGGCACCCCACTCCAGTACGCTTGCCTGGGAAATCCCATGGACGGAGGAGCCTGGGGCGCTGCAGTCCATGGGGTCACAAAGAGTCGGACACGACTGAGCGACTTCACTTTCACTTTTCACTTTCATGCACTGGAGAAGGAAATGGCAATGCACTCCAGTGTTCTTGCCTGGAGAATCCCAGGGATGGGGGAGCCTGGTGGGCTGCCGTCTATGGGGTCGCACAGAGTCGGACACGACTGACGCGACTTACCAGCAGCAGCAGCAGCAGACTGCAGCCCCTCCAGGCTCCTGGACCAGTACATGGAATTTTCTAGGCAAGAATGCCAGAGTGGGTTGTCATTTCCTTCTCCAGGGGATCTTCCTGACCCAGGGATCAAACCTGCATCTCCTGCATTGGCAGGCTAATGTTTATTCAATACTTATTATGTACCAGCATATATAATCACATATGTCCTATGTGATTTATGTGTGTCATCCCACTTACTCTCAAAAATAACTCAGTGAATAGATACTAATACTATCCCTACTTCACAGATAAGAAAAGAGAGGAAATAAACTTGGCCAAGAGAGTTAAATAGCAAATATGTGTTTCAGCCCAAATTTGGACTCAGACAATCTAACTTTAGAGTCTGCCTATTTAATCAGGAGTTAGTGGAAGGGTAAAAAGAAGAAGGAAATATTCCCTGTTACTTAAATTGAGCTCATCACCAACACCTCTGTCCTATGCATGCACTGTTGTGTCCAACTCTTTGTGTCCCTGTGGACTACAGGCCCACCAGGATCCTCTACGGGATTCTCCAAGCAAGAATAATGGAGTGGGTTGCCATTTCCTCCTCCAGATGATCCTCTCAATCCAGGGATCAAACCCATGTCTCCTGAATTCCAGGCAGATTCTTTACCACTGAGCCACCTGGGAAGCCCCTTCTGTTGCATCAGTTCAGTTCAGTCATTCAGTCATGTGCGACTCTTTGTGACCCCAAGGACTGTAGCACACCAGGCCTCCCTGTCCATCACCAACTCCTGGAGCTTTCTCAAACTCATGTCCATTGAGTTGGTGATGCCATCCAGCCATCTCATCCTCTGTTGTCCCCTTCTCCTCCTGCCTTCAATCTTTCTCTGTATCAGGGTCTTTTTCAATGAGTCAGTTCTTCGCATCAGGTGCCCAAAGTACTGGAGCTTCAGCTTCAGCATCATTCCTTCCAATGAATACTCAGGACTGATTTTCTTTAGGACTGACTGTTGCATATGTTTATTCAATTCTCACCAGTCTAAAAAATTATCAATCTACACCCACTAACCAGATTCCCAGACCTTAAAACCCTTCTAATCAGCTAACTGTGCATTAACAACCTTACTTTTTATAAGTTCAAATATAATCATCACAACTAGGACTTAGAGTGTACAAATCCCTGTTCTAAGTGCTTTGCATGTATTAACTTACTAGTCACAACTTACATCAACCATTTTACAGATGAGGAAACTAGACACAGGTTAAAGTACTTGCCCAAGGTAACATAGGAAGTGACAGAGCCAGGATTTGAATCCAGGGAGTCAACTTTCAGAGTCCATCCTCTTAGCCACTGTTTTTGAAACATTAACAGTTTATTCTTCGAAGTCAAGGAATCTGTGCTTTTTTTGTTTCCTTTAATTTAGGAATTTAGTTTGCAAACAGGGAGTGTATTTCACATAAAGGCTCCTGATATTTCTTCAAGGTAGGTAATAATTTTTTTAATTAATCAAGCTTACTTCATCTGATAAACATCTCTTTTTAAAAATCATGCAAATATTACCTTCTGTATAATTCTGGTACCTCTTTTCTTAACGCTTGCTTACAACAGAATTACTAAAGAATTACTTCATGGTTCTGGAACAGGAAAGGGATCTGAAATAATGGCCACTAACTCTCATTTTCTTATCCAAAGAGGGAGGAAGGGAGGGATGGGAAGAGACAGGGGAGAGAAGAGGTGTTGGAAAACTTCTCTGCTTCCCTAAAAGAACTCTAAAACAGAAGCCAGAGCAGCTGAGAAAACAAACAGCCTTTGGAGAGGTATTCGGTAAAGTCTAATTACCATATTTCCATGACTATATACAGGAATGGTAAAAATCACTATCAGGTAAATTCTCCCCAGCACGCTGAGTATTCAGAGATTAATCTTTTGGTTCTGCAAAACAGTCACAGCTTTGTACTCTTGGTGCCCCCTTCAAACTCCCGCCCCAGCAACCTAAAGATGCCCAAGTGTGCAATTTTGAGTCCAAGCTCCAAACCGTCCCGGCAGGAGTCCGTGAGGACACCTCGGCCAGGAATCTCTTCAAGCGGCGGTTTCCAGGCAACCCCACTCTGGCCAGAAGCAGCTGTGCTTCCTACCCGGTCATCTGTTAATGAGTCCCCGGGAGAGGCTCCAACAACACCCGAGGGGGGAAGCCTGACGCCCCTCCTGGTACGCAACTTTCCCATAACCCGGATGTTAGGTGTGCATCAGCCATTCTCACCTCCCATTCCCTAGTTTTCTGTCTTGGCTGCCAGCTAGTCACTTCGCATTTTGGGAGTCTTTACTCAGCGAGACTTGTCTCCTGGAGAAGCAACTATTGGAGCCACACGTCCCACAGAGAACGGATTCTTGGGAAATGTAGTTCTTTCTGCTGACAAGTGGTGAATTTTTAAGGGAAAATGACTACAATTCCCAGAAATCTAAGGGACGGTAGTCCATGTCTAAAACAGCTCCCAGCTGCTACGATTGTTTTAAGCAAAAAGGTTCTGTGTCTCTTTGCTTGTCTAGCCGCCTGAGTTTTTGGTATTCCACTGCAAACTTATGGGACAACTCTTTATTTTTAACATGCTTTTTGCATGTGAGGGAATCTACACATAGTGATTTTATATGAAGAGATGTAGTAAGTAAAGAAAGTTTTGTTTGTTTTTTTTTAATTCTTTCAGATAAAATATCTATCCACCGTCAGAGAATATGTCACTACAGATGGTAACAGTCGGAAATAGCATAGCCTTAATTCAACCAGGCTTCTCGTTAATGAATTTTGATGGGCAAGTTTTCTTCTTTGGCCAAAAAGGCTGGCCCAAGAGGTCTTGCCCCACTGGAGTTTTCCATTTTGAGGTAAAGCATAATCATCTCAAACTGAAGCCTGCAGTTTTCTCTAAGGATTCCTGCTACCTTCCTCCTCTTCGATACCCGGCCACTTGCACATTCAGCGGCAACTTGGAGTCTGAAAAGCATCAGTACATCATCCATGGAGGAAAAACACCAAACAATGAGCTTTCAGATAAGATTTATGTGATGTCTGTTGTTTCCAAGAACAACAAAAAAGTTACCTTTCGCTGCACAGAGAAGGACTTGGTAGGAGACATTCCTGAAGGCAGATATGGTCATTCCATTGATGTGGTGTATAGTCGGGGGAAAAGTATGGGTGTTCTCTTTGGAGGACGGTCATACATACCTTCTGCCCAAAGAACCACAGAGAAATGGAACAGTGTAGCTGACTGCCTGCCCCATGTCTTCTTGGTGGATTTTGAATTTGGGTGCTCTACGTCATACATTCTTCCAGAACTTCAAGATGGACTATCTTTTCATGTCTCCATTGCCAGAAATGATACCGTTTATATTTTAGGAGGCCATTCACTTGCCAATAACATCCGCCCTGCCAATCTGTACAGAATAAGGGTTGATCTCCCCCTGGGTAGCCCAGCTGTGGAGTGCACAGTCTTGCCAGGAGGAATCTCTGTCTCCAGTGCAATCCTGACTCAAATAAGCAATGATGAATTTGTTATTGTTGGTGGCTATCAGCTTGAAAATCAAAAAAGAATGGTCTGTAACATCATCTCTTTCAAGGATAACAAGATAGACATTCTTGAGATGGAAACCCCAGATTGGACCCCAGATATTAAGCACAGCAAAATATGGTTTGGAAGCAACATGGGAAATGGAACTGTTTTCCTCGGCATACCAGGAGACAATAAACAGGCTGTTTCAGAAGCATTTTACTTCTATACATTGAAATGTGCTGAAGACGATGTGAACGAAGATCAGATAACTTTGACAAGTAGTCAGACATCAACAGAAGACCCAGGGGACTCCACTCCCTTTGAAGACTCAGAAGAATTTTGCTTCAGCGCAGAAGCAAACAGTTTCGATGGTGATGATGAATTTGACACCTACAATGAAGATGATGAGGAAGATGAGTCTGAGACAGGCTATTGGATTACATGCTGCCCTACTTGTGATGTGGATATCAATACGTGGGTACCATTTTATTCAACTGAGCTCAACAAGCCTGCCATGATCTATTGCTCTCATGGAGATGGACATTGGGTCCATGCCCAGTGTATGGATCTGGCAGAACGCACACTCATCCATCTATCAGAAGGAAGCAATAAATATTACTGTAACGAGCATGTGGAGATAGCAAGAGCACTGCAAACTCCCAAAAGAGTTCAATCATTAAAAAAGCCTCCACTGAGATCCCTCCATAAAAAGGGTTCTGGGAAAATAATTACTCCTGCCAAGAAATCCTTTCTTAGAAGGTTGTTTGATTAGTTCCATGAAAGCCTTTCAGATTCAAGTGCATCAAAATTTTAAACTTATTTTAAAGAATTGTAACAATGATAAAATTTATCTTTGTATTTTTGTTTATTGAAGATATCTAATGTTTTCATTTAGTTATATGAGTCAAGTACTAGGGGAAAGTGCTTATAATGCCATACTGAATACAGTCATTGTGTTTAGACCTATGAAAGACCTATAACCTGTATTCTGAAAATATTTTACTGAAAGTTATATTCAATGGAATTTATGATCTGAATTTTTATTCAAGGAATCTTAAACACAGAAGTAGTAATAATAATCAAGGTATGCTTATATCCTTTATAGGACTTTTGGTAACAAATAATCCACCAAGGAGTTAATACAAATTTAACCAGTAAAGAAGCTAACACCTAAAGGAGTTAAATGAATTATTTTCTGGACTATAACAATTTGGTGATTGACCAGAAATTAAAACTGGGATCACCTGTATCCCACATGAATGTTCTTTATACACCTCAAAGATGGCCACTTGACTATGCCCATATACAGAAAAAACTATAAGGAGATAGGTAGGTAGATAGATAGGTAGACTGTTGTTGTGTTTAGTCACTCAGTTGTGCCCAAATCTTTGGACCCCATGGACTGTAACCCACCAGACTCATCTGTCCATGGGAATTCTCCAGGCAAGAATACTGCAGTGGGTTGCCATGCCCTCCTCCAGGGGATCTTCTCAACCCAGGAATTGAACTCAGGTCTCCTGTGTTGCAGGCAGGTTCTTTACTGTCTGAGCCACCAGGGAAGCTAGATGGAAAAAAAAAAAAAAAGATAATCTCCACTGACA
>NW_011495081.1:10705179-10724314 GCF_000754665.1 Bison bison bison | reverse complement strand
TTAACAGATGATGAAGTAAGCTAGTGGGTTGAAATAGTTCTTTGAGAGATTTAATGAAAATTCAGTCCACTGATACTTAGCTCTCTGAAACAGGGAGAAGAGTCAGAGTACAATAAGAATCTCTAAATAGATCTCATGAGAGATTATTTCCACAAGTAATATTGATTACTTACCCAAATAATAAAAGTTTAGAGATTGACAAAGTTAACACATAGATAATTTTTAAAAGGGAAAAAGAAATGTATGTGTGTCTATGAGTCTAGTTGGTATATGGCATTTGCTGCCAGTGAAAGTTGTAGAATCAGTGAGCTTGCTCAGGTTCAATTAGATACTTGCTAGAACTGAAATTAAAAGAACTGTTAATTTCGAGGCTTCACATAAATTGATAACTAGATGACCTTAGATACAAATGTCCTCCCCCCCGGAGTATTTTTCTGGAGATGTATTTCATTTTAGCCCAAGAGCTTAGACCACAGCCTCTCATTCATTTGTTTCCACTGAGTCCACAATGTGTAAGGTATTATTGTCAAATTTAGGGGAATATGAACCATACAGGAGATGAAATTGTGCTGAAAAGTTCTGCTAACAGTTCATGCCTCAGATACTGAAATAAATCTGAAAAAATTAAAGCATGTTCACTTTGTTTCAGTAATGTTGCTTGATGAATATTCTTTTTGCATAATTTGCTGTACCATTGTTTGATTTTCTATTGTTTCTATTACCTAATAAAGCTGATAAAATATGAAAATGTCTTTTGTTTACATTGATTTATTCCTATTATTAACATTTGTAGTTACCCAGTTATCGGCAAAATTATACTGTTTAATTTTTTCAAGATCACTCTACTTTTATTTCTTTTTTATCTGTCAGTAGAAAGTGACATGAGTGGGAGCTGAAATAGCTTCCACGGTATTCAAAATGTTTTTCCCTCACGTTGTAGTTATTCCCACAGTCTTCTCTTATCTTTATTTGTCTACAATGACCAAGTGGCTAAAAAGTAATTACACGTATTTGTTTCATAGTGAAAGCAGATTACATACGATAATCTGAGAGATTCAATTAGAATCTGAGAGATTCAATTAAAGCTGCTTGTGTGTGTGTGTGTGTGTGTGTGTGTAAGTCGAGGGCAAGTACTTTGGTTTTACTTACTGTAAGTTTGAGTGAAAATAGGTCTTTTTAAGTCATCTCACTAGGAAATGGCAACCCACTCCAGTGTTCTTGGCTGGAGAATCCCAGGGACGGGGAAGCCTGGTGGGCTGCTGTCTATGGGGTCGCACAGAGTCGGACAAGACTGAAGCGACTTAGCAGCAGCAGCAGCAGCACTAATGAGTCTACCACGTGTGATTTGAAGACAATAAAGTTTCTTTTCTACTAAGCATATGCAAACTTTCAAATGAACCACATTAGAAGAGTACTCACTTATCCCAAGGATATAATGCTTTTGCCTAACACAGTTCTAAGACTCACTTTTCAATCACTTTCAGAGTCTATGTTTCATTCTTTAGAAGATACTCAACAGTCAGAGATGAATTTGGTTTTTGGAAACAGACAAATGTTATCCAAAGCCAAGTAAGGTGGCATTTTCAGCATTATTGTCACTTTAGGCCAAAAGTGACGTCTGAGCTAACAAAGTGGGTTTTCTGATATGCCTCACAAATAGATTTTAAGGGTAAGTCCCAAACGGTTTACACAGAATAATGTCAATAAATAAGTACATAGCTTTCCAGGGTGACTATTTTGAGGGACTCTACTCGTCTCCAAGCACAAAGATGGTCCATTGCATAAGAACTCACCTTGGAATGCAAGGAATGTGGATTCAATTCCCTGGTCAAGGAACTAAGATCCCACATGCCGTGGGGCAACTAAGCCCTTGGAGCCCAAGCACCACTAGAAAGATCTTGCATGACTCAACAAAGATCCCCGTGCTGCAACTAAGACCCCCACGCAGATATCTACACATGGATCTATATATCTATATAAATAGGCACACATATATGTATATATATAAACAAGAGCGAAATACACAAACAAGTTCAATGTATCAAGAAAGTGGAAAGCATTGTGGAAAAGGAGTAGTAAGTCTAAAGGGCAAGAAGCTTGTCATGTTTATGGAACTGAAACAGCATCAGTCTGGTGAACACAGTAAACAAGAGGATCGTGGAATGGCATGCGCATGGAGAGGTGGCCAGGGCAGGGACCCCCAGTTTTTCATCAGTACAAGAAAATCACATAAAACTTCATTCATATCATGTGAGCTGTTCCTTCCTGCTTACCTCTGTGTTACTATTCTCTGTGTGGGGACATCTCACCTAATGAGCTTATGCTTTCACACTTTATGCACAATCTCCTCAAATGCTGAACTGATAACATTTGTGTTGAGCCCCCCTTGTTACTTCACAGGTACTCAGGGCTTTGGGGGAACCCATTCCTTCCGCAGGGTATGCTTTCCCTCTTGCACTTGATAACTCCTGCCAATACCCGAATCCATCTGGCTCATTCCTCTCCACTCTTTACATCCCAGTTCAGATATCTGCTCCTCCTCCCGGAAAACTCCTCTGGACCCCATCACCCCAAATCTCTGCTTACAGACTCAAAAATACAAGAAATAAAACTGTATTTTTCTGTAAATGAATTCACATTATACTATGTATCCCTTTCACAGTGCATTGGAAATTTAGTTTAATAAATTTAGAGTTCTCTGTCTTCACCCAGCTTTTTCTCCAATTTCTAGGAAGAAATATAATGCTGAGGTGTCAGGAGTGGGAGTGAGGGAGGGTGAAACATTTGGTATTTAGGGTCATCATTCCTCCTCACCAGGTTCTTCTACAACATTCACATTCCCACCTGACTTGTGGGTGGCACCTTAGCTTTAACCACAAGCATTAGGACATCTACAGTTTCTCTCTCTCTCTCTCTCTCTCTCTCTCTCTCTCTCTCTATTTTCAGGTCCATCTGGGCTCAAATGATAAAGAGGGGATCTTTATCTTTTCTGTCCCTTCCCTTCCCAGCATGGCGACAGTTCTCTTAGCGAGACCATCTAGGATTTCTCTATGCTCTGTACCACTCCTGGGCACCTCTTCCTGATCCCACACCTTTACTGGGTCACAGAACCTCTCCCCAGCTGTCTCAGGCTAAACCACCCCAGGAAGACATTCACTTCGGGTTCTATCAGGAAAGTGAGTTGCTTCTTCTCTCTGTTTTTGACTTCCCCAAGCTTATCTGGAGTTTGTATTGTTCTCCCAAGTCCACAGTTCAACCCAAGATACAGGAGACTTTGTCATCTCTATATATCTAGTAATTAGCATAATGCCTTGCATACTGTAGGCACTTAAATTTTCATTGAAATGAATTGAATTAAATTCTTCAGTGAGTTGCCTCTGCATTCCACTATGGGCAGCCAAAATGACTTACTCATTGTCTAGCTTAATACTGATATAAATATTGAAAGTAAAATAGAATCAGTTACACTAACTGAATACGCAAGAGATATAAGAATAAATGGAACCAACAGACCCATGAATGCTTACATAGATGAGAAGAAAATGGGTGTTAGGATAAGTGACACTGGCTGTGGTAACAAAAACTCCAAAACACCAGTAAATTGTCACAAAGTCTCTCTCCCACTCAAGAAGAGTTCAATGCAGGTTTCCCTTATTAAGCTATTCACCAGAGTAGGTTTCCTCCAAGATGGGTCTCAAAGAATCAGGCTGTTTCAATTTTGCAACTCTGCCATCTTTATCTTATCTTCAAGACTTCAGATACAAGGAAAAGAAAGAACACTGAGAAGGCATACTCTCCTGTAAACGTTTCAGCCTGCAAGTGATACAGCATTTCCTCCAACATTCCACTGTTAAAAAAAAAAAAAAAAGCTCAAGTAGTACAGCCTCACCTACATGCAAAGGGGCTGGGAAATATAGTTTAACTGTGTGCCCAGAAAAGGGAAATGGATGTGGTCAGCATGAAGCCAGTATCTTCCATGCATGCTAAGTTCCTTCAGTCTTTGCAACCCTATGGACTGCAAACCCCCAGGCCCCTCTGTCCATGGGATTCTCCAGGCAAGGATACTGAAGTGGGTTGCCATGCCCTCCTCCAGGGGATCTTCCCAACCCAGGAACTGAACCCAAGTCTCCTGCATCTCCCTCATTGCACGTGGATTCTTTACCCACTGAGCCACCTGGGAAGCCCAATATCTGCCATCAGCTCAGTTCAATTCAGTCGCTCAGTCATGTCCGACTCTTTGTTACTCCATGAACCCCAGCATGCCAGACCTCCCTATCCTCCCTGCCAGGCCTCCCTCCCTCCCTCCCTCCACCCAAACCCATGTCCATTGAGTCGGTGATGCCATCCAACCATCTAATCCTCTGTGGTCCCCTTCTCCTCCTACCCTCAATCTTTCCCAGCATCAGGGTCTTTTCAAATGAGTCAGCTCTTCGCATCAGTTGGCCAAAGTATTGGAGTTTCAGCTTCAACATCAGTCCTACAAGTGAACACCCAGGACTGAGCTCCTTTAGGATGGACTGGTTGGATCTCCTTGCAGTCCAAGGGACTCTCAAGAGTCTTCTGCAACACCACAGTTCAAAAGCATCAATTCTTCTGCACTTAGCTTTCTTTATAGCCCAACTCTCACATCCATATGTGACTACTGGAAAAATCATAGCCTCGGCTAGATGGACCTTTGTTGACAAAGTAATGTCTCTGCTTTTAATATGCTGTCTAGGTTGGTCATAACTTTCCTTCCAAGGAGTAAGCGTTTTTTAATTTCATGGCTGCAGTCACCATCTGCAGTGATTTTGGAGCCCAGAAAAATAAATCTGCCACTGTTTCCACTGTTTCCCCATCTATTTCCCATGAAGTGATGGGACCAGATGCCATGATCTTCGTTTTCTGAATGTTGAGCTTTAAGCCAACTTTTTCACTCTCCTCTTTCACTTTCATCAAGAGGCTCTTTAGTTGTTCTTCACTTTCTGCCATAAGGGTGGTGTCATCTGGATAGCTGAGGTTATTGATATTTCTCCTGGAAATCTTGATTCCAGCTTGTGCTTCTTCCAGCCCAGCATTTCTCATGATGTGCTCTGCATATAAGTTAAATAAGCAGGGTGACAATATACAGCCTTGACATTCTCCTTTTCCTATTTGGAACCAGTCTGTTGTTCCATGTCCAGTTCTAACTATTGCTTCCTGACCTGCATACAGGTTTCTCAAGAGGCAGGTCAGGTGGTCCGGTTTCCCATCTATTTCAGAATTTTCCACAGTTTATTGTGATCCGCACAGTCAAAGGCTTTGGCATAGTCAATAAAGCAGAAATAGATGCTTTTCTGGAACTCTCCTGCTTTCTCTATGATCCAAAGAATCTTGGCAATTTGATCTCTGGTTCCTCTGCCTTTTCTAAAACCAGCTTGAACATCTGGAATATCTGCCATAGTATATATTTAAACATGCAGATTAAATAGTCCTGAGTACCTTGAAGTAATAATGAAGGGCACTAACATAGTTCTGTTAAACCGGAAACAGAGCCACAGTCACTTGAGGGAATAAGACAAAAGAATTAACAGGCAGTGTGTCACTAAGACGTTTGAAGTGGCTACTGCAACATTTAAAATTATGTACATAGCCCTTCTCAGTCTTAGACAAATCACTTCACATTTAACACCTTCCAAAAGCATTTCACTCTTGTCCCTCCCCTGGCTTGCATGGGTTGCATGCCTCAAATGCTTCAGTGGTTTCCATTTGCATTTGGGGTGGGATCCAAAGTCTTTACCCAACCACAGGGTCCTGCATGATGAGGCCTCTGCCTGATTCTCTGGACTCAGAAGCCCGTTCCTCAGTCGACTTCTGCTACACAGACCTTCCTTCAGTTCTGAAACATCTTCAGTTGAAGCAAAAGGGAAGGGGTCAGGGAACAACCTTTAAAAAGAATGGCATGGTCACGGGACATGACAAAAACTGTTTAGAACCAACCAGCTCCAAGATGGCAGAAGACTCCACTTCCAGTAGACCTTGATCCTCGTTATACACTCACTGTAATACACTAGCAAGCTAAATGACACACCCACAAGTGCCATGACCGTTCAGTTCAGTTCAGCCGCTCAGTCGTGTCCGACTCTTTGCAACCCCATGAATCGCAGCACGCCAGGCCTCTCTGTCCATCACCAACTCCCAGAGTTCACTCAGACTCATGTCCATCAAGTCAGTGATGCCATCCAGCCATCTCATCCTCCGTCATCCCCTTCTCCTCCTGCCCCCAATCCCTCCCAGCATCAGAGTCTTTTCCAATGAGTCAGCTCTTCGCATGAGGTGGCCAAAGTACTGGAGTTTCAGCTTTAGCATCATTCCTTCCAGAGAAATCCCAGGGCTGATCTCCTTCAGAATGGACTGGTTGGATCTCCTTGCAGTCCAAGGGACTCTCAAGAGTCTTCTCCAACACCACAGTTCTAAAGCATCAATTCTTCGGCGCTCAGCCTTCTTCACAGTCCAACTCTCACATCCATGCATGACTGTTCTGAGGCCAATCATTAAAGGTTAAAAAGTGGGCAGGTCTCCCACCGGTCTTCCCACAGGTTATGTTGGGCCTGGTCTATCATTCCCTACCTGCCCTCACCCCACTCATCCTACCAGGCTCCTCTTAAAGTTTCCTTCTTCCTAGATGTTTCAGTGATTCCCGAATTTAAATCCCCTTGTCTTACTGTACTTGAATTGCACCTAGTACTTCTCGTTCATAACACCCACTAGACTGTGGAATCATGCGTTTAATATAATTACTGTTGGTTCAGTGTCTACCTCTAACCAGTTCTTTGTGAGCAGAAACTGTCTGAATTCACCCCTCTGTCTCCAGTGCCAAGTATACATTGCCTGCTCCTAAAAGTTATCCTATAAATAGCTTTTAAAATAGGCTGAAACAGTTACAAAGCATATCAAGAAATATCTAGAATTTAGCTAAGCCTTAAAGGATAAGAAGCTGCTTCATTTTCAAATGCAGGGGTAATATCAAATACCCTTGGTCAAAGGGTATCAACTTTCAGTTGTAAGATGAGTAGGTTGTGAGGATCTCTTGTACAGCTGAGTGACTATATGACTGACACGGTACTGTCTCATACACTTGAAAATTGTTAAAAGACTCAGTCTTAAGTGTTCTAGCTTATATGCCGAGTACATCATCAGAAATGCTGGACTGGATGAAGCACAAGCTGGAATCAAGATTGCCAGGAGAAACATCAATAACTTCAGATATGCAGATGACACCACGCTTATGGCAGAAAGTGAAGAACTAAAGAGCCCCTTGATGAAAGTGGAAGAGGAGAGTGAAAAAATTAGCTTAAAATTCAACATTCAGAAAACTAAGATCATGGCATCTGGTCCCATCATTTCATGACAAATAGATGGGGAAACAGTGAGAGACTTTATTTTAGGGGGCTCCAAAATCACTGCAGATGGTGACTTCAGCCATGAAATTAAGACACAGGCTCCTTAGAAGAAAAGTTATAACCAACCTAGAAAGCATATTAAAAAGCAGAGACATTACTTTGCTAACAAAGGTCCATCTAGCCAAGGCTATGGTTTTTCCAGTAGTCATGTATGGATGTGAGAGTTGGACTATAAAGAAAGCTGAGTACCAAAGAATGATGTTTTTGAACTGTGGTGCTGGAGAAGACTCTTGAGAATCCCTTGGACAGCAAGGAGTTCCAACCAGTCCATCTTAAGGGAAATCAGTCCTGAATATTCATTGAAAGGACTGATACTGAAACTGAAACTCCAATACTTTGGCCACCTGATGCGATGAACTGACTCATTGGAAAAGACCCTGATGTTGGGAAGGATTGAAGGCGGTAGGAGACGGGGACAACAGAGGATGAGACGGTTGGATGGCATCACCGACTCAATGGATATGGGTTTGAGTAAACTCTAGGAGCTGGTGATGGACAGGGAGGCCTGGTGTGCTGCAGTCCTTGGGGTGGGAAAGGGTAGGACACAACTGAGCGACTGAACTGAACTACACGTATACAAAAGGTAAGTATGTGAGGCACTGGGTGAGCTAATTAACTTGATTGTGGTAAATATTTTACAATGAACATTTATATCAAATCATCACTTCAAATATAGACAATTTTATGTGTCAATAATACCTCAATAAAGCTGGGGGAAAATAGTACAGAATAAAGATAGTAGGATTTTTTAAAAGTCAATCAAAGATGGCAGCACTGGAACAGCCCTTAAGGCCCCCTGCTATGCCCACAGTCAACTTGTTACTTGCTGGATATAATTTCCTGGGAGATGGATTGGGGCTGCAGGAGTAGGGAGGGTACCAGGGTCCTTGGGGTACATGCTGTTTACCTACAAGTACAAACATATTTCAATATTTAAAAACTTGGTATGTTTGGCCTGGCTACTTCCATGCAAACATACCAAGTTTTTAAATATTGAAATATGTTTGTACTTGTAGGTAAACAGCATGTACCCCAAAGACCCTGGTACCCTCCCTACTCATGGAAGTAGCCAGGCCAAGGGCTTCCCTTGTGGCTCAGTTGGTAAAGAAGACACCTGCAATGTGGGAGACCTGGGTTTGATCCCTGGGTTGGGAAGATCCCCTGGAGAAGGCAAAGGCTACTCACTCCAGTATTCTGGCCTAGAGAATTCCATGGACTGTACAATCCATGGGGTCACAAAGAGTCGGACACGACTGAGCAACTTTCACTAGCCAGGCCAAATCTCTGTTCTGAGTAGGAGTGAGCTGGGGAAGTCTCCAGAAAAGGTGGCACTAAGTTGCTTGAAATTTCACGGATGATGTGGCACTGACAGACTAGTGTGAAGGTAAGGTGGACAGAACTAGAGGGAAAATTGTGGAGGTGCAGTCCTGTCAACTTCGGGCTGAGATAAGCTTCAGTGACCTCGCATGTAACGTGAAGAAAATAGTAGTACTGACTCCAAAAGAATCCAATGAGAAAACCATAGGCAAAGTGTTTGCCACACGGTTTGGTCAGTGGCAGCTATTATTACTGTTGTGATCGCCATTGTTGTTGTTTCTAGGGAAAGGACTGGGCAAGAGAACCTGGGGGCTAGCTCACTTCTGCCATTATCTGTGTGGCCCTGGCAAGTCAACCACTCTGATCAAAATGTTGAGCGTATGAATGCATGAATTTTATGGGGCAGAGGATCGTATTTTTATGATTGTCAAAGGAATTTAAATTTTCATTTCACATCCTATATTTACCTTAAGTATCTGGAACCAAATGGTCTTTCTTATTTTAGTATAAACTATATTCATTATTTTGTTGCCTTTTTATTATAAAAGCACCAAATTCATGTTGTAGTTCCCTCGAGGAAAAATGTCATTTCATTTTTTTTAATGTTGTACTCAATATTATTATTTGAATATAAATCACAATACCCACTGTTTCCAAATTTTAAACTTTTATTTCAAATACTTAAACATACAACTGTTAACTATAACCATAATATTAATAAGGAATAGAAATATTAAAATATAAAAATTAAGTGCTGAAACATATTTTAATTAAAAACATTTGACATGGAAATTCCTCCACAACAAATCATCAAATAAAACCACTGCATCCTGGTGCCTGAACTTTTCCTAAAACAAATACAAAAAAAGAAGAAGAAAGGTCTTAGAAGCCATTAAACAAACTTTATAATTATGTGTATGAAAATAAACTGAAGTGCAATTTCACAAAAGGAAAAATCTCACCCAAAATGAATGAGGTACATTTATGTAGGTCACTGTAGTTAAATGGAGAAAATCAAATAGTGACAAAATATAGTCACAAAATCTCTCAACATCGAAAGAATAGACCACCTCTCATACAATAAGTGAAGACACAGACATAACCGCAATCAAAAATCACTTGCATCGAAGTGATGATTCATTCCCGCAGCCACCCCTGGTGCTTACAAACTCTGCCTCCATAAGCTCAACCCAAAAAACGAAATCTTTACCTTCATCTATATTTTGTGATAACAAATTGAGGCAAAACTAAATTTTAATTCACTTGGAAGGAAAAGACATCTTTTCCTCCTGTTCCTGCTTCTCGGTACATATTTATTAATCCCAAGGAGCTTTTTGACCTCATACCAACTATTCATCAATTTTCATCAGCCATTATCACTGGCCCTGCAGCGCACCTCAGCGGGTTGGCAGAACTTGTAGAATCAGGTTTCATGGGAAAAAGATGCTTTTCACTTCTCAAGTCTCAGTCTACACTTCAGGAAAAAAAAAAAATGCTCCGTTCAGTGTGGTGAATTTCCCTAGAGAATGTGACTGCATTTACAATGGACACTGTCAAAAATAAGACTTGAATATAAAACCAGGGTCTAGGATATTACAATCTCAACAGTGAGGAGGACAGAAACAACCATAGGCCGCATTCCTACATATTGAAATTCCTGCAGCCAGATGTTCCTGAGGTTTATTAAAATGTGATCTGATTAAGGGATTACTGGGAGGGTTGTGCTATAAATCATGCTGTTAGTCACATGCATTCAAAGGAATTCCTACAATGCTAGAAAAGTTGAATTTAACATTGGAGAGTGTTTACATTGCCACCAATCGAGTAACAGAGAGGAAGTGGGAAAAAAAAATCCACAAACCAGAGCAAGCATGCCTCAGGGAGTAAGAAGATTACAGGAATTTAGCTGTTTATTAGGGCAGAGACATGCTGTAAGGATTAAAGGGGATGAAGGAAAGGGGTGCTTCAAAGTCCATTAGTTTACCTAATGCAAAACGTAAACGTTTTCTAGAGAAAATAAAATTAAAATATGTATATGTTTTTGACAACTAAATTACAAGTATCTTTGTAATTTATATATTCTATACAAAAAAAGCAAGAAAAAACTGCTGTATTGTTTAAATGGAAAATACCAGGTTCAATCCCTATAAAAGCATCAAACGCATACCATTTAGGATAATATCACTGATGCACATTTGACAACAAAATTACAAAGCTCTTTGATATACTGTGTGTGAAGAGTGGCAATTAAGGCCAATAAAATCAAATGAAGAAAAAAAACTAATTAACACTAACATATCATTATGACTCACTAGCATATAAACTCCCATGCCTGCTCTAAATTGCCAGCAATTGGCAATTCCCAAATTCCTAAGGATGCAGACAAGAGTTTCCAGAAACTGGAGCCACCAGAGGTTTGGGGGGGCTCTTGAGAACTTTGACAATTCTTCCTCCTAGCAAAAGGCCCTAAGCACACCAAGGACTTAAAACCCACCCGTCCCTGCTCCCAAGAATGCAATCTCAAGATTATGAACTATAGTGGTGAGTTGTAGATTCTAAACAAATTATGTTACTGCTTTATTTCAAAAAAATTAATGGTTCGTTTTTGTGGCAGAAACAACATGGAATCTGAAGACAAAAGATTTGAGTTCAAATTCCAGATCAGGTATTTACTATCCCCGTAAATTTGGGCAAGTCATTTAACCCTCCACAAATGAGAATCATAGCAATGTCTACCCCACAGAGTTGTCGTGAGGAAAAATGAGGCAAATGAATGTGGATGAATGTGGAAATATTCTAAAAGTGGCAAAAAAAAAAAAAACCCTCTACAAATGTTAACTCTTCCACTCTACCACGAGCAGGCTCCATCTAAACTTGTGCACGCGTGCTCAGTGGCTCAGTCATGTCTGACTCTTTGCAACCCCATAGACTATAGCCCACTAGGCTCCACTGTCCATGGAATTTTCCGGGCAAGAATACCAGAGTGGGTTGCCATTTCCTACTTCAGGGGATCTTCCCAACCCAGGGATTGAACCCACCTCTCTTTCATCTCCTGCATTGGCAGGCAGATTTTTTACCATTGACACCATCTGGGAAGCCCTCCCTCTAAACTTAGCAGGTGAGAAAAGTACAACAATTTCCTGCTACAAAAACCTTAATACACTGAAATTAAACTGATCATAATAGAAAAAAAAAATAATAACATAATGTAGAGGGAAAGATGCCATGAGAACTAGATTTAGTAAAATTGGTCCAGGTTTCATATGGAGAAAACCTGGCAGAAATTTTCAGCAAGACATTAAATCTGTTTTTATACAGTAAACAAACCCAGATTTAAAAGACCACTGTGGAGTGGAAGGTGAGAGGGAGATTCAAGAGAAGAGGGACATGTGCATGCCTATGGCTGATTCATGTTGATATATGGCGAAAGCCAACACAACTTTACAAAGCAATTATCCTCCAATTAGAAATAATTTTTTAAAGTAAAAACAAAACAAAAAAGGACCCATGTGCCTTTGAGATTGTATGGACAATCATTTGAAGAATCTAGTTAAAAGTAAAAATAAAGATCATACTTGGCTACTGATAGCAAACTAAACATGTACTACCACAAGATTAATAACTAATTGCAGCTAACAGTTTTATTCATCTAACTTTGTTATTGAAAAATCCATGGTACAGATGATCTCCTAAACTCTAACCATTACAAAAGAGACATCATTTAAATTCAGAAAAGGACTGATTTTTCAAAAATATTCTGGATGTAGGGTATTTCTGCATAAGTGTACCAAATGACAGGATGTACCAAGAGCATTTTATCAAGGTCACTGTACCATACACAAGGAAGATATTATTCCTACAGATATCTGAAAAGCTGTTTTGAATCTTGTAGAATAAGCCAAAATACATCAAATTTATAAAACCAAGAATTCTACAAAAATGATATAAAAAACACAGCTCAATATAAACTAGAGTAACTTGGTGGGGGGATGGAGACCACAAGTCAAATTTCTCCCCTGGCTTCTTTGGCAACCCTGACTTTGATTTTCACGTCACTCAGTCACACGCATACCTATCTTTGTTCATCTCTGCTCCTCTGCAGTTACTCCTCCTCTCAGCTATTGAGCTTTCAAATAACTGGTTTCCCCTGTTGCATTTCTGAACTCCCTAAACAGCTCAAGCAATCAGCTCACCAGTTACCCATTCCTGACATGGGTTCAGCATCTGCGGCCTCTCCAACCTACCACTGCCTGTGTGGTGAAGCCCCACACACGGAGTGCAGGGTGCCAGGAGAAGGTCTCATGCCACCCAGAGGAAAACATATTTGCAAAACCAACTCATAAGCGGCTGCCCTGCTTAAAATTCCATTGAATCTTGGGATTCTGGGGATTCCTCTAGGTCTAACAAGTCCCCTAAGCCTCCCTGCGAGTTTAGGGTAAACCCCGAGTCTTTCAGGGCATTATGAGCATTCATAAACTTCTGCAGGTATTTGGAGGTATACAACCAGTGATGTTTCAAAACATCTTCCATTTCGTAGTACTTGGACTGCCTGGCATTCATTTTCCGGAAACGCCTGAACAATTTGTTGCCAGATTCATTTCCCTCGCTTGCCCATGCCCCAATGGAGCCATCCCTCTCAATAATTTCAGGGACGTGAGCCAAGGTTTTGTGAAAATAATTGGTGATTTTGCCTTCATATCTATACTTGAACTTGGTGGAGAGGAGCTCAGCAAAGCGTTGTGAATTGAAGCTATACTGGCAGAGGGATTCCGGGCACTCTTTAGCAGGACATGAGGATCGCCAGACGGGTTTCATCTTCAAATAAAGGTCCATCAGTTCCTTCAGGGCTTCGTGCCTCTCCTGGGAGGGAATTAATTCACAAACTGCCTCAACCGTCTCTTTGGTCATGAGCTTCCGGGCAAAGTTGCCGTTCATCCTCATGATGGGCTTCAGGTTCATCTTCTTTCGGAGGTGCTTGTCCAGGGTAGCCTGCCATCTTTTCCTTTCCTCTTTGGAAGCGTTGGGGTTCTTATACACCTCTCCGATCTCCAGCTGGAAGATCTTGTAGAACTCAGTCGCATTGCCGATGTCGCAGTGGAGGGCATCTATGGAAGGGACCGTCTCAATGAAAGGTTTGGCCGAGACCCCCTTCACCCGGTCCCGCAGTTCCTCCACCGTCTCATGGTAGGGGTTAGAACGCCAGACCTCATAGCGCTCCAGATTCTCAGCGTGGCTTCTAGTTATGGAATGGAAGACCAGATTTTGAGAGGCCTCCAGGCGAGTGGCATCACAAAGGGTGCAAATGTAGACTGAGCCGGAAGCCTCGAGACCTTCCACTTCGCGGACCAGTTTCTCATCGTAGCCGGTGCCCCTAAAGATGAACTTGAAAGTCCGGAGGATGCCTCCCATCTCCAGCATTAATTCGCTGCTCTTCATGGCCTCCCTCTCGGCAATCAGAGGGCTCAGGATGGCCGTCAGGGTCTCGTGGTCAGACTCATCGGCTAGCATGAGGCACAGTGGCTTGCAGCAGAGCTCGGAGTTAGGCTTGGCTTCCTCGAACACCTTCACGTTCTGTGACCCGTGAGCAATGCTGATTTTCATGACCGTGAAAGAAAACCGAACCGCCTTTTCTGGAACTGCCGGTCCGCTGCCGTGCTTCTCGCTCACGTCTCCCATCCCATCACAAGACTCCTTCACCACCACGGTGAAGGGGCCATTCAGGTAGTCGTCAAGCTCTCGGGCTCTCATGCCCTCCAGAATGTCTTCTTCCATGTCCATCAGAGCGGACACCAAAGCTGCATCATAGCGGAAGCGCTTGGCGATGGTGTCCACCGGGTAATCGTCCACAGAGGAGGCCAGTCCAGACAGTCCATCAATAATGCCCACGTCAGTGCTGGAAGACACGTTCTTCAGAGGTGGCTGCCACTCGAAGGGGTGGTAGCCTGGCAGAAGGACTTTCTCAGCACTCCGAAGGGAGTGCAGAGGCTGGAAAATCTGCCTCCCCGTGATGGCCTTCACAGTCCTGTACATCTTGTGGTACTGGCTGCAGCTGAGGAAGGTGTTGACGCGGATGGCTAAGCAGACAGCCGGCTGCAGGCCGGAGCCACGTCCCTTCATGATGGCCTCCAGCTCATCCGCTTGTCTGTGCTCATTTCTCGCTCTCAGCGCCAGCAGGAACAAGGTCAGGCACACAGACTTCACATCTCCACCTTCTTCTTTGTCGGCAAAAGCCTTGACCTGCATCTTGAGCTCCCTCAGACGGTGCTTCTGAGCCCGGCGGGTTAGGGACAGGAGATGCTGGCGGGGCCGGCCCCCTTTATTGATATGCACAAAAGTCTCTTTCGATTCCTTGTGGCTTGAGACATGGTGATTGTATTTTTCCAAGCTGACCTCCTCATCGCACTCCTCTGCTGGACATTTCACCATCAGGGAGTTCAAGATGCTCAGAAAAGACTTCACCGGACTCTCCAGGTCAGTGGGGAAGCAGGGATACTGGCAAGAAGGACAATAGCTGCCCAGGACTTTGAGGCATCTGAGAATGCAGATCCTGCAAAAGACGTGCTTACAGTTGGTCTCCACGGGATCGGCCAGAATGTGTTCGCAAATCTGGCAGGAGATAGATTTCACAAAGTGTGCTGGGAAGTTCACTGCTAGGAGCCTGGTACTGAGGTGTATCTTACTGCAGTTGGTGATCTTCTTCATCAGTTCCTTGCTGCTGATCCTGTCCTGAGTTCTTCTCTTGCACCGCCGGGCTTGTCTCGCTCGGTCGATCACAGTTCTGAGTCTTTTGCTGAGCTGCGAGTTTGGCGGCTGACTCTTCCTCTTGAGTCCTCGACCGGCAGCATCACAGATGTCACAGGATGGTGTGTGGGGGTGCCACTCCATCGTTGCGTTCCTCGAGGAGTAAACCTCACACGGGGCACTGCTGAACTTCCTGTGCATGAAGCTCCAGCAGTTATGGCAGAACTCAGTGGGGTGGATCGAGTCCACATCTGCCTTCACGTCGATCCGGAAGACCTTGGCAATGAGGTCCGGCCAGGACGTGGCCCTCTTTTCCTTCTTTCGTAAGAGGACTTGGGTTTTGCCATCCACGGGCCCGTGGACTGGATATCTCCTGTGGTGCTGATCAGCTTTGAGAGAATTCCCACAGATGCGGCAGAGATGTCGCAGGTTGGCTTGGTGGATTGCTTTGTCTCTTGCTTTTCCATCATCATGGGATTTTTTCTGAAATTTTGGGTGGGGCTTTAACACCGGTTGAGTCAGGGCTGGCTTCGGACCACCAACCTTGTCCAGGGCTGCTGGAGATTGCTCTAGAGAGGGCTTCCCCTCAGAGGAATCTTGCTTTTCTGCTTGAGCATTTTCAGGGGCCTTTTCAAAGGATCTCACCCTGAACAGCTTAAATTTCCATTCTGAAAATTTAATATGTGGATGCTGGATTTCATCTGGGGCAGAACTGAGTCCCAGGGTAGGTGGCAGAGAGACAGCCATGCTGGCTGAAACCTGGGAACAATAAAAACAAGTCAGATGAGAAAAAAATGTCAACATCCCACTGATGCATCTTGGAAAGAATACAGATTAGTACGTTCAATTATTCACTTATTAAATCATCCAGAAAGTTAATTATTAAATCTCCTATTTTAATATACTATGTTAGGTGCTGATCATATATCAGAGAATAGAGTCATTCCCTGTTCTTACAGTGTAGATGGTCATTTAAACCAGGTATGTAAGTACGTACACCACCATAGTTAATTTTACATATATGTGTACAACCTTATATTTTAGTTTATTATTTTTATTGAGGTACAGTTGATGTACATACCATATGTACAATATTATTTCCCTTTCACTAAAACCTTAAGGTCTTTGAGGACAAAAATCTCACGATTTACCTCTGTATCCCCAAGGTTCCTAGTACACATTACATGCTCAATAGTTGTTTGCCAAATAAATGCAAGAAAAAACTGGCTACTAAAACCAAAGAAAAGTCATATTTTCTGCATTGTATCAGCCTCTTTGCAGTAACTGGACAATATATTTCCAGCTTTTTAAAGCTGTCTCCCAGGAGGTTGATTGTTTATTTCTTCCAAACGGGACATAAAAGGATGATAAAGCTACAAATCCAAAGAAACTAATTACTCAGTACTTGAAAGGATGAAGTGAATTTTGAGCTTTATGAATGCATGCTAATAATAAGTATCATGGATAGTAATTATGCTTACAATTTTAATTAGTGAATGCTGCTGTAAATTAAAAGGCTATGTCTCCATTAGAAACAAACCCCACAGAACTCTCTAAACCTGAAACAAACCACAGTGTGCATATACAAAGATTCTGAAGAACTTTTAAGATGAAAAATTCGAGTATTTTCAGATAAAATTCCACAGGCCATCCTGAAAGTCATTACCAGGCACTGATCATTAATTAGCTCTATAGTTTGTAATGAGAAGAGGTGGGAGTAATATTTTTCTTCTTTGAAAAACATTAGCAATTATACATTTCAGGAAACCCTAGAAATCTGGGTTGTGGTGTAGCCATCATGGTGCTGTAGAGAAAAAGTCTTAAAATGCCATTTGAGTATCTCTAGACCCAATTAGCCCAATATTCTCAAAATTCTTTAGTACACATAACTGGAAAAAACAGCAACTGTATATTCAAACTGTCATCTATATATCCCATATTTGGCTGGATTAATGCTCTTTTTTCTTAAAGTCTTGGTTTCATTTGCTACAATATTGCTTCTGTTTTATGTTTGGGGCTTTTTTTTTTTTGGTGGGGGCAGGTGCAGTGCTGTGAGGCATGCAGGAACCTAGCTCCCTGATCAGGGATCCAGCCCATACCCTCTGCAATGGGAGGCAAAGTCTTAATTACTTGGACTGCCAGGGAAGTCTCTGGTTTAATGCTCTTGACTTGGCGATTATATTAAATAACATTTTCCCCTCAATTAACTAACCAAATTGATGATATTTTTCTAGTCATGTGGTCATGGAGACTACCCTCAGAGGAACAGGCTCTGCTCAGAGGTGGGGTTGGCGGTGGGGGGCGGGAGGGCAGGGGGAGCCGCCAGGGCTGTCCTGATGGCTGCCGACTGTTTCCGGTCAGGCCATCCCTTAAACCGCTGAAGTCTGCTCCATCTTGCATGCATTATGCTTCGGAGGTTCATGTTTTTGTAAAAACTAATAGCCAACTTCCAAGTCTTGGTTGAAAAGGAAATCCTGTTACCTTGTTCTGTATGCAGGACTGTGTGAGAACCAAACAGTTCCAAACCATTTCAAAGGCCTCCTTAACCTCAGAAGTATTTCAGCTGCAGCCCAACCAACACCTCAAAGTTGCATACGGTTCAATTATGGTCCTAAATTCTGTCCTGGGTCAGGGTCAGGGGCCTTCCCATGCCCCCTCTGTCGCCTTGGTTTGAACTCATTCCCAAATGTCTTTTTCATTTCTTTAGCCTTCCCCTTCCCTGTCTTTTTCTAGCACACTAGTTCTCTGGAATTCCAAGATAATACTTTGAATTCTTTTAAAAAATGCATGACTATCTCTAGAGTTATTCAAGTTAAATACTGAACTTTCATAATCAGTAAGTCAAGGCATGTTAGAAGGAGCCCTAGAACCGTCTCCCCTCCCTACCCACACCTCGCCTTGACTCCCACTACCCTAAAATAGTCTATCAGAATCAGCTGAAATACATTTGTGAAAGTACTCCCAGAAAAAGTACCATCACCATGCTATTATTAGCCACTGACATCCAAATCAAATTTACTTATTAGATTGTTTTTCTATTTAGCTGCTACAAGTTTATCCAAACTAGAAGCAAGAATGGAGTAGGGAAAATGTGTTATTCTTCTCTTTTTTAGGTAAACATACACCAAGAAGCTAATAGTGGTGATGTGTGGCACCTATGAGGCTTCCCCCGGTGGCGCTAGTGGTAAAGAACCCGCCTGCCAATGCTGGAGACAGAAGAGAGGCAGTTTTGATCCTTAGGTTGGGAAGATCCCCTAGAGGTGGATTTGGCAACCCACTCCAGCATTCTTGCCTGGAGAATCCCATGGACAGAGGAGCCTGGAGGGCTATAGTCCATACGGTCACAAAGAGCTGGACACAAGTAAAGCAACTTAGCATGCACACAGGTGAAAGCTATGCTGCTGCTGCTGCTAAGTCGCTTCAGTCGTGTCTGACTCTGTGCGACCCCATAGACGGCAGCCCACCAGGCTCCCCCGTCCCTGGGATTCTCCAGGCAACAACACTGGAGTGAGTTGCCATTTCCTTCTCCAATGCATGAAAGGTAAAAGTGAAAGTGAAGTCGTGCAGTCGTGTCCGACTCTTTGCAACCCCGTGGACTGCAGCCTACCAGGCTCCTCCGTCCATGGGATTTTCCAGGCAAGAGTACTGGAGTGGGG
>NW_011495081.1:10670578-10705079 GCF_000754665.1 Bison bison bison | reverse complement strand
CTGGAGTGGGGTGCCATTGCCTTCTCCGAGGTGAAAGCTATAGATGTTTTATATTTTTTATCCTTATGGAGGATTTTTACTGCCTCTGAAATAAGCATCTATTATTTTTAGAAGACAGAACTTTTAATAACTAGTTCTAATCAGATATCATTTATCTATTTGATTAGCAAAGATTGAAAACATGAGATTGATGCTCATCAGCATTAATGAAGGTACAGGGATTGAAGGTATCTTCATACATTTTTGGGAGGAGTATAAATTGGTATAATATTTCTAGTGGAAAATGCAGCAATGTCTTTTAAAAGTTGAAATACAGATTATCTTTGGTGGAATAAATCTGATTTTAGAAAATTCTATAAAAACATTCCCACAGGTTATTCCCATAGTGATATTTTATATGGAAAGAGAGAAAGAAAAAAATTTAAAATGCGTTTAAAAAATTTTTTTCTTACTTTGCAAAATAAAAAAACAGCATAAATAATCACCAAGCATTATTAAACAAACTATGGACCAGGTACACAATGGAAAACAACACAGAAATTAAAATTTTCTGTATGCATTGATACATATATGCAATTTCTATATACATCAAGATATAAAATGATGCACACATGACAAAGCTGAGACAAGAACAACAATAGCAAGTATAGTAAGACCTCATTCTTGCATATTTGTTCATATTTGTATATATCTGAAAATATAGACAGTCTGGAAGAGTATGCACTGAAACCTTCACAATGTCAACTCTTAAGAAAATAGAATTGATACTAGTAAGATCTCTAATTTTCTATTTAATTCATTTTTATATCATTAGAATTTTTCACAACAAATATGTATTATTTTTTAAATTTTTGTGATATACTCACTTTAGGGAAAAAACATTTTTAAGGCTAGATTTCCATGTACCCATAGTCATTGTTGTTGTTGTTCAGTGGCCCAGTCTTGTCCGACTCTTGTGACCCCATGGACCACAGCACGCAGGCTTCCCTGTTCCTCACCATCTCCCGGAGTTTGCCCAAGTTCATGTTCATTGCACTGGGGATGCCATCCAGCCTCCTCATCCTCTGTCATCCTCTTCTCCTTCCTCATTTTCCCATACTTCTTCCTAAATTTCCTCCCAGAAAAGTTTGGCCAAATGTCAAATCTGACCACCATTCTTAGCTTTTCTTTTCTGGTAAACCTGTGCTTGCATTCTCAGTCGCTCAGTTGTGTCCAGCTCTTTGCGACCCCGTGGACTGTAGCCTGCCAGGCTCCTCTGTCCATGGGATTTCTCAGGCAAGAATACTGGAGCAGGTTGCCATTTCCTTCTCCAGGGGATCTTCCCGACCCAAGGATCGAACCCATATCTCCTGCGTTGACAGGCGGATTCTTTACCACTGAGCCACCTGGAATCCCAAACAAGTTGAAAGGGGACTGAAATATGGACTTGCAGACAGCATGAAGTTTGAACCATGAAAGAGTTATCCTGAGGTCATTTTTTTTTTTTTTTGGACACCTGGGAATCTTGCAAACTCTTGATCTCCTCTCTTCTAACACAGGGTCTCAGTGGTGGACCAGCGTCAGACTCTATAAGGCAGGGTGGTTGTTGCTGGCTCAGCCCTGTTCCCATGCTCTACCCTCTCAGCGTTGCTATGACCTTCCATCACAGCTGGAGAGGTCCTTCTCCCTACAGGGCGTGGATTCACTTTGGCAGCCAGTCTAAGGTGACTTGGCTGGGGCAGAAACTGTCATTCATGGGAGTGCATCATTAGTTATTTCGGAAGGCAGAGCTGCAGCACTGCCCCTACTCCCAGCCCAGCCCCCAACTCTTCACACACATACATGTTAGTACTTGGTCCACAATCCCTCCTCTTAACGTCTTTGGTCCCCACACAATGCTTGAGTGACTACTGTGTGCCCAAGCGTGACCCCTTGTTGTCACACCCGTTGCACTCATTCGTTCATTTATTCATTCACTCCACAAATAACTATTGTCTGCTTTTTGCCAAACACCAACATCAAAAAACTGACAGCATCAAAAGCCTTTTTATGTCTCAAGGCATCTACAAAATGACCTGAGGATTCTTGCTCTTCCTCCAGGCAACTTCTTGCTTGAACTACTTCAGAAAGAAGTGCACTGTCACAGCCCCTGATCAGGAATCCTGTTCACGAACGTAACCTCTGTGTAGGGTCTCTACAGTGGCAGTTCTGAAAATTGCTATGTGCCAGCATCACTAGGGAGCTTGTGTTTTAAAACAACGATGCAGATCATCAGGTCCCAGAGAGTCTGATTCTCCATCTGGGACAGAGTCCAGAAACTGTATTTTTTAACAAGCATTTCAGTGGCACTGTTACTAGGGGCACACAGGTCATGCTTTGGGAAATACTGGTCTCCTACTTAATCTGATGCAGCTCAGGAAATTCCTGGCAATTCTTGGCAAATACCTGGGCAAGTACATATTTCCTCCAACCCTGAAATTTGTTTGCTCCTGATTATTTTTCTTGCCTGGATAAGCGCAGTACTTTTTCCAAGAGTCTCACTCCGTTCCTTCTGCTGATTCGCTTTGCAAATCCCTTCAATAGGCACTACTTGGGAAATTCCTGGCAGTCCATTGGATAGGACTCTGAGCTTCCACTGCTGGGGGCACATGTTTGATCCCTGGGTCAGGGAACTAAGATCCCCACAAGCCACACATTGCAGCCAAATAAATAAATAACACACTCCCCCAAGCCCTTCCTCTGCCTAGAGCCCTCATTTACAGTAATTCGGATATTTTGCATCTTCTCTATGAACCTACAGTGTCTTCCTCAACTTAGTCTCTTGTTCCTTTCCTATTTTAAGCACATTAGAGAGAAAAACCAAACATAAGTCAGCTTCCCTCGATCCCTCCTCTCATTCCCCACAAGGGAAAAAGCCCAAGTACTTTTAGTTAGCAACATAAAAATATAATAAATATTGTGACTCAAGGCATGAAAAGCATGAGTGTTACCTTGCTCAGCGGGCTGCCTGGGCAAAGTGTTAGGAAGACTGCAATTCAGTTGATATCACTTGATACCAAAGAGAAGGCAGAGGGTGCTCTCCTGTCTTTCAGGCAGGCTGCTGCATTATTTATCAGTCTCCACTGCCTTTCCCAGCCTCCCCCCACCACACAGGGCTAACCACAAGTGATGGCAGCCAATCACAGCCCGTGAGCCCCCAGCTCCAGCTGGCACCTGGTTCTTCAGGAAGCTTAGCTGGGGGACCTGAGTGTAGAACCACACTCTGGTGTGTGCTGAAACACTGCCAGAGCCGCCAGGTCACTCCCCAAGACTGGTTGGAAGTGATCTTGTCAACATAATTTTGGACTTCTGCCAAGGTTCTATACCTGTGCCTCAGTTTTCTCATCTGTAAGATGGAAATACATATACTTCAAATAGTCAGTGAGCTTATACAGTGAGAGTTATCATAGGAAAATACTTGTAACAGCATCTGCCCTTGTTGTTGTTTAGTCTCTAAGTTGTGTCCAACTCTGCAACCCCATGGACTGTAGCCCACCAGGTTCCTCTGTCCATTCGATTTTCCAGGCAAGAATACTGGAGTGGCTTGCCATTTCCTTCTCCAGGGGATCCTCCCAACCCAGAGATCGAACTCACATCCCCTGCACTACAGGCAGATTCTTTACCACTGAGCTACCTGGCAAGCCCAGAGATCTGCCCTTAATAGGAACTTATCAAATGCTAACTCTGTGATCACTTTTACTATAATTTTGAAATGACCTACCTGGACAGTTCTCAGTAAGGGAAGTTTGTGCTCCTCGAAACAACACTACGTTTACATTACTAGAGTTTTGAAGGAACAGACTAGGATCTGTGCCTTCAATTGCTTTGGGTCTTGGATATATTACTTAAATCCAAGTAACAGATTTATGAGATGCTATCTCCTCGTCTACATCCCAATATTGATTATATTAGCCCCCTGTTATCCAGAGCAATAGGCCAGGCTTCCAAATGCTTTACTTTACTTACTATCACTTATTTGTCACCAAAACGCTGTGCATTCGACATTATTTTTTCTAAAGAGAAGCCACAGAAGTTTAAAGCAATGGAGAAGCTTACCCGTGGACACACACCGCTAAATAGTGAAGTGGGATTCAAAGTGCATGTTCTCAACCACTTCACTATTCTGTAAAAGGAGAATACTGAGAGCCATCGGCAGCAAGAGTGTGAGGATGACTCAAAAACGAACTTCAGTCTACCTAGCAAGGTCTCTGTTTCAAATCCCCTTTATATGTCTTAGACCCAAGTACCCCTGTGCTCAGCTAATATGTGAGGGGCAGCCTTGTTCTCATCTTCAGCAAAAACTGTTAGCATCAGTGTGAGGATTTCTCTGTGCTGTGCTGCCCTCTTTAGACATTCCTCAGTTCAGTTCAGTTCAGTCGCTCAGTCATGTCCAACTCTTTGTGACCCCATGAACCGCAGCACACCAGGCCACCCTGTCCATCACCAACTCCCAGAGTCCACCCAAACCCATGAGTCCATTGAGTCAGTGGTGCCATCCAACCATCTCATCCTCTGTCATCCCCTTCTCCTCCTGCCCTCAATCTTTCCCAGCATCAGCGTCTTTTCCAATGAGTCAGCTCTTCACATCAGGTGGCCAAAGTATTGGAGTTTCACCTTCAGCATCAATCCTTCCAATGAACACCCAGGACTGATCTCCTTTAGGATGGACTGGTTGGATCTCCTTGCTGTCCAAGGGACTCCCAAGAGTCTTCTCCAACACCACAGTTCAAAAGCATCAATTCTTCAGAGCTCAGCTTTCTTTATAGTCCAACTCTCACATCTATACATGACCACTGGAAAAACCATAGCCTTGACTAGACGGACCTTTGTTGGCAAAGTAATGCCTCTGCTTTTTAGTATGCTGTCTAGGTTGGTCATAACTTTCCTTCCAAGGAAGAACATGTCTTCCAAGACATTCCTAGTATGTTGTTGTTGTTGTTGTTTAGTCAGTCTTATCTGACCCTTTTGCAACCCCATGGATTGTAGCCCGCCACGCTCAACGAGATTTCCATGAGATTTCCCAGGCAAGAATACTGGAGTGGGTTGTCCTTTCCTTCTCTTGGGGATCTTCCCAACCCAGAGGTTGAATCTATGTCTCCTGTTTGTCAGACAGGTTTTTTTACCACTGAGCCACCTGGGAAGCTCCTCTCCTCGTATATCCCCATTGTTTTTTACTCAGGCCTGTCCAACCACGCAACAGTCCTGGGGGGACACAGTTTCCGCTCATAAAGATTGAGCAGGAGCCATTGCAGTAATATTGGGAGAGATGGCCTGTGTCTTGCAGGAGCTTCTGTGTTTATACCCAAGTTTCAAACACTATCATGAGGCTGGGTGGGTGGAACCTGAGAAGTTCCTGGAGAACGAAGCCCATGTTCAAATCAGCAGGAAGCAGGGCCTCCAGGATGTGACTTATGGTCTTGATATCCTCTTTGTACTATGGGGTCATGTAGAGAAGCGTCAGAGCATCGCTGATGCAGAGGAAGTTTCCCTTCCCCTCCACTCTCCCACGCTGTAAAACCCTGCATCTCCACTGGACTCACATAAAGAGGAAGGGAGGGCCACCTCACCTTACCTCACCTTGAAGGAACCAAGGAAACAGCCATATCTCACAGAACTGGAACAGAGCAGCAAGTCCCAGCTTCCAAGGGTCAGCTTCAATTCCACAAACCCACTTAGAAGTTATGTAACACTAGAGGGCCCATCTGTTCCACTCTCCTGGAACTTTCTTGGGTTCGGCCCTGAAAGTCCAAGGCAAACAGAGTCAGTGGGACATCCTTCAACCCCAAACCAGAGCTGGAAATTTTCTCTAAGCTCAAATATTCATAAATAGAATCCTTTTCAATTGTTCTTAGGAAAATTAGATGTTCAAAGAGACTCATTAAAGAATATGCATCAGGCCATAGGGACCAGAGACAAACCAGAGCTTTATCTGAGCTTTATCTTTTATCATATTTGCCAAGGATTTCTGTGTTGTTTAAGCTTTTATCAGTCATATGTCTCCTTTAAAATAGAAAAAATCAAGATAACAAATAAAATATTAAAAATTTAAAACAAGGCAAAATAAGATATTGGGTACATGTGAAGAAACACTTCTAATTTTTTATATTTGAAAATCTAGATTTTTATACATCAGATTCTTCAGGGAGAGGATTTCCAATATTTTCCTGTCCCTCCCCATCACACCTGGGGACCTCTTTTTCCTATCCATGTTGAAATCTTGTAGCTGTCCCGTCTTCTCTGCTGAAAGATGACACCTCCACTGGATCGCCAGCAAAACACGCTGAGCCATGAATCCATGCCCCCTTTCCCTGGCCACTGAAATTCCACCCACTATTCCCATTTCAAGTCTTTGCCATGTGACAGACCCCCACCTGGAGCAAACCTCTTCTTCCATCATGAAACAGCAAAGTCAGAGCTGCCAAGACTTCCATGTTGTTCCAAGCAGATTAAAAATAAAACATGCCCGACTGATCTTGACCAAGTTTAGCAGGAGGAAACAAATGAAAAGGGCAAACTAGACTTTAGACAGTTCAAGGCCAGGCAGGTCCCAGCACTGAGTAGAGCCCTCCTGGCTGAGAGACTAGCTGTGGTTAATCCTAGAAATGTCGAAGGGGCCAGCACTGGCCCTGCTCCGTATGGTGCACAGGCAGCCTACTATCTCTCACTTCACCTGCCTCTCCACCCAAGCCCCAAATCCTCCTTAGCAGGTTTCCTCCACTCATTCCCCTGGACTCCCTGCAGGCCCTTTTAAAAGACCTTTTCAAATTCAATTTCCTCCCAGACTGCCAGGAGCTCCAGTTGCTGATATCAATCAAAATCTACTCCTGCAGCTGTGTCTGAGTGTGTGAACACTGCCTTCTCTGCTCTTATCATAATCCAGCAGATGCTGTTTACCGACACTGTGATTACATATAGAAGCATGTATCTGTGTATTTCCAGCTCACAAAACTCTTGTCTTCCAACATCACTGAATCGAATGCCAGAGCTGGAAGGGAACTTAGAGGTTATCTGACCCAATGGATGTCTCTTAAAAGTGAGAAACAGTCCCCTAAAGGTAAAGTGTCCTATTCAATGTCATAGAGGGAATGAGAATTAGTAGCAAAAATAGCATTACAAACGGGTCTCTGGAGTCCTAGGAAGAGATTCTTTCCAGTACATTGAAAAGGGAGCATCCGTCCCCTGCCCACCCCGATGCCTTCTTGCTTCTCTTAGCCTGGAAAGGAACTCCAGTTGGCGATGAAGCAGAACCACAACAGGCCACTGCTAGGCTAGAGCCTTCAGTGATAACGCAGACTCTCACAGAGCTGGTGGTGGAGAGCCGGCACCCCACCCGCTCGTTTCTCCCCCACTTCCCCAGTCTTGAAATTGCTTTCTAATTAACTCAATGTGGATTATCCCTGTTAGTAAATTTTCTAATGCATTATTAATTGCTATAAACGTCAGCTGCAGCTCATTCCCCACAAATTCAGGAGTGCCTTGGCGGGCTTTCTGGCATTATTAGCTAAGCTGTTTTCTAAACAACTAGTGCCATCGTGTGGGCAAAAAAAGGCTGTGTCATTGAGCAGTCAGAAAAAGCCATCAGGAGAAGTCTTAGGAAGTTCATGAACTGGTTCAGAAGCAGTTAATAAGTTTGGTTCTCTTCTCTCTTCCTGTATCCTGACTTCCGTCTTTCTTACCCATCTCCTTCACTATCTCCTGCCTCTGTAGGAATCTCCCGTAATTCCTGTAGACTAAGAAACAGCATCAGAAGTTGAGATGGTCAAAGTAACTTGCTCACGACCTCTGACCTAGTTAACTCTAGTCTTCCACCAAAGTCAAAGGTCTGACATGGAACTCCCTACTTTGCTACTGCTAACTGGTCCCAGAAAATATTTAATGAGTGCCTTCTCCCCCTTCCTCAAGAAAGTGAAGACCTAAGGATCGTGTCTTCATGAGGGAGTTTGAAGACTGAGAAGTGCCATCCAATGTTTCAGACTTTATTAGATATCCTTTCTAAACTGGAGACATCTGTTCCACCTTCCAACCCCAAACATAGAAAGGCATTTCTTTCTGCCTCATCTCATTCAGCTGTACAGGGTCTGAGTTCAAATATCAATGTAGGATGAATTTTATCCAAGTGCCCAGGGGTTAGAATTCAAGTCTGAGGAATGAGTTTCTCAAGCCTGGAATAAACATAATGGCCTGAAACGACTAATTCCAGGACAGCCACAGATATGTTTACAAAAAGCCAAACTGGGCATCTGTCTTAAGCTCTACAATTTGGGGGCTCCAAAAATTTTATAATTGTTTTTGGAGCGTGAGAAAGGAATACTCTTAAATGAAGGGAATTTAACTGTAATTTAACTGTGTGTCTATATATAGTTACTATGTAGCTTAACTTTTTCTCTAATGAGAACAGTTGCTAAGTTTTTAATAAATTTTAATTAAAATTATATTGTTTTTCAACTTATGAATAGATTTTTGGAAAGACATAGGTAGAATCAGCTTCTAGTTATATTTGTACAAAAACCTGCCATTGACTTGTCTATAATATGTTTATCAAAAAAGTTGAAATTTTATGTGATTTAAATGTATATCTTATTATAAATTTTTTTCTGGGACATTTCTCCCACTCAAAAAAGAGTACTGTTTTCAAATGCAGATAAAAGCACACTTTACCACTCGTTCCAGAAAAAAAAAATTGTATCTTTATTTCTGTATCTGAAGATACTATTATTATTATTCATTTATTTATTTCATTATATAAGTTTCTATTAGAAAGTCTGGATTCTATTCTTTCTTATCCACATGTCAGTTTTAAAAAATAACTCTGGGGAATTCCCTGGAGGTCCAGTGGGTAGGATTTCATGCTTCCACTGCCTTGGGTGGTTTAATTCCTGGTCAGGAATTATTATTATAGTGAAGCCAGTAATAATAATAACATACATTTTTAAATAATAAAACTAAAACATAACTTTGCTTTGTGATAAATAAGGGGAGACCAGCTGAATTCAGCTTGAATTGAGATGGCTGGATGGCATCACTGACTCGATGGACCTGAGTCTGAGTGAACTCCGGGAGTTGGTGATGGACAGGGAGGCCTGGCGTGCTGCGATTCATGGGGTCGCAAAGAGTAGGACACGACTGAGCGACTAATCTGATCTGATCTGATCTGATGCTCTTTACTTCCATCAAGAAGAATTTACCTTCGTTCTCCTCAGGCTCCCCTCAACTTTTCCAGTCTCTCCTATGCCCCCTACAACTCCCCAAAATCACCAGCCACAACAAAACCCATGAATACCTCTAATATGTACATATTACATATGTTATTCTAGAAAAAAAGAAAGGCTCTCAGTAGCATGACATCAGAGTAGTGCTCAAACTTCCTCAGTGACTTTGTGGCTTCTCTGTTTCTCATGGACCACAGACCATTACGTAGAAACTGCTGTAAGTTTCCAGGAATCTCCCCCGGGTTCCCGGGCCTTTTGGCCACCTGGACTCACAAATCCCTTTTTCTAACAAACCTATTCCTCCAGGTGGCAATCAATAACAATATAGTGTAATGTTGAAGTAACTTGTGGTTTGTGTCTGTCAATCTAAACATGGGCTTTAGATTGAAATGTGAATGTGAATGTACTGAAATGTTCACCCCTAGTACCTCAAAATGTGACTAGACTTCAAGATAGAGTTTTGAAAGAAGTGATTAAGTTAAAGTAAGGTATCAGAGTGATCCCTGCATTTCCCTGGTGGCTCAGTGGTAAAGAATCCTCCTGCCAATGCAGAAGACATAGGTTCGATCCCTGATGTGGGAAGATCCCACGTGGGGAGGAGAAACTTAAGCCCATAAGCCACGACTACTGAGCTCTAGAGCCCGGGAACTGCAACTACGGAAGCCAGAGCCCATGCTTCACAAGAGAAGCCACTGGACCGAGAAGCCCACACATCACAGCGAAGAACAGCCCCTGCTCGCCACGACTAGAGACAGCCCTCGCAGAGCACGAAGACGTAGTACAGCCAAAAATAAATAAATAAAAGTATATGTTAAAAAATTTTGTAGAGTGAATCCTAATCTAATCTGACTGATGTCCTTATGAGAAGAAGGACACATGCATGCACAGAGGAAAGGCCACGTAAGGGTGCCATGAGAAGGCGGCCGTCTACAAGCCAAAGAGACAGGCCTCAGGAGAAACTAACCTGAGGGCTCCTTAATATCTACCATCCAGCCTCCAGACCTGTGAGAATATTAGTTTCTGCTGCTTAAGCCACCCAGTCTGTGGTATTTGGTTCTGGCAGCCCCAGCAGACTAAGAAAATGGGGATCGGTCTCTCATCTTGGATATTCCTTTCACCCTCCCTGTGTATCGGGCATTACCATTGTGAAGGTCCAAGCAGATGCAAGGCCAACTCAGGTTACTTCTGGGCCAGCATTTCTTCCTTTGGGGCATCCTAGTCATAATAGCGGAGAAGACAATGGCACCCCACTCCAGTACTCTTGCCTGGAAAATCCCATGGATGGAGGAGCCTGGTAGGCTGCAGTCCATGGGGTCGCTAAGAGTCGGACACGACTGAGCGACTTCACTTTCACTTTTTCACTTTCATGCATTGGAGAAGGAAATGGCAACCCACTCCAGTGTTCTTGCCTGGAGAATCCCAGAGACGGGGGAGCCTGGTAGGCTGATGTCTATGGGATCACACAGAGTCGGACACGACTGAAGTGACTTAGCAGCAGCAGCAGCAGTCATAATAGATCCATGCATGTGTGCTAAGTTGCTTTAGTCATGTCTGACTCTTTGTGACCCTGTGGACTGTAGACCCCTAGGCCCCTCTGTCCATGGGATTCTCCAGACATGAATACTGGACTGGGTTATCATGCCCGCATCCAGGGGATCTTCCTGACCCGGGGATCGAACCTGTGTCTCTTAAGTCTCTTGCATCAGCAGCTGGGTTCTTTACCACTAGCGCCACCTGGGAAGCCCCAGTCATAACAGATGCCACTACTCAATTGTCTCATCTCTCCCAACTCAGCCTCTCGGTGAAACATTACAAAGAGGCCTCGGTTTCTCCATTTGTAGACGCAAAGGGGAGGGAATGGGATAGCAGTATCTCCATAATTTCACTCTGACCACATTCACAATTTTTGCCTCATCCAAATACCACCTGCACTATTATTTGTTTAATATTTGTCTTTAAAGGAAGCCACCTTCTTTACCTATTAATTTACTTAGAGAAGGATTTTTATAAGCTATCAAATGTTTGTAGCCGAAATACAATGTAGGAAAAAAAAATTCTCTCTGTGTTAGAAAGGAAGGTTAGTGAGTATAAAGATCTACCAAATAGATACTTTTTCCTTCCCAAATTTAGAAGGATTGAAAAAAAAAAAAAACAGAAAAAGCAATTCTGCAGTTAACTTGCACACGAAGCTAATGTCTCCACCTAAAGTCATCTCATGTGCTACCTAAACTCATTTCATGCTGCGCAATGAGACTTTTCAGAACACCAAAGGATGTGATATTTAAGAATCTTCCCAATTCTAAGAAGCTGCGACTTGTGTCTTAAAAATCGTGACACACCTGTCACGAAGCAGCTGACTGTGGAAAGTCAATTCAGGAATCCGCCCAGTAGGGGGCAGGGTTGAGGCAGTGCTGCAGATGGAGAGCTTTCTTAATATAGCGTCGCTTGTTTACAGCGCTCGGCGGGCTCTGCTGGGGCTCTTCCTCCTCACCTGCTGTTTGTCTACATCTTTCTGGAGGTCCCTGAGGAAAACAACAGACCAGCACATCACTTCATGTGGAAATCAGACTGGGGACTCCAAAATACTCACATTGTTGGAAGAAGCCCTAGTTCCCTCAGTCCCCTTGGAATCTGCCTTCACAATCTAAACTGAGGAAACAGGATCCCTGTGCCCTGGATCCAATTCAGGTTTTAAACCAATCGACCAAATCTCCAGCATTTTTAAGCATGAGCATTGTGTTAGACAGAGATAACAGAATTTAATAACCTGCTGCTTGCAAGCTAGGTTAATTGGGCAGATGATATGAAAGCTGTTGCTATTAATGAATGGAACAGATAGGGCATAACTTCTAAATTGCATGCTAGAGACCATAAGAAATGTACAGTGTCAGAGGAGATTAAGGGAAGGCCAAGGAGACCCTTCTTCTCCAATGCCCCCTTGAAGATGCCCATAAAAACATCCCAGATGAGAGAAAAATTTCAGCAGGACCAGATATAAGTGATAAAAATTAGCCTTATGCCAAGATCCCCAGAAGTCTCTATAGATTAGGAGAAAGAAATTGGGTTGCATTAGTTTGCTAGGGCTGACATAACAAAATACAAACTGGGGGACTTAACCAATAGAAATTGATTTCTGACAGTTCTGGAGGCTGGAAGTCCCAAGAGCAAGGTGTCATCAGAGTCAGTTTCTCCTGGAGCCCCTCTGCTTGGCTTAGAGGCTGCCTTCCTGATGGGTCCTCACATGGTCTTTCCCCTATGCTTACAGATTCCTGCTGTCTCTTCTATTTCTGAAAAGAACTCCCATCCTATTGGATTAGGGCCCATCCACATGACCCCATGACCTCTGTGTAGTTGTTCAATCACTAAGTCATGTCAGACTCTTTGTGACTCCATGGACTGCAGCATGCCAGGGTCCTCTGTCCTTCACTGTCTCCCAGAGTTTGCTCATATTCACGTGCATTGAGTCAGTGGTGCTATATAACCATCTCATTCTCTGCCACCCACTTCTCCCTTTGACTTTAATCTTTCCCAGCATCAGGGTCTCTTCCAATGAGTTAACTCTTTCATCAGGCGACCAAAGCATTGGACCTTCAGCTTCAGCATCAGTCCTTCCAATGAATATTCAGGGTTGATTTCATTTAGGATTGACTGGTTTGGTCTCCTTGCAGTCCAAGGGACTCTCAAGAGTTTTCTCTAGCACCACAGTTCGAAAGCATCAATTCTTTGGCGCACAATCTTCTTTATGATCCAACTCTCACATCTGTACGTGTGTGTGGGGGCGTGTGTGTTAGTCACTCAGTCGTATCCAACTCTTTGTGATCCCATTAACTGTAGCCCACCAGGCTCCTCTGACCATGGGATTCTCCAGGCAAGAATACTGGAGCGGGTAGCCATTTCCTTCTCCAGAGGATCTTCCTGACCCAAGGATCAAACCCAGGTCTTCTGAATTGCAGGCAGATTCTTTACCATCTGAGCTAGAGGGGAAAAGCCATAGCTTAGACCATATGGACCTTTGTTGGCAAAGTGATGTCTCTGCTTTTTCATATGCTGTCTAGGTTCTTTATTGCTTTTCTTCCAAGGAGCGTCTTTTAATTTCATGACTTCAGTCACTATCTGCAGTGAATTTGGATCCCAAGAAAAAAAAAATCTGTCACTGTTTCCACTTTTTCCCCATCTATTTGCCATGAAGTGATGGGACCAGATGCCATGATCTTAGTTTTTTGAATGTTGAATTTCAAGCTTTTAATTACCTCATTAATTTTAATGAGGTAATTCAAATTCTCAATGTTGAATGTTGAAATTCAACATTGAAATTCAATGTTGAATTTTCACTCTCCTCTTTCACCCTCATCAAGAGGTTCTTTAGCTTTCTGCCATTAGAGTGGTGTCATCTGCATATCTGAGGTTGTTGATATTTCTCTAGGCAATCTTGATTCCAGCTTGTGCTTCACCTAGCCCAGCATTTCACATGATGTACTCTGCATATAAGTTAAATAAGCAGGTGACAATATACAGCCTTGATGTACTTCTTTCCCAATATTGAACCAGTCAATTTCATGTCTGGTTCTAACTGTTGCTTCTTGACCTGAATACAGGTTTCTCGGGAAACAGGTAAGGTGGTCTGGTACTCCCATCTGCAAAGAATGTTCCACAGTTTGTAGTGATCCATACAGTTGAAGGCTTTAGCGTAGTCCATGAAGCAAAAGTAGATGTTTTTCTGGAACTCCCTTGCCTTTTCCATGATTCAATGAATATTGGCAATTTGATCTCTGGTTCTTCTGTCTATTCAACATCCAGCTTGTAGACCTCAAAGTTGTTGGTTCAAATAATGCTGAAGCCTAGTTTGAAGGATTTTGAGGGTGACCTTGCTGGCATGTGAAATGACCACAATTTAATGTTAATCACCCCTTTAAAGGCCTTATCTCCAAATATAGTCACACAGGCAGTTAGGGCTTCAACATATGAATCTGGGTTAGGGGTATGGATATAATTCAGTCCATAACAGAGCTGCAATCCACTTCTCAATTTTTGCAGAGAAAATAGCCTGGAAGGAAAACAGGCAAGAAGGGGAGAGGGAAGAAGTAGAGAAGGGGAAAAGTGAGAACAGGGAAAGCTCAGTGAGAAGTGACTTGAAACCCCTTTCTTGACACCCTCAGGTATACCTTCCAACTTGGAGCTGGGAAGGGAGGCTGCCCTGATGAACAGGATCATCCAAAGCACAGAGGCTTTGGAGCCTAGAGGAAACGAGAGAATCTGCACAGAGAAGCAGCTGTTCCAAGCATCTAGAAGCTAATTCCAAAGGCACAAATGAAAATCCATTTCAGGCAAGCAGCAATGCATTAGCCAGGAAGTCAGGCAGAAACGACAGGTTAAAGAGCACCCCAAGAAGCCTCTCCCTAAAACCTCTTTTGCCTGACCAATGCTTCAGAGGCATATAAAATTTATTCTCAGTTCAATGACAGTGTATTTGTTTTACCATATTAAATTCATGCTAAGAGACTAAAAGGAGCCTGCAGAGTATACAGTCCCATCCCTATTTGCCTCCTTATCCTATCAAATAAGAAAGAACTTGCTGAATCAAGTAAGAGCAATTTCTCTTTGCATTTGCATTGAAGAGCTTTACGTTCAGAGAGAAAGATAGCATTGTTTTTATTGTAAGGAGACCTCATTTTTACTGTGCTTCACTTTATTGCCCTATACAGATGCTATGTTTGTTTACAAATCAAAGGTTTGTAGTAACCTTCCATTGAGCAAATCCATGCCATTTTGCCAGCTACATTTACTCACTTTGTGTCCCTGTCACAATCTGGTAGTTCTCATAATTTTTCGTATTTGTTATGATGGATGATTTTTTTTTTTTTTTGGCTGAGTAGCATGTGGTAATCAGTTTCCTGACCAGGTATTGAACTCGCCCCTCTTGCATCAGAAGCACGGAGTCCTAACCACTGGACTTCCAGGCCAGTCCCAATTAGTGATCTTTGATGTTACTACTATACTTGCTTTTGAGCTGCAACAAGCCATCCCCAAATGAGGTAGTGAACTTAATTGAAAAATGCTGTGTGTGTTCTGACCATCATTTCTCCTACTCCTCTCCCTATTCTTGGGTCTCCTTATTCCCTGAGATACAACAATTAGGGTTGTATTAGGCCAATTAATAACCCTGCAATGGCTTCTAAGTGTTCAAGTGAAAGGCTTCTAAGTGTTCAAGTGAAAGGAAGGGTCACACGTCTCTCAGTCTAAATAAAAAACTAGAAATGATTAAGCTTAGTGAGGAATGCATGACAAGAGCTGAGATAGGCCTAAAACTAGGCCTTTGATATGAAACAGTTGGCCAAAATGAAAGGTGATACTCCAGTGAACACACAAAACAAAACAGCCTTACTGCTGATTTGGAGAAAGTGTTGCTGGTCTGGATAGAAGATCAAAGCAGCCACAACTTCCTTTTAAGCCAAAGCCTCATCCAGAGCAAGACCCTAACTCTCCTCAGTTCTCTGAAAGCTGAGAGGTGAGAAAGCTGCAGAAGGAAAATTTGAAATAGCGCAGGTTGATGGGTGAGGTTTGAGAAATGAAACCATCTTCATAACATAAAAGTGCAAAGTGAAGCAGAAAGTGCTAATGTAGAAGCTGCAGCAAGTTGTCCAGAAGACACAGCTAAAGTAAATAATTAAGGTGGCTACACTAAACAACAGCTTTTCAAGATAGACAAACAGCGTTGTAGAGGAAGCTGATGATACCTAAAACTTTCATAGCTAGAGAGGAAAAATCAGTGCTTGGCTCCAAAGCTTCAGTACTCGGCTTTAAGCACCAGATCCCCCTTTTGTTAGGGGTTAATGTCGCTGGTGACTTGAATTTGAAGCAAGTGCTTATTTACCATTCCAAAAATCCTAGAGCCTTTAAAAATCCTGCTAAATCTACCCTGTCTCTGTTCTATAAATTGAAGAACAAAACCTGGATGATAGCACATCTGTTGACAGCATGGTTTACTATCCCGAGCCCACTGAGATCTAATGCTAAGGGAATGGTGAAGGTGGCTATGCTAAACAACAGATTCTCAAGGTAGACAAAACAGTTGCCTTTCACAATATTGCTGCTCATTGACAGTGCTGCTGGTCACCCAAAATCTCCGATGGAAATGCACCATAACTTTAATGTTGTTTTCATGACTGCCATCACACCATCCATCTGAAGTCCGTGGATCAAAGAGTTATTTTCACCTTCAAATCTTATTGGGTAACAAATACATTTCATAAGGCTATAGCTGCCATAGATAGTGATCCCTATGTTGTATCTGGGCAAAGTCAATTGGAAAACCTGGAAAGGATTCACCTTCTGGATACCTTTAACAACATCTTTGTTTCGTGGGGAGAGGTCCAAATATCAATCTTAACAGGAGTTTAGAAGAGTTGATTCCAACACCTATGGATGACTTTAAAAGGCTCAAGACTTCAGTAAAGGAAGTTACTACAGATATGGTAGATATAACAAGAGAATTACAAGTGGAGCCTGAAAATTTGACTGAATTGCTACAAGCTCATAATAAAACAGATGAGTTGCTTTTTATGGATGAACAAAGAAAGCGGTTTCTTGAGATGGTTTCTACTCCTAGTAAAGATACTGTGATGATTGTTGAAAGGACAACAAAGGTTTTAAAATATTACATAAAGCTGTTGATAAAGCAGAGACAGGTTTTGAGAGGACTGACTCCAATTTTGAAAGAAATTCTACTGTGGGTAAAACGCTATCATCGCATGCTACGGAGAACTTGTGAAAGGAATAGTCAGGTAATGTGGCAAACTTCACTGTCATTTTATTTTAAAACATTGCCGGAGCCACCCCAATCTTTAGCAACCACCATGCTCGGAAAGCAGCATCAGCATCGAGGCAAAACTCTGCAACAACAAAAAGGTTAGGACTCTCTGAAGAGCCAGATGAAGGTTAGTATTACTTAGCAATAAAATACTTTAAACTGTTTATATTGTTTTTGTAGGCATGCTATTATTGCATACTTAATAAACTACCATATAATGTAAACGTAACCTTTATGTGTACTGGAAAATGAAAAAAAAATTATGAGACTCATTTTTTGCGATATTTGCTTTTTTATGGCTGTCTGGAACCAAACCTACAGTATCCCCGAGGTATACCTACTGAAGTTCTAATACTTTGGCCATCTGATGAAAGAGCCAATTCATTGGAAAAGACCATGATGCTGGGAACGACTAAAGGCAATAGGAGAAGCGGGTGGCAGAGGGTGAGAGGGTTAGAATGCATCGCTGACTCAATGGACAAAATTTGAGCAAACTCCAGGATACAGGAGGACAGAGGCGCCTGGCGTGCTGTAGTCCATGAGGCTGCAGAGTTAGACATGACTCAGTAACTGAACCACAACAGCTATATGCCTGTATGTGGTAGACAGGCAGCCTTAAACTCAAGCAGAAATGCAGGTAGCCCCTTGTAGGAAAGTGTGAGGGTTCTGATTAAAATAGACAGAAATATTCTTTAACATCAGTTCTATAGAGACTTCTCTTTCTAGGATGAATAATAGAACAAAATCAATACGATATCTGTGAAGAAACTCTACAGCATGAAGAAAAGCCTTTGTAAATGACCAAATCATTCAGTGGGAAAAGCTTTTTCTGAAACAGAAGACAAATGGGTAAATATTTATTCACTTATGTTCCTATAAGGAATTGCCTCTGTTGAACAGGCAACCTCCTTGAAGAGAAGATAAACCAAGATAAGAAGGATATGTAATGAAACTAACACTCAGGGAGAAGAAATAAAATGGATACACTGGGTGGGATAAAAGACACATTTGCAACTTACTGATCTAGAAGACAAACTGGAAAAAAGTCTCAGGTCACACAGGAAGTGAATGCAGAAATGAAAACAATGAGAAAAAATAGGGATAGATATTATAAAAGAAATAATATAGTGAAATGAAACCCACAGATTGGTGTGTGTTCCCCCCAAAATAATTGAATCCTGTCAAATCACGTGGAATAAAAGCATTATTGAGGATAGCATTGAAGTCAATTTTCCTGCACTAAACAAAGCTTTAACTCTAGAAGAGTTCATCACTGTGTTCTGAAAAAGGTAATGAATAGAGAGATCTCTTCCAAGGTGCATTGTGTTAAAATGCTAACATTTAAAGAATAATAAACATTATGAAAATATCCACTTGTGAAAAAAATTACCTTTGAAAAGCAAAAATTAAGTACAATCAATATAAAATGACCTTCATTGTGCTTGTAGATGTTCTTTCTTTGATTTCCACTATGGTTAAGATACACTTAATGCCTTGCACTGGTTTGCTTTTGTTTTCATTTTTAATTTACCATAGATTGATTATGATGATAGGTAGGTAGGTAGATAGACAGACTGAATCCATTCTTTTATATATCTATGCTACTTCTCTTTTTAATTTATTTGTTTTTTAATGTACTATAAGATATATTACATATACAGAAGACTGCATAAAAGCATTCATGTATAAATCGCTTCCCCTTGAATTCAGGTAGAACCTATGACTTGACCAAAGCCGGGGAACAAGACACAGGCGATAATCTTGTCTTGACTGCGCTACATCATGTAAGACGCTGTCTTAATAGCCAGAGAGAGAGACTTTTCTCCTCTGCTGCTTGGAAGAAATAAGCTTCCACATTGCAAGAGGGCCTATGGAATATGCTACCAGATGAGGAAAGCCTGAGCTTGAGCCTTAACTTGAAAGCCCCAGGCAAGTGTCTGATGAAATTCAGTTCAGTTCAGTAGCTCAGTCATGTCCGACTCTTTGCAACCCCATGGACTGCAGCATGCCAGACTTCCATGTCCATCACCAACTCCCAGAGCTTACTCAAACTCATGTTCATTGAGTCAGTGATGCCATCCAACCATTTCATCCTCTGTTGTCCCCTTGTCCTCCCACCTTTAGTCTTTCCCAGCATCAGGGTCTTTTCAAATGAGTCGATTCTTTGCATCAGGTGGCCAAAATGTTGGAGTTTCAGCTTCAGCATCAGTCCTCCCAATGAATATTTAGGACTGATTTCCCTTAGGATGGACTGGTTGGATTTCCTTGCAGTCCAAGGGACTCTCAAGAGTCTTCCCCAAAACCACAGTTCAAAAGTATCAATTCTTCGGTGCTCAGCTTTCTTTATAGTCCAACTCTCACATCCATACATGGCTCCTGGAAAAATCATAGCTTTGACTAGATGGACAATTGTTAGCAAAGTAATGTCTCTGCTTTTTACTATGCTGTCTAGGTTGTTCATAGCTTTACTTCCAAAGAGCAACCATTTTTTAATTTCATGGCTGAAGTCACCATCTGCAGTGATTTTGGAGCCCAAAAATATAAAGTCTCTCACTGTTTCCATTGTTTCCCCTTCTATTTGCCATGAAGTGATGGGACCAGAGGCCATGATCTTAGTTTTCTGAATATTGAGCTTTAAGCCAACTTTTTCACTCTCCTCTTTCACTTTCATCAAGAGACTGTTTAGTTCTTTGCTTTCTGACATAAGTGTGGTGTCATGTGCATATCTGAGGTTATTGATATTTCTCCCAGCAATCTTGATTCCAGCTTCTAAGATCAAATTGCCAACATCCACTGGATCATTGAAAAAGCAAGACAGTTCCAGAAAAACATCTATTTCTGCTTTATTGACTATGCCAAATCCTTTGACTGTGTGGATCACAATAAACTGTGGAAAATTCTGAAAGAGATGGGGTTACCAGACCACCTGACCTGCCTCTTGAGAAACCTATATGCAGGTCAGGAAGCAACAGTTAGAACTGGACATGGAACAACAGACTGGTTCCAAATAGGAAAAGGAGTATGTCAAAGATACTGTTATTCAGCCTTAAAAAGAAAGGACATTTTGACATATGTTACATCAATGAATCTTGATTCAGTTATGCTAAGTGAAATAAATACACAAAACAAATACAGATTGATTCTACTTATATGAGGTACTCAGAAGTGTTAAAGATGTTAATGAATTAAAGCCCTTAACTCTTTACATTAAAGCCCTTAATATTGTGAATGCTCTTTATCAAGTTGCAAAAGTTCAAAGAGCTGATGAAAGAAATCATAGATGATGTAAACAAATTGAGACATATTATGTTAATTAATTGAAAAACTCAACATAATAAAGATGTCAGTCCTCCCAGAAATTGAAACATAGGTTTCAGACAACTATCAAAATCGTAAGATTTTTTGCAGATAGACAATATTATTCTAAAGCAATATATATGGAAAAGCAAGGGAACTAAAACAGTTAAGTGAGGTGAAATAAAGTCGCTCAGTCGTGTCCGACTCTTTGTGATCCCGTGGACTGTAGCCGACCAGGCTCCTCCATCCATGGGACTCTCCAGGCAAGAATACTGGAGTGGGTTGCCATTTCCTTCTCCAGGGAGAAGTTAAAACAGTTAAAGCAAGTTTTAAAAAGAAATCAAAAGTAGGAGTAGCTCATTTATTTGATTTCATGATATTATATAACAATACAAATCAAGACTCTGTGGTAATATTGAGGAGATAGACATACCAATCAATGGAACAGAATAAAGGAACCAAAAATCGACCCATACAAATATACCCAACTAATTTTTCACAAAGGTGAAAGAAACAATTTAGTGGAGGAGGGCTTTTCAACCAAGTGATGGTGGAGTAATTGGACATCCAAAAGCAAAAAAAGAAAGTAGCAAGAAAGGGAATGAGGGAAGGAAGGAAACCTAGTTTCAACAAAACTTACATGAAAACTAATTCAAAATGGATCACAGTGAAAACACTAGCAAATTAGAAAATACCAAAAGACATGAAGAGACATTTTGCCAAAGATAAGGTACAGGTGGCAAATAAACACATGGAAAGCTGTTGTATATCATGAGCCATTAAGGGAATGAAAATTAAAAGCACAGTGATATATCACTATACAGCTATCAGCATGGCTAATATAATAAACCTGAATCACTACATTGCTGGTGAGAATGTACAATAATAGAGCCACTCTGGAAAACTATCTAGAGATTTCTTAAAAAGCTAAAATGCAAATACAATATGACTCAGGGATTGCACTCCTGGACATTGACCCCTAGAAAAAAAACATTTATGTTCACACAAAAATCTGTATAGGAATGTTTATCACCAATTCCAATGCAAAAGTTTCCATGCTAAGTGATCCCATTATTGTAACATTCTTTTTTAAATTTATTTTTATTTTTTAAATCTGTGTTTATTTATTTGACTACACCAGGGCTTCCCTAGTAGCTCAACTGGTAAAGCATCTGTCTGCAGTGCAGGAGACCCGGGTTCAATCCCTGGGTTGGGAAGATCCCCTGGAGAAGGAAATGGTCACCCACTCCAGCATTCTTGCCTGGAGAATTCCATGGACAAAGGAGCCTGGAGGGCTATGGTCTTTGGGGTCACAGAGTTGGACACGACTGAGTGGCTAACACGCACACACACTGGGTCTTTGCTGCAGCACACATGATCTTCAGTCTTCATTGTGGGATCTTTAGTTATGGCACGCAGGATCTTTAGTTGTGGTGTGTGGGATCTAGTGCCCCAATCAAGGATCAAACCTGGCCCCCCACACCGAGCGTGTGTAGTCTTAGCCACTGGACCATCAGGGAAGTCCTGTGTGACATTCTTGAAATGGTAAAATTAGAAATGAAGAACAGATTACCCGTGGTCCCCAGGGTTGAAGGAGCGGGGAAGGAGGAGGGAAGTGGGTGTCGCTGTAAAAGGGCAACATGGGGGATCCTCGTGGTTATGGAAATATCCAGTATCTTGACCAGATCAATATCAAGATATTGTGATATTGTGCTATGTTTGTTCAAGATATATTACCATTGGTGGAAATTGGGTAAAGGGGAAATGAGATTTCTCTGTATTATATCTTGTAATTGCATAAGAATCTACAATTATCTCAAATTTAAAGTTTAATTTTTTTAAAGGTTCTATAATGACAAGCAAATACAATTGCAAACTTGGGCTGGATCCTAGATGGAAAACCAAACCAAACTAAGAGCTCTAAAGGATTATTTGGAGTAGAATTGGGGAGATTTAAATACGGATGTATGCTAAACAGTATTTATTGCACAAGGTAAATTTTTAAGTGTGATCATAGTGTTATGATTATATAGGAGCCCATATAACTCATTGTTACACTGAATTATTTAGTATAATAAATTATTTAGGGATAACATGTAACAACACCTGCACCTAAATCTCAAGTAATTAGTAAATAAGTTTTTTTAAACTCTCAAATAATTAAGGGGGCTGGGGTGGAAGGAGGGCGAGAGTAAGCAAGCCAAGTGGCCAACATAGAACATTCCTGAAAGATGAACAAATAGACAAGAGTGATGAAACAGCCTCCATAATCAGTAGTTATGAAAGTTATGAACTCTGTCCCGTACTAGGAATCTTTCACTCCCTGCTTGCCTAGACAAACGTTGCCTACTTTTCTATCCCTATAGGTAATGCTATAGACTTTTTATAAAACATTTTACAGATCAGATACTGGAAACTTTTTCAAATGTACATTATCAGTATCTTTAAACAAGTTTTTCAAGTTGGCCAACTTATAGCTGAAAAGTTTACCTTCCCCTCCTGTCCAAATGCTGTGGGGTCTCATCTTCTCCAGTGAAGTGCTAGGCGGTTCCCAGAGGTGACTTTCGATTGTACTCTCCTCGAAGTGTTGTGACAGTGATAAATGGTCCCCAAGTCCGAGCAATAGACATTCTCCTCCTTCCATAACATAGTCAGATGAGGAGCAAGGCCTTGTTTAAAAATTTTAAGTGAGTCATATTTTTTCCTTCACAGTGGTTTCTTCAGGAAAGTAGAACTGAGTTTCAAAAATGTAAGGAGAAATCTTTTTTTACCTTCTGTAATGAATAATTTATCTTGCATGTGTGTTTTAATTTCTTTTCAAAGTTATAGGGATATGTGATATGTGTTTTGTATCTCTCTCTGTGTATGTGTTCATGTGTGTTTTAAAATAATACTCTACCCTAGAATCCTAGGGAGAATGAGTAAGAGACATACCAAGAACTCAGTGGAACAAAAATTGACGGTCTTTCAGGGAAGTCATTTGAAACAGTTATAAATATCCATAGCCTCTGACCTGCCAATTTCCATGTAAGGAACCCATCGTAAAGTTATAATTTAAAATGTGGACAAAGATTTATCCACAGAAGTTCACTGACACATTATAAAAGCAAATACTATATGAATAATCTGATGTTCCAATTTAGAGGAATAGTTAACTTATTATACACGCAGGCATTTAGATAGGAAACTGTACATTCTTTACTATTATCTTATAATCAATAAAAGTAAATATTTTAATTACTTTGGAAATGTTTTATATGAGAAATAAAATAAATATAAACTATTTTATGGGCCACAGAACGAAAGCTGATGCATCATTTCCAGTTTCCAATTGTGTTCCAATCTCTCAGACTTTGTTTCCTCTTTGGAGTCTGTTACTTGGCTCTTTCCCAATTTAGCTTTGAGGAATTCCCTATCCGAAAACAATGCCTCTCTGGTCATGGCTGTAATGATATCTTCTTGTTCATTGATTTCTTTTACTGACCCTTATATCCCTAGTTCACTGGCACAGAAAAACAGAAAAGTGTAAATGATACTTAATAAATGCCTTGAGAAGAAATTACCACCACCATCCTCAAGAAACCGTTTTAGAAAAAAGGATATGTACATGTAGAGTTTTGAAAGATCATTATTAGTTTAACAGAATTCTTATATGGTGTATCCCCTACAGAATCTCCTTCAGGAAAGCCTGGAGGATTAGCCATAATTCAGAACATGAAGATTACTCTGTTACAAGAAAGTAACCATTCCCACATTATTCATCAAAGCAATGTTTTACTTAGAAAATCCAGAAATAAATTCATTTTGGTCTGGCAGAAACTGAGGTGAAAGTATGATACTTTTGGTGGATGAAATGCTGAAAGTTCTATTTGAAACTGAAAATTGTTTTGCCTTAACAATCACAGGCATTAATGACAGCACCACATGAAAAAGAAAAACACAAAGGTTTTAGAAGCCCAGAATGTGTCTTACTAGATATGATAAAAAATTTAAAGGAGTGACACCATTACCAACACACACACACACACACACACACACACACACACCCTTTCCATTCCCTTTTACAGTAAAGCAGCCTTTAATTTACTTGATTTTGTCATTGTGGTAATCCTCATTTAGGCTGTTTCCAAGCTATAAAAAATTGTATATTCTCCCCCAAAGGAATTTTATTGAGCTGTTTCCAACAAACTACACATGTTCTATGAAAACATTGTTAAAATCGGGACTCACTTTCCCCCTCCCCACTTCCACCTCTGTCTGCCCCACGAAAGACAATTTCACTCACACTCGTATCTGAAAAAAAGTTTGCAATGAAAGAGATATAGCTTTGAAAAATAATACTGTTGCATAAAAGACAGATTATCTCAACGTCAATTGTGGACAATCAGGGAAACAAAACATTTATTTAACTGCCTTTTGGGGAAATTATATTATAAAATCTAATGAGGAACACTGGAAATGTATCTCCTGTTCTTCCCACCAAGTTAGCTCAGACCGCAGTTCTGGACACTTCCTCTTTCGTGTCTCAGATTTTGTCTGCTTTCCACTGCAGCTGTGAGAATTTCCACACCTGGCAAGCAGCAGGAACTCACACATAAGAGGCTTTTGAACTTATAGCCTTCCAAACAGCAATCCTCTATTTGTTTCAAAATGTAGATAACCCAAACAACTATACAGTGCCATGATTAGGATTTTTTTAAGGATCCCAATGTCCTGAAAGGTTTAACATTGTTGTATTCAAACATCAATCAACCCTGCAAAAATCTAAGAGATTCATTCAATATGCAAATGTTGGACAGAAGCAGAGTTAAGCAGGAATGTTGTAATGTTAAAGCATAGTTTTCAAAAACTTCAACATGACTGCCACAGAAATCAAGAATGAACATACTGTAAGATTTTATTCAACCCATTAATTATTGAGAGAATTTTATAGTCAGTCAAAAGAAAGCGGAAATGGATTTACCAGCTTAACAGATACGAATTGGTTAATAGCCTACAGTGCGCTAATCTCTGGGAGTATTTTTGTTTTTTACTAAACAAATCTATGAGTTAATGTTCAACTTCAGTGTCTCATCTCTAATCAAATAGTAAATAGCAAAGTCAAACAGGTGAATTATCAGACACAGATATGTGTTGTGTGCTTAGTCGCTCAGTCGTGTCCATTCTTTGCAACCCCATGGACTGCAGCCCGCCAGGCTCCTCTGTCCATGGGGATTCTCCAGGCAAGGATCCTGGAGTGGGTTGCCATGCCTCCTCCAGGGCAGACATAGATAGTTAAATGTAATAGTTATTATGTGAGCATGGTAAACAATGACACGGTTGCCTTCTTACTGTGTTTCAAATTTTGGATGATCCTTCTTAACAATAATGCCTTCAAAAGAGTTTAGAAGAGAATGTACCAAGAGAAATCATAACGTATTATTTACCTTGGTAATATATTCTGACTCTTAGCTCTTTCAGCTCAAAAACTGATTTTTTTTTCCACGCAGTGTGCCTGTACACTAACTCAGCTCACAGGAAAAACAAATCTACAAATCAAACAAAAATAATCTGTTTACATTAAAAACATAACTCTTGTAGCCTATGGCTGGTACATTCTTCCTCTAAGGAAAGCAGTAAAATGGGTCAATTTATCCTCTCAATGGGGCTTCCCTGGTAGCTCAGCTGGTAAAGAATCTGCCTGCAATGTAGGAGACCTGGATTTGATCCCTGGGTTGGGAAGATCCAGTGGAGGAGGGCATGGCGACCCTCTCCAGTATTCTTGCCTGGAGAATCCCCACGAACAGAGGAGCAGCTAAGCATAGCACAGCATCGTCTCACTATTGCTTGATGAGGTGTAGTGAAACTAACTAGGAAAATCAGGCTGCAATGCAGTGAAAATGCCCCCTGCCTCCGCATTTTTCCAAATGAAGCCGGGGGGGAGATCATCTCCTTTCTTCAAGAGCAGAAAAAATGAGTATGGCCACAGAATGTCCAGGTTCTTGACCAGCATTTGGGAAGAGGGAAGTGAAGTGAAATGAAAGTCGCTTAGTCGTATCCAATTCTTTGAGACCCCATGAACTGTAAGTCCATGGAATTCTCCAGGCCAGAATACTGGAGAGGGTGACCTATCCCTTCTCCAGGGGATCTTCCCGACCCAGGAATTGAACTGAGGTCTCCTGCATTGCAGGTGGATTCTTTACCAACTGAGCTATGAGCAAGACTGGAGAGGGAAGGCAGGTACTTTTACTTCTTGCTAGTGGACAGGTTTTACCAAAGAAAACTCATTGTCAAGGACAGTATTAGGAACTTCCATAATGTCCAAGGCAGTTTCCAAAACTAACCTTCCGCCTCCTGGCTCAGAGTCCTACTCTCAGTCTGAATAGTGAAATGAGCCAAGGGCATAGTCACAAAGCCTGTTATTGTTTGCAGTCTCCCCAGGGGCCTCCCCATACAATCTGCCTGTCCACACACCCCACTCCCTTTACTACTCACCCCCTTCATTCTTCACCACGCATGTCCTCCTCCCTCTGAAAACTGTCCCTTATTTTGGTGGAGTGGTGTGGGAGGAGAGGGAGAAAGAGTGGAGGCTACCCTGAGACTTACTGTGCTTGGAGAGTATCTCAGGACCAGAGCTCTGTACTGGGTAACCTCCCTCCTGCACTCCTCTGGCTTCCTTTAGCCAGTATTGTGCTTTGCGTGCTCAGCTGTGTCTGACTTTTTACAACCCATGGACTGTAGCCCACCAGGCTCCTCTGTCCATGGATTCTCCAGGCAAGAATACTGGAGTAGGTTGCTGTTTCCTACTCCAGGGGATCTTCCCAACCAAGGAATCAAACCCACGTCACTTGCATCCCCTACACTGGCGGCAGATTCTTTACCACTGCATCACCTGGGAAGCCCAAATCATCCAATAATTGAATTGCTTTTGCAGCTCAGAAGTCAAGGACATCAAAAAAAAAAAGAAGAAGAAGAAGAAGTTAAGGACATCAAAAAAAAAAAAGAAGAAGAAGAAGTTAAGGACATCAAGACATCTCCAAAATCCTGCCTGCAAAAAAGGATAGCTAGGCGGAGATTATAATCCAGGGCTCTTCCTTCCCCAGACAGAATAAACATGAGAAATGCCACACTGAATCTCTTTGACCTTTTTCTAGGTTTCATCAGATCTAATGCTTCCTCTGATTAACTCAGTCTTTCTTGGTCTGTGATCTTATCCAAGGTTAACATATTTACTTTCTTACTGCTTCTAGTTTGAGAAAGGTTATGATTCTTGGGTTCTTTTGTAAGATGGTATATTCCACCACACGGACTTCCCTGGTGGCTCAGACAGTAAAGAATCTGCCTGCAGTGCAGAAGACCTGGGTTCAATCCCTGTGTCTGGAAGATCCTCTGGAGTAAGAAATGGTAACCCACTCCAGTATTCTTGCCTGGAGAATCCCATGGACAGAGGAACCTGGTGGGCTACAGTCCAAAGGGCCACAATCAGACATGACTGAGTGACTAATACACACACACACGCACACACACACACACATTCCACTGCCAACTCCAGATTGGCATGTGTAAAATTTTTTATGATAAGTTCAAATAATTGCAAAAGATACAATTCTGCCATACTGTTTATCCAGTACCCCACTCATGATACTAGAGAAAAGTGTGAGCATCAACAGAGGCCCTGTACAGCTAAACATAAATAAATAAACAAAACTCTTTAAAAAATCTAATAATATGCATCATGAAGATGATCTCATTTGTGACTTTTAACTTTAAAATAGACATAGAGATCATAGATGGGTAGATAGACAAATGAATGAATAAAAAAAGAGAGAAATGATAGAGCAAGGGGTCTTGTTTTGAATTTGTTATCTAAATAAAGTAAGATGGAATCACTTAGAAAATTTCTCTCTGAATCTGTCCTTTTTCACCAAGAAATTCTCCCTTAGCAGCTATGAATTATTTAATTGGTTCCTCGGGTATCTTGGAGACTACCTAGTGTAGGAAGTTGCATTCTGTTATTTTCAGAGCATCCCATTGGTTGCAACTTTTGGTGCACTCTGTTCCTGTGGAAGGGGATCACACAAGGGCCTAAATATCATCTTCAAGGTTGATTGCCATACACACATGATGGTTGTTCAATATATAAGTTTTCAAGTAAATAATTTTGTTCTACCTTTATAATTTAAGACTTAGAGACCCACCTTATCTCTAAATAACTTAACACTTAGAGACTCTCCCACCCCCATATTGGACAGCCTACAAGGTGAATCATTTCAATTTTCAAATAGAAAGTGAAAAACAGCAACCCAGAAGTGATACAGTCATGATATTTTTGCTCACTTCAAATACTTAAACAGGACACTGGAAAATATTTTAAATTAGCAGTATTTCAGGAAACTTAGGTAGTGTGGTTGCTGTCATATCAGGTAACCCTATTAATCAGAATTTTCAGATCCTTCCACTTGTATAGAGCTTCCAGTTGTAGAAAACATTTTCACATATATGATCTCATTTGCACTCATAAAAGCTCTGAGAAGACAGAATAGATTTTATTCCAACTTTACATATGAGGATACTTGACTGGGTCCCAATTTTACTTTTTTTCTAAACTTTTTTGGCCACGTTTTGTGGCATGCAGGATCTTAGTTCCCCAACCAGAGATCAAACCCTTGCTCCCTGCATTGGGAGCTCTGAGTCTTAACCTCATGTGTGTGTGTGTGTGTGTGTGTGTGTGTGCGCGCGCGCACGTGCATGCATTCAGTTGTGTCTGATTCTTTGTGACTCCATGGACTGTAGCCCACCAGGCTCCTCTGTCCATGGAATTTTCCAGGCAATAATACTGGAGTGGGTTGCTATTTCCTACTCCAGGGGATCTTCCTGACTCAGGGATCAAACCCACATCTCTTGCATCTCCTGCATTGGCAGCAGGATTCTTTACCACCGTGCCTCTTGGGTAGGTCCCAATTTTAATAAGCATAACCAGGAGTAAAACCTTGTTTTCCGATTCCTATTCCAGGAAGGGTATGAACTATCAGAAAAGACTTTGAGGAGGAACTTGCATAGGATAGGCGGGTTTTGCTACTAGAAAACACAACCCCAACATCTCAATGGCTCAAAACAACAGAGATTTGTCACGTAAGTCCAACGCAGACGGGTTGACTTTTCAAGGCAAATGCCCTCCACACAGCACTTTAGTGATCCACCCTTTTAAAGCTGCCCCATGGTTACCACGTGGGGAAGAGGATCTTTCAATGGAAGTCAAATGCTTTGGTTTTACAACAACATTTGCTGCCTCCCCCGACCCCATAGCCTGTGGGCCAGAACTACTCATAACATGCTATCTGACTGCAAGGTGTCCGTGTGCAGATTGGAAAAGAATTTCCAGACAGGGGGCAGAATGAAAGGAAAATAAAATTTATTAGAATGAGAGAGGAGGGGGGTTGCTGCCAGTACAGCAGGCCAGCTTCCTGATAATCAGGGAGAGCTGACCCCTCACATGGATGCTTAGTCTGCTTTTATAGCTGGAGAACAAAGGAGCAGGTTAGGGGTCTTGCAAATCATTTGCTGATTGGATGAGGTATGTGTGCATTCCCTATATAGGGGTGAATGAAGGGTAAGACATACCTTTCCTTGTATGGGACAGATAGGGGACAGGCCATGCTACACAGGAGGGCTCAAAAATTCTGCAATGATTACAGCATGGTGGGAAGGGTTATAAGGGTCTGGGTTTTTTCCTGTTCCTGAACTTCAAGACCTTTCTTGCTCATCTTGTTCTTTTTTTTAATATTTATCATTTTTTTAAATTTTGGCTGCATCAGGTCTTGGGCTTCCCAGGTGGCCCAGTGGTAAAAAATCCACCTGCCAAGCAGGAGATGCAGTTTTGATCCCTGGGTCAGGAAGATCCCCTTTCCAAAGAGGAAATGGCAACCTACTCCATTATGCTTGCCTGAAAAATCCCAGGGACAGAAGAGTCTGGTGGGCTACAGTCCATAGGGTTGCAAAAAAGTCAGACACAACTTAGTGACTGAGCATGCCCACATCACATCTCAGTTGTGGCACATAGAATCTCAGCTGCTGCTTGTGGACCTCTCTATAGTTGTGGCACTGGGCTTGGTTGCTCTGAGGCATGTGGGCTCTTAGTTCCCTGACCAGGGATCGAATGTGTCACCTGCTTTGCAAGGCAGATTCTTAACCACGGGACAACCAAAGAAGTCCCCTCATCTTGTTCTTTTTTCCTCAGGGGACCATATAAGGGGACAGGGAAGTATACGTTTTCTGTGTTCCAAGGGCATGGGTGAGCACCCACACTCTCCACCATGAATAAATAGCGAAGAATAAATAGCATTTGTAGAAATAGGAGGAGGCCCCTCAAGGACACTAATGAAAACAGTGAAATACACACATAACACCACACCTTTTTGAAAGCTCAATGCTGGGTTCTCTCACACACATTTTTATTAGTTGATTCTGACAACAATTCGCCTGGAAGGTGAATATTGTTCCTTCTTTTATGGTTTAGGAAACTGAAGTTTATAGATGTGAGAAATGGAATATTTCCTGCCATATCATTAAACAAGGATGTCACAATCATCAGCAATTGCAGCCCTCCAATGTGGGATGGTGAACCCTGAGGGAGCTCAGGAAGGAGAAGAATATCTGCTATCTAGATGCTGGAAAGATTGAAGGCAGGAGGAGAAGGGGATGACAGAGGATGAGATGGTTGGATGGCATCACAGACTTGATGGACATGAGTTTGAGTAGGCTCCGGGAGTTGGTGATGCACAGAGGAAGCCTGGTGTGCTGCAGTCCATGGGGTTGTAAAGAGATGGACATGACTGAGCTGAGCGACTGAACTGAACTGAGCAGCCATCTGACTGTAGCCACTCCCCATGGTAAACCCAGAGGCAAAGAAGCTCAGGAAGTGAAAACAAAGGATACTGGCCACAGATTAACTAAGATGTAGGGCAACGGCAACCCACTCCAGTACTCTTGCCTGGAAAATCCCATGGACAGAGGGGCCTGGTGAGCTGCAGTCCATGGGGTCACAAAGAGTCGGACACGACTAAGCGACTTCACTTTCACTTTTCACTTTCATGCATTGGAGAAGGAAATGGCAACCCACTCCAGTGTTCTTGCCTGGAGAATCCCAGGGACGGGGGAGCCTGGTGGGCTGCCGTCTATGGGGTCGCACAGAGTCGGATACAACTGAAGCGACTTAGAAGCTTAGCAGCATATCAAAGGAACAAAGCTGGTGGAGGTGATGGAATTCCAGATGGGCTATTTCAAATCCTAAAAGATGATGCTGTGAAAGCGTTGCTGTCAATATGCCAGCAAATTTGGAAAACTCAGCAGTGGCCACAGAACTGGAAAAGGTCAGTTTTCATTCCAGTTCCAAAGAAAGGCAATGCCAAAGAATGCTCAAACTACCACACAATTGCACTTATCTCAAACGCTAACAAAGTAATGCTCAAAATTCTCCACATCAGGCTTCAACAGTATGTGAACCGTGAACTTCCAGGTGTTCAAGCTGGATTTAGAAAAGGCAGAGGAACCAGAGATCAAATTGCCAACATCTGCTGGATCATTGAAAAAACAAGAGTTCCAGAAAAACATTTACTTCTGCTTTACTGACTATGCCAAAGCCTTTGACTGTGTGGATCACAACAAACTGGAAAATTCTTCAAGAGATGGGAATACCAGACCACCTGACCTGCCTCCTGCAAAACCTGTATGCAGGTCAAGAAGCAACAGCTATAACTGGACATGGAACAACAGACTGGTTCCAAATTGGGAAAGGAGTACGTCAAGGCTGTATATTGTCACCCTGCTTACTTAACTTGTATGCGGAGTACATCATGTGAAATGCCGGGCTGGATGACGCACAAGCTGGAATCAAGATTGCTGGGAGAAATATCAATAACCTCAGATACGCAGATGACACCATCCTTATGGCAGAAAGTGAAGAAGAACTAAAGAGCCTCTTGTTGAAAGTGAAAGAGGAGAGTGAAAAAGTTGGCTTAAAGCTCAACATTCAGAAAACTAAGATCATGGCATCCGGTCCCATCACTTCATGGCAAATAGAAGGGGAAACAATGGAAATAGTGAGAGACTTTACTTTTTTTGAGCTTCAAAATCATTTCAGATGGTGACTGTAGCCATGAAATTAAAAGACGCTTGCTCCTTGGAAGAAAAGTTATGACCAACCTAGACAGCATATTAAAAAGCAGAGTCATCACTTTGCTAACAAAGGTCCATCTAGTCAAAGCTATGGTTTTTCCAGTAGTCATGTATGGATGTGAGAGTTGGACTATAAAGAAAGCTGAGCACGGAAGAATTGATGCTTTTGAACTGTTTTTGTTGGAGAAGACTCTTGAGAGTTCCTTGGACAGCAAGGAGATCCAACCAGTCAATCCTTAAGGAAATCAGTCCTGAATATTCATTGGAAAGACTGATGATGAAGCTGAAACTCCAATACTCTGGCCACCTGATGTGAAGAACTGTTTCATTTGAAAAGACCCTGATGCTGGGAAAGATTTAAGGCAGAAGGCGAAGGGGATGACAGAGGATGACAGAGGATGAGATGGTTGGATGGCATCACTGACTCGATAGACATGAGTTTGAATAAGCCCCGGGACAGAGAAGTCTGGCATGCTGCAGTCCACGGGGTTGAAAAGAGTTGGACACAATTCAGCGACTGAACTGAACTGATACCAAAGGAATGATTTCAATGAGCCCAGAGTCTTGCATCTTCCCATACCTAGAAAAGCGCTAAATTCCTTAACTTGGGACATCTGGTTTCAATTAACAATAATCTTTTGATGTTCAGACTATCTATCCTTTACTGCAAAACTTCTAGATAACCTGGCTCCTTCCCTCACCTCCTTGGAGCATTTCTCTCAGAGTCACTTGAGATGCTGACTCCCAGGCTTGAAGTCCTAAAAATTCCCACTGAGTAAAACATAACTCTCAACTTCTAGGTTGTGAATATTTTTTAAGTTGACAGAAACTACAAAACTTGCCCCAGAGATCATATTAGTAAGTGGAGGAAAGTCTAACTCTCTTGAGCTTCCTTTTCTCCATCTCTCAGCTTCACATAATGATCTCTTCACCATTGCATAAAGGATTTATGTTTTTGGAGCCTAGGGAATCACTGGGGAGTGATACAGAAGAGCTGGCAATCCTACTGGCCCTTTAGCAAGCTGGGTGGTGAGCACATAAATGTGTGTCTAATTTCTCTTATATCTTAAATATTTCAAAATACTTTTTTTTAAAAAAGAGAAGGGGGCAGATAGAATTGAAAATTTGTGACAGTTTCTTAAAGACATAAGTATTTTTAAAAAATAGATCAGCAATGAGAAAGCAGGAAATACATTATTGTTAACATTTACGGAGCACATACTACATCCTAGATAGTTTTAAAATTTTTATTTCTATGTACTAACTTATCTCACTCCAACATGCTACCAATGAGGTAGATATTATCATTATCCTTATTTTAATATGAAATCAAAAACTGAAGAAAGATTCAATACATTATTTAAAGTTCAGTAATTTATAAAACAGAAAAACTAGCTTGGAACGAAGCACTCTGGTTTCAGGATGTGTACATATAAAATCCATCACCTGGCAATACCTCCGCTAAAAAGGTGAAGGATGAGTCAGGTTTGCAGCGGTGGGTCAAAATCTTTCAGGCATCTCCTGCGTGTTACATTCTTTACATGTCTGCATGTAGTTCCGCGGGGAATTCAAAACAGCTTTCTTGTGACAGTGACAGAAAAAGAAATGATGTGCTTGGCAGAAGTTTCAAAAAAATTTTTTTAATATACGGGTTTGACTCCCCTGGACTGGTTGAAGGGGAAGGTGATAAGAGGGTTCTACTTTTGATGGAAACTTCCTTGGCAAGTCCGCTGGAGTTGGGGAAGGATTCAAGGATTCTCGAAAGTCGAGTGATTTCGTTGAGTTGGGATTTCTCTCCTGCTTGGATAGGTAAGCTATCAGAACAGTGTGGAATTACTGCTATTGCTGCCATACACACACACCAGTACACACACACACCAGTTCAGGAACACACACACACACACCCCAGTTCACACACACACACACACACACACACACACGAGTTCAGGACTGCGGTGTAAAGAACCCAGGTGGGATTCCCACCACCGAGGGACAGAAGCACAGCGGGAGAGCGCTA
>NW_011495081.1:10665070-10670131 GCF_000754665.1 Bison bison bison | reverse complement strand
GCCCCTGTCCCCTGGCTTCTGACGGGTTGGGGATGCCGCCCCTGTCCCCTCGCTTCCCAAGGGCTGGGGACGCCGCCTCCTCTCCCCTGGGCTCCTACAGGTTGGGGACCCCGCCCCCTGTCCCCTCCGCTCCGCCGGCCTGCGGGCACCTCCTCTCCGAGTCACTCCAACTCCCAGCGGGAGTCGCGCGCCAGCTTCCTCCGCCCGACCTGCCCCACTCCGCGCATTCCCTTCCCAGAAGAGGAAATCGTCTCCTGGATTTTCCCGTCGCTCGGATGTTAGCAGCTTTAAAAAAAAAAAAAATCCCTCTTAAGTTCGTAGCGACTCCCTCTGTCACTGTCATGGGAAAGCTATTTTGAGGCTCCATGTTGAACTCGGTAGACTTCCCAGGCAGCAAGCTTTTTTTTTTTTTTTTTATTCAGCTGACACGAATGTTTCCTCCCCCGCGCCTGCACTTGGGAGTTCTAGCGATTGTTCCAGACGCTGGGTTGATAAAGCTGTTCCTAGTATTTGGCTTCAGGGGAACTCCAGCTGAGAGTTAGGACTGTCTTGAGTGAACAGAAAGTACCTACAAGTTTTAGCGGCTTGAACCTGTAATATCTGCGTGTTTTCTCTGGTTTCTCGGGAGAGTAATTTACTACTAAATGCCTTGCTGTACACAGGCATAGAAACAAGAAAAACTTTCTGAGTGTTGGCCTTGAGAATCTGGCCACAGGCGCTTTATCCATCCACTTGTGAATGCTAGGGAAGGGAGAAGGGGCTTTTCTGATCTTAAGGCTGGGGGTGGAGTGAGGACGTTGTGGCCCCTTTCATGACTCAAGGAAAGACTGTGTCTCAGGCACTTGGTGCCCATGTGAAAATCAGTTTGAACCTGCACGCGCTGCATACAGCACAGTGTTTCAGAATTGTAACTTGAGGGCTTTTCTGTGACAGATTTGAATACCTGATAAATTTGTGGCCTCTTAGATTTTGAAAGAAGTTGTTCAAATCTTTGCCTCCTGGAGGAGAACAAATAGTGCCTAGAAAGGGGAATGCCCCTCAGATTTGTGTTCAAGAATATGGGATAGTAGTTGACTCTTTTGGCCCGCACTTCTTGGCCATTGCAACACTTTTGCAGGTCTTTGCAATTTTAGGAATATATTTTAAAAACCTAATAAATAGTTCTTGTTTCTAAAGCTAATAGCAAATTAGAGGTGATTTCTTAGTGTTTTGTATTAACACAGTTTTACTTTATGTGAGTTACATGTTTAGCTATGAACGAATTTCCGTTGACTTAAAATTGACCATTTCAAGATATAACGTTGATTTCTTTAGCTTGGTGGGTTTCTCTTCCTAGCATCTGTAGATCTTACAGAAACAAATTTTTGTGCATAACCCTACTCCCCCTCCCACAAGATATTTAACAGTATACTCTTTAGACTACTATACACACCATGCTAATAGGGGAATGTAAGCTATGATTTCTTATAAGGCTATTTTCAATATTCATTTTGCAGTCAAAATAAGTTGGCAGTGGATACATCCTACAATATTTAATTAATGCAGTGCTTACTAAGTTCACAAAGAGGGAATTAGTCATGAAACTCTTAACCTACTAAGGAACCATGAACTTTGTACTGTCTCTTCTGTTAATTCATGTAGAAAGCCCCATGAATTCTAAATGTTAGAATAGAAAAGAGGCTGTAAGAAATCTTTATTTGCAAGAAAGAATATCTGTTAACTCTATTTTAGCTTATGAAAAGCCAAGCCTACCTCTGTAGCCTCTCATGCAGTGGATACCTGAGGCACCATGTGAGGTTAAAAAAAAAAAACTAATAGAACATAATATTTTCTAGTTGGTTGCCAGGTCATCTTCCATTCACTTCTGTAGCTGACTGTAAGCACTATTTTTTTCATTGGTGTTAATTAAAACAGTTACTCATTGTAGTTAGGAAAATGATTTTCATTTAAGTCATCACAATCCCAAAAATCAAAGGGAAAAATTGTTTTAACTTGCCAGAAAGAAAGAGTAAACCTAAAAATACTGAATGGCACTTAAAATACTGCTTTAGCTTAATTTTCCCTTTGCAGTATAGTTACATGGGACTATATCCTGTAGACACAGTGACTACCTAAAATTTATTTGAAAGGTGTAAAGCTTCTGTATTACTTCTTAAAAGCTTGAAAAGTAGTGGCAATTAGATTTTTAAGACACGCTCACTTTCGTGTCTTAACACTGCATTCCCACAGTGGAATTCCTTTTAAGGAATTGTGACTGACTAGACAGATTTTCTTAGTAACATATTTGCTATAAAAGGTTTCTTTCAACCTAAAGACCTTCAAGTTTTTTCAACTGGACAGCAAGAGGGCAGTATATAGACTATCCAATAAACTAAATTTTAACTGGACATTTGGGCAGAAAAAGTAGACTTGGCTCAATGACTTTTGCTTTTGTCTTCTGGCTAGTACTTTGATATATGCTGTATAACCAAACAAACATTAATTTCTCAAAAGTGATTTTACTTTAAAAAAATGAATAAAGTTTCAAAAAGTAACTATATGTGGAATTATCAAAGGTATATAAAATGTGTTCTCTCATACTTAATCTACTCTTGGGAGTGGGAATTAGAAAGCCTTTGATATTGTGTATCAAAATGTAGCTCATGTTGGATAACCAGCATCATCTATAAGAAATCATAAAAAGTTATATACCTGAGCTAATAATTCTACTTCTAAGAAATTTACCTAAAGTTGTAATTAAGCACAAAAATGTATATGTGTGTGTGTATTTAGTTGCTAAGTCATGTCCAACTCTTGAGACCCCCATGGACTGTAGCCTGCCAGGCTCCTCTGTTCATGGGATTCTCCAGGGAAGAATACTGGAGTGGGTTGCCATTTCCTTCTCCAACAAAAATGTATACGGGAAAATAAAAAAACAAAGGATATAAACCCTAGTATAGCATCACAGTGTCATCTGTCCTCAGATTTGGAGGGTGTAACGGGGGCCTTTCACCCCCTCCTGGAGCACAGGTGTAAAGACTAATTCTGTTCGTTTCCATTATCTTGCCTTTCCTTTCCTTCTCATCTACTTGTACAGCCTTCCCTGGGAATCTGCATTACCTGTAACAAGGATTCTTGAACTGTTTTTAACTCTTTGAAAATATTATATCAAAACTAAAAAAATGAAACAAAGCATCAGCCTTTCTTTACTGATTTTTTAGAATTCTATCAACCCAACCTGATAATACTGGACAGCTCATGTTTCATTAAACAGCTCATGTTTAATAGAAGCTGTTGTCAGCATCTTAGTCTAGTGTCATAAAAATAATTGGAAAGAGTTTTAATACAGCTTGATAGACAAAGTTGTCAAAATATAGACAACTATAGGCTAGTACAAATTGCACAGGCTCTGGGGTCAGGTGGTCTTGAGTTCTGATCCTAACTGTTTCTTATTAGTTGGTTAATCCTTGGCAAGTTGCTTAGCCTTTTAAAGACTCAGAGTTTTCCCTTTGACAAGGGGGAAAGGGGAACAATGAAATTGTTAAATAAAATAACTCTTATGGAGTCACACAGGATAACTCACTTTACTTCCAAGCACAGTTCTAAGTGTTTTGCACATATTAATACACTTAATCAAAGTCTAAGGTGGATTCTTTTGTTATCCCCATTTACAGATGAGGAAACTGAAGCACAGAAAGGTTATGTAATTTGCCCAGGGCATACACCAAATAATGGAGACAGAAGTTAAACTCACATCATCCAATTCTAGCACCTAAGCTTTTCAGCACTTCATGGTATTGCCTCTCCAGCCAGAATATTGTCTCATCCTTTGTAGGCGCTCATCAAATGGTTCTCAGTATTTCTGAGAAGGAAAATAAAGATTTCTATCATGGTAAAAAGATTGAGGATTACTGTCTTAATCCACTGTTTGTCATGGTGGCAGACAGGATTTTTATATAGAAATGAGACCGTGGAAGTGAGAAATAGATTTAAGGGATTAGATCTGATAGAGTGCCTGATGAACTATGGAATGAGGTTTGTGACATTGTACAGGAGACAGGGATCAAGACCATCCCCATGGAAAAGAAATGCGAAAAAGCAAAACGGCTGTCTGGGGAGGCCTTACAAATAGCTGTGAAAAGAAGAGAAGCGAAAAGCAAAGGAGAAAAGGAAAAAATATAAGCATCTGAATGCAGAGTTGCAAAGAATAGCAAGAAGAGATAAGAAAGCCTTCCTCGGCTATCAATGCAAAGAAATAGAGGAAAACAACAGAATGGGAAAGACTAGAGATCTCTTCAAGAAAATTAGAGATACCAAGGGGACGTTTCATGCAAAGATAGGCTCAATAAAGGACAGAAATGGTATCGACCTAACAGAAGCAGAAGATATTAAGAGAAGAACTATACAAAAGATTTTCATGACCCAGACAATCATGATGGTGTGATCACTGACCTAGAGCCAGACATCCTGGAATGTGAAGTCAAGTGGGCCTTAGAAAGCATCATTACGAACACAGCTAGTGGAGGTGATGGAATTCCAGTTGAGCTGTTTCAAATCCTGAAAGATGATGCTGTGAAAGTGCTGCACTCAATATGCCAGCAAATGTGGAAAACTCAGCAGTGGCCACAGGACTGGAAAAGGTCAGTTTTCATTCCAATCCCAAAGAAAGGCAATGCCAAAGAATGCTCAAACTACCGCACAATTGCACTCATCTCACACGCTAGTAAAGTAATGCTCAAAATTCTCCAAGCCAGGCTTCAGCAATACGTGAACCGTGAACTTCCTGATGTTCAAGCTGGTTTTAGAAAAGGCAGAGGAACCAGAGATCAAATTGCCAACGTCCGCGGGATCATGGAAAAAGCAAGAGAGTTCCAGAAAAACATCTATTTCTGCTTTATTGACTATGCCAAAGCCGTTGATTGTGTGGATCACAATAAACTGTGGAAAATTCTGAAAGAGATGGGAATACCAGACCACCTGACCTGCCTCTTGAGAAATCTGTATGCAGGTCAGGAAGCAACAGTTAGAACTGGCCATGGAACAACAGACTGGTTCCAAATAGGAAAAGGAGTACGTCAAGGC
>NW_011495081.1:10664612-10664786 GCF_000754665.1 Bison bison bison | reverse complement strand
TAAAAGACACTTACTCCTTGGAAGGAAAATTATGTCCAACCTAGATAGCATATTCAAAAGCAGAGACATCACTTTGCCAACAAAGGTCCGTCTAGTCAAAGCTAGATGTTTTTCCTGTGGTCATGTATGGATGTGAGAGTTGGACTGTGAAGAAGGCTGAGCACTGAAGAATTG
>NW_011495081.1:10644266-10664512 GCF_000754665.1 Bison bison bison | reverse complement strand
GATGCTTTTGAACTGTGGTATTGGAGAAGACTCTTGAGAGTCCCTTGGCCTGCAAGGAGATCCAACCAGTGCATTCTGAAGGAGATCAGCCCTGGGATTTCTTTGGAAGGAATGATGCTAAAGCTGAAACTCCAGTACTTTGGCCACCTCATGCGAAGAGTTGACTCACTGGAAAAGACTCTGATGCTGGGAGGGATTGGGGGCAGGAGGAGAAGGGGACGACAGAGGATGAGATAGCTGGATGGCATCACTGACTCAGTGGACGTGAGTCTGGGTGAACTCCGGGAGTTGGTGATGGACAGGGAGGCCTGGCGTGCTGCGATTCATGGGGTCACAAAGAGTCGAACACGACTGAGTGACTGAACTGAACTGAACTGAGACAGGCTGAGGATACATTGTCTACAACATTGGCTGGAGAGCTACATTCTGTTTTCTAGAACTCTGGTTGATACTTGAACACAAGTTTGAACTGCATGAATTCACTTATAGGTGGATTTTTTCCCAATAAATACTACAGCATTATGTCATCAGAGGTTGGTTGAATAAGTGGGTATAGACACAGACCATAAAGTTTTATGTGGATTTTTACCTGCGTGGGAGTCAGCACCCCTAACCCGCATGTTGTTCAAGGGTCAGCTGTATATCTGGCACAAAGACAGAATTTTCCTTCAGTGTAATTATCTACAGAAGGGACCTGGTTAACTAGGCTGTGAATTGCTTTTAGACCTTAACTTGTTAACTTGTAAATTCCAGTAAAGGTTTGAATTTGAAAGCATCCTGCCTACCCATGAAAGGCATAGTTTTCCATAGGCAAACAAAACCTCATTTTTTTTTCCAGTCATTAATAATGAAACATAGTCACTTGACTGAGGGCACGGGGACGTAGAAATAATACGCTTTTTTAATTCTGTTCTTCCTGCATAATAGAAACTGCCACACTGAACATTTGGAGGTACAGTTGACCCCTTGAACAACACAGGTTTGAACTGCACAGGTCCACTTATATGCTTTTTTTTTTTTCCAGTACAGGATCTGTGGTTGTTGACTTCAAGAATGTGGAACTCTGAGAACAAAGGGCCAACTTGGATTTTTTATCGTGTGCAGGTTGGCACCCCTTACACCAAGTTGTTCACGGGTCAGCTGTACCCAAAAGAATTTTAGGTCTAGAGGAGGAAACTGAGATCCAAATGGTTACATCGCCCTAAATCACATAGCTAATAGTTTCTCACGATCCTCTGATCCCACGTGCACTGGTCTTCTTTGCACTGCCTGCCCGTCGTACCGTTGCCTTCCGCTCTGAATACTTGAAGGAACTCGAGCAGCATAACTAAGTTCATTTCAGCTGCTTAATGAACACCTGATGGGTGAAAGAGCTTGTGCTAAGTACTGAGGAAACAAATATTCTTGAAACTCCAGTCATAGAAAACAGACATTTAAACAGATAATTATGCTAATTATTACAACTGAGGTATTTTTCTTCTGTTAACCTTATTCCGGCTTTCTACAAGCTCACGAATTTCTTAACTTATAAAATAGTATGTTTATGAAGCAAAGCTAAAAAAAACTTTGAAAGTTTTCTGTAAATGATATTAGCATAGCTAATGTATTAATATATCCACTAAAAGGTGGCTGGCATAGATAGCTATGATATATACGTGTGTGTGAGAATATATGTTAAGGGATTTTTTTTTCCTTGCTGTGTCTACAGAGCAGTTGATGATCACGTTACTATGAGTCTGCTACACTGTGAAAACAGCTGTGGATCCAGCCAGTCCGAGAGCGACTGTTGCGCCGCCATGGCTGCCAGCTCCTGTGGGACTGCAGCAAAAGACGACAGTGTGAGTGGGACGGCCAGCACGGTGACTCTCTCCAGCTCTTTCATGGAGGAGATCCAGGGGTACGACGTGGAATTTGACCCACCCCTGGAAAGCAAATACGAGTGCCCCATTTGCTTGATGGCTTTGCGGGAAGCGGTGCAGACACCTTGCGGCCACAGGTTCTGCAAAGCCTGCATCATCAAATCAATAAGGTGCGTGAGCATAAAGAAAGAATCAGATGCTGTAACAACCAAATGGAACATTATTACACAGAATAATCTTACACATTTATAAAAAGCTGCCTCAGGGAAAAGAACAGTGGACAGAAAACTGAGAAATTTACATTCTTATTCCAGTTCTTACTGTAGCATGAAAGGTAATTACTATCTCCTTCCCTCTTTGACTATTAGATAAATAAACAATAAGTAGCTCCTTCTACTTAAAGCAGTTGTATTATAGTCTGGAGTGTGTCTTGAAGCTTTAAGAAAATAATATAAAAAGTACTTTAAATGATGATGCAGCTAGAATATGATCATCTCGACAGTACAAATAATGCTGACTCTATAAGTAATCATTATTCTCGTTTTAGCCACATTACGTTTTTGTCTGCTACCTGAAGCCTATGGACCACTGTAAAATAACCAGTTCTTTTAAGGTGTTGATTGATGGGACTTCCCTGGTGGCTCAGTGATAAAGAATCCATATGCCAATGCAGGGGGCTTCCCTTGTGGTTCAGCTGGTAAAGACTCTACCTGCAATGCGTGAGACCTGGGTTCAATCCCTGGGTTGGGAAGATCCCTTGGAGAAGGGAAAGGCTACCCACTCCACTATTCTGACCTGGAGAATTCCATGGACTGTATAGTCCATGGGGTCACAAAGAGTCGGACGTGACTGAGCAACTTTCACTTTCACCTAAGGTATTGATCAACAGGGCTTCCTTGGTGGCTCAGTGATAAAGAATCTGTATGCCAGTGCAGGAGATACAGGAGACTTGAGTTCAATCCCTAAAATGAGAAGATCCCCTGGAAAAAGAAATGGCAACCCAGTCCCGTATTGTTGGGACAGAAGAGGCTGGCAGGCTGAAGTCCATGGGGTTGCAGAGTCGGATGTGACTTTGTGACTAAGCAACACTGATCGATGGCTCTGCCAACATTCAATGTCTCCTCACTGCCACCACCCTGCTGAATACCCATCAGCTCTCACAGGCTGCCCTGCTGCTGCCCTTGCCTGCTTCCAGACTGTTCTCGATATGGCAACCAAAACGAACCTGGTGAGATACATAAGATGATGTTATCTCTGCTCCAAGCATTGCAGCCCGTCATCTGGCAGTACACGCCAGAGCCCTTGTAAGACCTTAGTTCTGTCACTAAGTCATATCTGACCACCTTTCTATTAGATTCCCATTCCCTCTACCTGTTCACTCTTTTCTGTTCCTTGAATTTGCCAAGTATGCTCTTGCCTTGTGTAGTTGGCTATAGCTGTTCTCTCTGCATCTTATCAGCTAAGTGCTTAGTCAATGCACTTTACTCCTGAGTACCTCTCAATCTCACCTTCTTGTAGGTACCCTGGCCTCCCTGTTTATACCACAGCGTGCCTTCCACCTCATCTCCCCATACTCCCTTTCTCCCTTAAGTACTTTTTTTCTTCAGCATTTTTCATCTTTAAAAATGTAGATAATTTGTGTGCTTTTTGTCTGCTTGCCCCCCTGGAAAATAAGCTCCTTGACAGCAGGGATTGAGAACTTTATTTCTTGATATTTCCTAAGTGCTGATACGTAGTAGGTGCTCAGTAAGTCATGACTGCTTCAACTGAATGAAAGTATTTGGGATTTCCACAAAGGAATAAAATTCATCTCCTAAGAAATAGATGTATTTTACTATTATTCAAAAGTAGATGGGAACATTTTTAGGAGTTCTATACAAGACCAAAAAATGGAAGAACTAGAGGAATTTTAGGTTCTTCAATTAATAAGCATCTACTTATATTGGTGAAATCATTTCTAAGTAGGTTATCTGGCCATTCACTCATCTTGTAAGCTTTTCTTTTGACTTTTAAATAAATTATTTTTTTCTTGTGGCATCCCTTGTCTGGTTTGGTGTCAGGGTAACGCTTGGCTTATAAAAGGAGTTTGGAAATGTTCTTTCCTCTTCTGTTTTTTTTTTGGAAGAATTTGAAAAGGATTGGTATTCTCCTTTAAATGTTTGATGGCATTCACTAGTAAAACCATCTGCTTCTAGACTTTTGTTTGTTGGAAGGTTTTTGATTACTGATTCACTCTCCTTACTGGTAATCTAGTCTGTTCAGATTTTCTGTTTCTTTATGATTCAGTCTTGGAGGTTGTATGTTTCTTGGAATTTATCCATTTCTTTTAGGTTATCAAATTTGCCGCCATATACTTGTTCACATGAATCTCTCTGCATCTGTGGTATCAGTTGTAATGTCTCCTCTTTCATTCTGATTTTATTATTTGAATCCTCTTTTTTCTCTTGTGAGTCTAGCTAGACCTTTCTATAAAATTTGAATTTGTGGTAACCTCATCCGTACTTGGAGAAGGCAATGGCAACCCACTCCAGTACTCTTGCCTGGAGAATCCCAGGGACGGGGGAGCCTGGTGGGCTGATGTCTGTGGGGTCGCAAAGAGTTGGACATGGCTGAAGTGACTTAGCAGCAGCAGCAGCATCCATACTTGGGAATTGGCTTAATTTAAATTAAAAGGGAGCATGTGTCTCACTTCAGTTTTGGAGAAAAATTTGTTAACCAGTGGTGAATTGCCAATGTCTCTTTAGGGTTGGTTTTCTCACCCTCCACACTATCAGCAGTCTGAGCCAGATGGTTCTGAGTTGTGGAAGAATGTCCTGGGTGTTATAGGATGCTTAACTGCGTCCTTGACCTCTGCTCACTGGGTGGTGAAAATAGGCCCACTTCTGCAGTTGTGAGAACCGGAGCATCTCCAGACAGTGCCAGATGTCCCCGGGGGCTCAGAGGTGCCCCAGCTGAGACCACTGGTTTAGGGCATACGTGAGACTGTTAAAGGCTTACCTTTTCTTTTTTCTTCTGTTTATAGTGATTTTCAATTTATATTATATTTAGATTGAATCAAGACCACATTGTGAATTGTTGGCTTTTTCTGTAGGTGTACAGTATTTCACCCATGCCCAGGAAGGTAACTAATCTTTAGCAGGTTTTTAATAGCAAGATATTCATGAAAGTAGTAGAACAGTGATCTGAAAAGGAAGTAAAACCCACAAAAGGAAGTCGAGGTCTTTTTTCTTTTTTTCTATCTCCTAAACTAGAAATGACCACTAACTTTGACTTTAATGTTCTTAAGGAACGGCTCAGGAATTTCTCGTCGGTATAGTCATTCAGAGCATCAAAAGACATCTCAATCAATTCCATATTCTTTTGGAGTGATTGCTTATGCAGTGGGTAATGATTTCCAGTTCACTTTGAAAGATTCTTCTTTCTCTTAAACACCCAATCATCTAGGTTTGGGGAATATATTTCAGTAAATTTGTTTATGTCCCTGCTTCTCAAAAAAATATTTGACAGTGTAATGATAACATCATGCAATGTGAGAGAGGCCCGGTAAACACTCTGTCACACCATTTCTGGTTCTGAGACGTTGGACAGCACAGCTTATTTTCAGCACTTTACCTCCACAGGAACCACCGCTGTTGTTCACACATAGGAAGTGCACCACCAGTGTCTGAGTGAAGGACGCTCTGTGGCCTCCCTGACCTGCCACATTTTTCGAGTGAAGATTGAAACATCCCCAAAAGTGAAAGGGGCATGACAGACACCCAAGCTTCTTGGGGATAGTTTTTCCCATAATTGGATGGAATAAACCATGGGGAAGCAGGACGTAGAGGTCCTTCTAACTCCCAACTGCATTGTACCCATGACACAAAGATACAAGAAACCAGTGTTGTCCATGAGCCAGTGTTGATGACTTTCAGAGTAAACCTTAAAAATGTGGCCTCACGGGGTTACTGCTAATGGGTGTAATTTTTACTTATGACTAATAACTGTAGACATGTTATTAGTGTATTCTGAGCAGCATATATTTAGTTACATCTCCCTAGTATGTTAAATGGCTGCTGTCAGAACACAGGCAAGACTGGTTCATAAACTGTCCGTAAAAGGACAGTTTATTTTGGTGATATTATACAATACAATGTGTTTATTTTCTATAGGAAATAATATATGAAGAATTTATATATGTGATGTATTATTGTTTTGTATTTTCTAAGGTGAATGTTTTAAATCTACTAAATAATGTATTTGTTTCTTTTAGGGATGCAGGTCACAAATGTCCAGTTGACAATGAAATACTGCTGGAAAACCAACTATTTCCTGACAATTTTGCAAAACGAGAGATTCTTTCGCTGATGGTGAAATGTCCAAATGAAGGTTGTTTGCACAAGATGGAACTGAGGCATCTTGAGGTATTAAAGTTATTTTCTAGCCATGTGCGTTTATGCAAGAAGTTCCTGGAGAACAGGGATTTCGCTTTGTCCATCTGGATATTGCCACTGCTTAGCATATAGTGATTGGCTAGTAAATTCTTGCTGAATTAATACCAACCCTTTCATTATTGAGTATAAATATAAGTAGAAACCAGAAATTTCTTTTTCCGTCTACTCTGGCTTTACACCCTGTAATAATAAAAAATAAATCAGTATTCTTCTAAAAGTTTTTTGGGTGAACTTTATCTGCAATGAAACTGAAGAGCGTTTTAAATGTGTCACGTTTTAATCCCATAGCTTCATTTCTCTCATTTTGAAATAAGCAACAAGCCCCAAGTAGTCATCATCTTAGCACCCTCATCATACTTGTTTCTCTGGTTTTCTAAATTATTCATTTTATTTTGAACTAAATGGAGTTCTCCTATAGCTTAAGATGAACTGAAGCCACCAGATAAAAGAATTTGTTTTTAAGTTAATCCTTAGTGTGGTGGTTTTTATGAGAAGTTAAATATCACTTAAGTTCCATTTGAAATTAAGCATTTAAAATATACGTATAACTTACTCCCTTAGCTCCTTTTGAAAGAGTGGCCTTTTGGACACAGCACTAAATTGACGATGAGAAAATCTGCTTCTTTTCAACTCTCTTCCCTAATTAGATAAATGAACCTGAAAAGTAAGTCCTTTGTATAAACTTTCAATTCACAACCATTATTTGAAAAAAATCCATTAAAGCCTTCATATTGTGGTTCTGTGGTGTGTACTACACAAAGCAGGTTCAGTAGCCAAATCTATAGAAGAGAACAGTATATTCTTAGAATATATTTAGAAAATTTCTCAAGGACTGGCAAATACTGCTTATTTCTTTTTCTTCATAGGAGCATCAAGCACACTGTGAGTTTGCTCTTATGAGTTGTCCACAATGCCAGCGTCCCTTCCAGAAATGCCATCTTAATATTCATATTCTCAAGGAGTGTCCAAGGAGACAGGTTCCTTGTGAAAACTGTGCTGTATCAATGGCATTTGAAGATAAAGAGGTATGTACTAAGTTGGATTTGTTGATTCAACTACTGTTTTATTTTTTTAATGTACAGTGGAAGGAGTTAGCAGAGATGAAGATGTTAATCTAGTCCTGAGTCTGTGTTATCAATTGTGAGAAGACTGAGTTTTAAGAAAGTAAGTTAAGTAAACCATTTTAGTAAATGAATGTAGGGTTTATATTTTCGTCTGTTTCTTAGAAAGCATTATTTCTGCTCCTTAACCACTGTAGAAGATATACAAGTAACAAAATCTTCTAGGAAAGTATGTGCTGATCTGTTTCCCTATGTGAATTTTAATAATCAGTTTTGGATTAGAGACAAATAATTACTGTATAAGACTTACATTTTTCTCTTTAAAAAAGAGAATGAATTGTTGAAACTTTGAGGAGATTACATCCACAAAGTATGCTTCTTTGGTGATAATTCATTGAGCTGTACACATAAAATGAATTCACTTTTCTGTACTTATACTTCAATTAAAATGTTTAGTTTTTAAAAGAAACTCCATGGCACCTGACAGCATCATGATGATAGAACATTTTTTCCATTTATAGACAGATTAAGTGATTTTATATGAATGTTATCAATGGGAAGGCCAGCACAGAGATCCTAGATCCTGTATCCCCATCCTATGTCCTTTTTACTAAAATGATGTATGTACAATTTATGTTCTTTTTACTATCAAGGTATTTCCTTAGACTTTATTTCTTGCAGGTTCATCTTGGTAATGTCCCTACTTATGAGATCAAGTGTATTACGCTTATTAAGTTGATTAATTATTCAGTGTCAGCTAACTTGCTAAAAACAGTGAAGTCTGAGGCATAATTACAGCCAATTGGTGTGTTCTTAAACTTTAAAAATGGGCCTAACCAGGAGGGTTAGTTATTTCTTAAATTTATTGTATTCTAGAAAACAAGACTCATTTTTCTGGGGCCTTCAAGAACCTAGGCAACCTGCCCCAATTATGCGTCTGTTCTTTACCCTCCTGATAAGAGTTTTAATTAAATCATCTTGCTGCTACTGGAAATTTCTGAAAAGAGGTCTTTGGAGAAGTATAGTATTGATGAGTGATGTCCAAACAGTCACAGATGCTCTATGACTTTTAATCAGGTTTTCAAAAAGTGACTTAAAAGATTCTCTTATGCATACTATCATATTCTCTCAAAGAGCTGGAGGGTGAGATGAATCTCATTTCTTCACTGGCGAAGGGAGAGAAAATAACCATTATAGATTATTCTCACATTTTTATTTTACACATACCAGTGTCCCTAATTTATTCATAGTGAAAAATATTTCTTTTTATAAAAATGGGTTGTTTTTACCTTTTCAGATTTTCTCACATTTTTTCTTATATTTCGCCAATAAAATTTAGATTCATGAGCAGAACTGTCCTTTGGCAAATGTCATCTGTGAATACTGCAATACCATGCTCATCAGAGAACAGGTATAGTGATTCTCTTTCATAAACCAATATTTCCATAATTAGATTAAAGAAGTAAATTAGGTCTTTAATTGAAAATTTAAATCAATAAGGCAAAATGAATGTAGATTGGAGAAGAATTAAAACTTTGTGAGTTTTAAATGCAAATCAGAGTCACAATCAGTTGTCCTCTCATACCAGTCTGAATGGCTGTCATTTAAAAGTCTACAAATAATAAATTCTGGAGAGGGTGTAGGGAAAAAGGAACCCTTCTACACTGTTGGTGAGAATGTAAATTGGTGCAACCACTGTGGAAAACAGTATGGAGGTTCCTTAAAAAAATAAAAAGTAGAACTACCATGTGATCTAGTAATCCTACTCATGGGCATATATCCCCCCAAAGATGAAAAGTCTTAATTTGAAAAGGTGCATGGGGAATTCCTGGCAGTCCATTGGTCAGTACTCCACACTTTCACTGCCAAGGGTCTGGATTCAGTTCTTGGCTGGGGGAACTAAGATCCTGCAAGCCACACAGTGGAGCACAAAAAAAGAAAGCAAAGGTTCATGCACCCCAGTGTTCATAGCTACATGATTTACAATAGGCAAGACTTAGAAACAGACTAAATGCCCACGAACAGATTGGTGTAAAAAGATGTGGTATATGTATATAGACGTTAGACTATCACTCAGTCCATGGGGCCGCAAGAGTCAGATACGACTGAGCGACTGAACCATGACAACAACAGGCATAGAAAAGAATGGAACTGCCATTTGCAGCAGCATGGATGCGCCTAGGGAATAGCCTGCTAAGTGAAGTAAGTCAGACAGAGAAAGACGAATGTTACATGTTACCACTTACATAAGGAATCCAAGAAATGATGCAAGTGAATCTATGTACAAAAAAATAGACCCAGAGATAAAAAAACAAACTTAGGGTTACAGAAGAAGAAAAAAAGCGGGGAAAGATAAATTAGATGTATTGAATTAACAGATACAAACTACTGTACATACAATAGATAAGCAACAGGTATATGCACAGCACAGTGGGGAACTATATGCAGTATCTGGTATCTGTTATCTGGTAGCAACCTATAATGGAGAGTAATCTGAAAAATATAAATATATATGTAACTGAATCACTTTGCTATATACTTGAAACTAATATAATATTGTAAATCCACTATATTTCAATTTTTTAGAAAACTTGAGTTTTTTTTTTTTTTCAGATATATTGATACAGTACTTTCAGAAAGAACAAAGTACTCAGTCATAAGTACTTAAAATTCCTAAATCATTAACATAATACCTGTGTTTATGTATATTCATAAAAGTTCTAAATAAAGCCAAGTAATTTTTAGATAAAAATAATTAAAAATGCTCATTTAAAGAACAGAAAACTTTATAAGAAATACATCTTTAGATTGTGAAATAAGGATCTTAGGTATCCAGAAACCACTTGAAAAAGAAGGAAACAAGTCTGTAGCAGAACGTTACTTATTGCCATGGCCCCTGAGGCGTATTGGGAGATTTCCAGGATCTGTAGCCTCTCTGTTCGGTTGTCTGTAGACCCTTGATGGGGCATCATCAGAAGTAGCTGTAATAGAAAACTATTCATTTTTATTATTAATAGAGAAAGGAAAATTCCATCTGGTTGCTATCTTCTGACATTTGAAGAGTTTACCCACAGAATATGAATATTAGTCACTAAATATTTATACACCCATGAAATCTGCAAACCCAGAGATCATAATTGATTACCTTACTAAGTAGGAAAAGCAAAACCTGTCCCTCGGCTAAATTTTTCCATTCATCTGTTAACAGAGTCCTTTAGTTTTTTTTCCAACAGGGCCTTAATTTGAAGGTGTTAAACTTGTTTTTGCTTGTGAACTCTCACCTACCTGGTTTTTCTTTTTTGCCTTGTTTTGATGTTTGAAGGAAAGCACATCTAAAACCTAGCAGAAATAAAACTTAATGTAGGAAAAAATGCTAGGTTTAGAGTCAAAAAACCTACATTTTGACTCTGACTGTGCCATTGTCTTGCACGTTGATCTCTGATAAGAAAGTTGACATTCTAAGTTAGGGATTAGTAAACCAGCCCACCAGCTAAATCTGACTGCTACCTGCTTTTTAAAATAAGTTTCATTGGAACACAGCCCTGCCCGTGCGTTTATGTCTTGTATATGGCTGGTTTTGTACTGCAGTGGGAGAGCTGAGTACTGTGACAGAGTCCATGGGGCTTCCTAGATGAAGCTGTAAAGAACCTGCCTCCCAATACAGGAGGCATACGAGACCTGGGCTCGATCCCTGGGTTGGAAAAATTCTCTGGAGGAGGGCATGGCCACCCACTGCAGTATTCTTACCTGGAGAATTGGACAGACAGAGGATCCTGGTGGGCTGCAATCCATAGGGTTGCACAGAGTCAGACACAACTGAAGCGACTTTGTACACACACACATGACAGGCTCCATAGGGCTTACAAGGCTGAAAATATTTATTCCATGACCCTTCAGAGACAATTTTGCTGACCACTGTTACAGATGTTGTTTCTGAAGGGTCATATAGGTTGCCATTTCCTCCTCCAGTTCAAGTCCTCATCATTTTCATTGGAGATTTAGTTACATATTTGGTCATTGCAAGAAACAACAATCTTGTAAAACAGACAAATACAAATAACATAGCAGTATTACTAAAGTCATAAGTGAGAATTAAGCCAAAAACTTCCATTAGGTGTAGCCCAGTATATTCTTAGGTCATCTGAGATTATAGCTAAACTAAATTTTTAGAGGAAATTTCATACCACTTTCAAAAAACATAATTCTGTGTAATGAATCTTAACTTAAAGAATGTGTTTTGGAGTCCCCAAATTAAAAGCTGAGACTTTCTTTAAAACCTAGGTGCTTAAAGTGTCTTCTAACATCCGAATCTCCCCATTGTAGTCAGAGTATGCGCAGGTTAACAGAAGCTAAGAAGCTATGAAAGGTGGTCATGAGGGAAGTACAGGGTGCAGTCAGTGGCTCTGACGTAGACAGTTTACTGGTCCCTCATCACGGGCCTGAGAGTTGGACCATAAAGAAAGCTGAGCGCCAAAGAATTGGTGCCTTTGAGCTCTGGTGTTGGAGAAGACTCTTGAGAGTCCCTTGGACTGCAAGGAGATCAAGCCAGTCAATCCTAAAGGAAATCAACCCTGAATATTCATTGGAAGGACTGATGCTGAAGCTGAAGCTCCAATACTTTGGCCATCTGATGTGAAGAGCTGACTCATTAGAAAAGACCCTGATGCTGGGAAAGATTGAGGGCAGGAGGAGAAGGGGACGACAGAGTACAAGATGGTTGGATGGCATCACCGACTCAATAGACATGAGTTTGAGCAAACTGTGGAAAATAGTGAAGGGCGAGGAAGCCTGGTGTGCTCCAGTCCATGGGGTCGCAAAGAGACACGAGTGAGCAACTGAACTGAACTGAATCAGTGGCATGGACCTCAGTGGGAGTTCTAGTTGCATTGTGGATGACATCAGAAGGTGCTTTTTCTTTAAAATGCCGCTAGAGGGTGGCAGTTCCCCAACAATAGGAATAAACTCATGTTCTCGAAATGAATTTTGAGTGATTTGGGGGCACAGTATGAGATGTTGATATTTCCTTTCTCTGTGACTTTTGGAAGTAAATATCATTTTAATCTTTGTGGGCTGACTGGTTTCTGTTTCAGCTGTTCAGCTCAGCCACTGTAACAAAAGCAGCCATAGACAATATAATTTTGTTTAGATGAAGTGTTATTCTTTATTGTGAGTATGCTCTTGTCAAACTAGAATATGAAAGGCAGGGAAGGACGTTTTTCAGCCTCTGCTTTGGTTTTCAGATGCCCAATCACTATGATCTAGACTGCCCTACAGCCCCAGTCCCATGCACGTTCAGTGCTTTTGGTTGCCATGAAAAGGTAAGTTGTTGTTTTTTTAATTCTCAAATATAGATCACGAAAATCAAGTTCTATAGTGTGGTAGAGGATAGCAGTGGACTGGAGGCGGCGGACACGTTGTTTATGTGGTCTTTAGCTCCAAAGAGAAGTGGGGGAAGCAGTTGGTGATGGCAGGGGGAGGTGTGATTGGGGTTGCACGGAGTGTACTGGAAAGAGAAGCAGACCAGGAAAGGAGCCATGAATGAACAGTCTCAGACGCTGGTGAAACAGGCAAGGAGTAAGGATTGTTCTGATCTCTGACGTGAGTTTTAAGACCTGGTGATCAGTTTTGTCAGATACCTGAGAGACAGCGTCGTCTCTCTTTCTGGAGAGCGTGAGTACACTTGGCGTTTCTGCTGTGCCTTTATATCTGAATTTTTTTTTTTATCGTAAGTATGCATTTAATAACTTAAATTAAATGAGCAAATAGTGTATAGTATGATTACACTTGAGGGAAGATCCTCTATTGCTTGTGTTCATAGAGAGAAAGACTTAAAGAAAATGTATCAAAATGTTCATGGTAGGTGAGATAACAGGTAGCTTATTTTCTTTTTGAACATCTACACTTTCTTTCTATAATGTACTTGAATTACCCTCACAGTAGAATTGGTATATTATCTTTTTTTCATATAACAGTTAGACTATTCTTGATGACCTTAGAAAAGTAGGAAGACAGGGAAGATTCCACTTTGCAGTAGATTTGTAAAAATAAGTGTGGGGTTGGAGACAGTGCAGGTGGATGGCTCTTGGTTATAAAAGGAAGAGGAAGAAAATGGTATTAGCTTGAGGGAGATACAAGATCAATAAAGGGGTTGCTCCCCCCACACCCTGGTTTTTTTTAACAGGAAAGACTTTAATAAATCTGTTCTGAGGGGAATGGTTAAGAGGAGAGAATGTTTGAAGATAAAGGAGAAAGGAGATGGCTAAGCAAAACCTCCTGAGGAGGTGAAAAGGGATGGATGCCACTTGGAGCCCAGGTGAAGCATTAAGCTAGGACAACAGGAGGGTCAGCTCTGAGTCCAAAGAGAAGGACGGGCATAGATCCTGATACTTTTACAAGTGGGAGGGAGGTTTGTCTGAGTGAAACCTGAATGAATATTCAGCAGATAGCCTCTCAGTTTTTCAGGGAATGAAGAGGCAAGATCATTTCTCTGGATGGAGAATCTGATGCAGTCAGAGAAGGTTGTAGGGGACTGAGGAGAGTGATGATGTGACTTCAGAACCTTTTATTTGACTTGGCTAGGTCCCTTTCCTAGTCCTCACATCTCTGTTCCCTACCTGAGGCCTGTGCTTGATTTTCAGATGCAGAGGAATCACTTGGCACGGCACCTGCAAGAGAATACCCAGTCGCATATGAGAATGATGGCCCAGGCTGTTCAGACTTTAAGCCTCGCGGTAGCTCCTGTGCCTCAATGTACCATGCCTCTGTATGACTCTGTGCCTCCCACCCGGCCTTCCTCTGGGCGTCACTCAGAAGTCCACAATTTCCAAGAAACCATTCAACAGTTAGAGGGTCGCCTTGTAAGACAAGACCATCAAATCCGGGAACTGACTGCAAAAATGGAAACCCAGAGCATGTATGTAAATGAGCTCAAGCGAACTATTCGAACCCTTGAGGACAAAGTTGCTGAAATAGAAGCACAGCAGTGCAATGGGATTTACATCTGGAAGATTGGCAACTTTGGGATGCACTTGAAATCGCAGGAAGAGGAGAAGCCTGTTGTCATTCACAGCCCCGGGTTCTACACAGGCAAACCCGGCTACAAACTGTGCATGCGGCTGCACCTGCAGCTGCCGAGCGCGCAGCGCTGCGCCAACTACATATCGCTCTTTGTCCACACGATGCAAGGGGAGTACGACAGCCACCTGCCGTGGCCCTTCCAGGGGACAATACGCCTTACCATCCTTGACCAGTCTGAAGCAGCTGTGAGGCAAAACCACGAAGAAATAATGGACGCCAAACCAGAGCTCCTGGCCTTTCAGAGACCCACCATCCCCCGGAACCCCAAGGGTTTTGGCTACGTGACTTTTATGCATCTGGAAGCCCTCAGACAAAGAACCTTCATCAAGGATGACACGTTATTAGTACGCTGTGAGGTCTCCACCCGCTTCGACATGGGCAGTCTTCGGAGGGAGGGTTTTCAGCCACGGAGTACTGACTCAGGGATATAGCATCCCCTGATTTGTTCAAGAAACAACAGAAAAAACATCTGCAGCAAACTTACCCTGTTCTCAATAATAATGTACAAACAAACAAAAAACAATGGGAAAGATATAATACTCACCAATGAATTTTATTTGACTTCCTATAGATTTCAGGGGATTTTAGCCATAATCCTTGGAAAGCTTAAGTTCTCATTCACCCTGGTTTTTCCTCCAGAGTGTTATTAAGGATATTCAGGGACTAGTTTAAACCCTAAATATAACCTTACTTATTAAATACTACTGTGTTGTCTGTCACATAATTCTCCTTAAAGTTGTTTCATTTTACCTTGCTTATTATTTCCTTTAGGCTACAAAGTAGCATTTCTCCAGAGTTAAAACTCTGAGAACCATGTGAAAACCAGCTGCTAGGTGTTAGGCTACAAGTCCCTTTTTGTCTTTTCCAGGCAGAGTGAATTCCACAGCCCCTCCGTGATTCTCTGTTCCCTAGTGCTCTAGAACAAGGGGACACACACACACATAATCACCAACAGAGAAAGTTTAAATGTCTCACCTAGTCAGCCAGTATGGCGGCTCATTGGTGGTGAGAAAAGCTATTTGAGCCAAGAAATTTTCAGCTCTTTTGAACACTGCTGTTTCTGTGATTGTTGTCCAAAAATAAGTACCTGTCAAGGTACATGTAAAAAAATAAAGTTGTTCTTGTTGCATAGGTGAAAGAAAGCCTGAAGGACAGCTACTACCATTTTTTGATGACTTATTTTCTTCTTTGTGCAGCTTACCCATTTTACATTTTTTTCTGCAATAAACATGTCCTTTTCTCAAAGAAAAAAAGTTACATGTTGCCACAAAACATTCAACCCTAACAAAAAAGGAAATAATATTTAAAAGCATCCTGGTCAAACTTCTATTAAAAGCATGCCTGTGCATTAGGTACTGAGGTGAGTCATTTCCTGCTTTGGTTATGTTATTTTTTTTCTACTAACTTGGGAGCCTTAAATCGAAACAAAATCAGGTTTTTACCTCACTTATCCTAGCTTCAGGTTTCCCTGAAGGAATTGGATTAGATGTTTCTAAGGTCCATGTCAACCATAAAATTTTGTTTTAAGAAATGAAGTTCTAACCAGCAGAATGTTGACAATAATTACAAAAGGATTTTGCCAGTAGAAAAATTGGTCTATTTTTTCCTGACGTAGTACTTCAATTTAGTATCAATTTAGGGTCTCCTTTTAATTTGAACAATTTTTTTAAACTCCCAACATTTGGCATTGTGTAATAAACCGGCCACTTATTATGTACTCATCATTCCTTGTGAATGTGGGATAAGAGTAGTGATCAGACTGTCTTTCCACATACGAGGTTTTGTTGACTCCAACTCAGAATCAAAACGTAGCTGGAAAGTGGATCTCTTCCTTTCATTTTTCAATCCTCCAGTTCCACTCTGAAACATGCTGGTTTGGACCCAGCTGACCTACAAGTATCTGTGCTGTGTATCTGTTTTATTACCCCTTTAACATTAATTTTTGGACATTGTTAAAAATAATTTCTTCTTTTCCCAGAGACATCCAGCCCAGTGTTCAATGAAACTTGCCGCAGGTCGTACCCTTTGTTATTAGAAAACAAGTCAGCATGCTGACTGGTAGTTTGGTGTGTGTGTGTGTGTGTGTGTGTGTGTTTTTAACCTCTCCTTTAGCTGTTGCAGCAATGGCAGTTTCTGGCTATTCTGCAGAATGATAGAGGGGCACTAAATGCATGTTTGTGCAGCTGCTCAGTTGTGGCCAACTCTTTGTGACCCCATGGAGGGTAGTCCACCAGGCTCCTCTGTCCATGGGATTTCCTGGGCAAGAATACTGGAGTGGGTTGCCATTTCCTTCTCCAAGGGATCTTCCTGACTCATTGAACCCAGGTCTTCTGTGTCTACTGCATTGGCAGGTGGATTCTATACCACTGCACTACCTGGGAAGCCCTGAAATAGGATGAAAATTGAGGATTTTTTTCCCCTGATGATGGACTAACACACTGGATGATCTCTAGCAATTAGTTTTTGTGGCAGGTATAGAATTATAAAATTGTCCTTCATTACTGTTTTTATACTGTAAGTCTTAGATAAACTAAAAGCATGCATGTGGGTAGAGTACATCCTCATCAGAGGGGAGCAGTTGCTGTCTGTCTTCCCTTTGCCCAGGGAATCCTCAAGTCTTTGGTGACCAGAAAAATGTTCTTAATTATTAGATTTTTCTAAATTAAGATTTTGAAATATCTTTCCTTAATTCAGTAACCGCTATTCTTGTTTTGCCTCAATTAAATTCTCATTGTTTTGTGAGAAATACCATCAACCCAGTTCCATAAATACCTAAGCAGTGCAGTGCCTTGAGGAAATGAAAAAGAAGCAATAGTTTTGAAGCTTTTTCCTCCTCTCCTCGCAATTCCAGTTGTTATAAAATTTCATAAAATGCGGGAAAGTAATCCTGGATGGGGAACACACGTGTAGAGAGAAGACGTGCTCCTTTCAAGGGGCTTTGGCAGCAGGACGCTGGCCCTGCCTATGGGACAGGAGTGGGGAGGGGCACAGTCCTCTCCTCTCTCAGGGCTGGAGGCTCTGAAGGTCCATGCATTCCACTCCATTTCCTAGGAAGTCTGCAAAGCACAGCTGCTGTGCTGTCTCTCAAAGGGAGAACCTTCTCTTCGTAGAGCTGCTTTGTCTCTGCTGACTGATTGCACCTCCCCAACTGTCTCCTAGATTTCAGGATAAAAGCTAAGTAGAGCGCCCATGGGAAAAAGGGCAGGTGGATTTCTGTATCCCAGGAAAGAGATGCTATCAGTGGTCCTGAAAGCACATAAGTACTTCCTCTTGAGCCCTGAGGGGCATGTCTAGCGATGAGCAGCAGGGCAAGGTTCTGTCCAAGGCAGAAACCTTAGACTTGACACCCTGCCTGGCACACAGCACACACTCATGATCATGAATGTTGAAGTTCACCATTTTATGGTAGGTGATTTGTCTTGTAATTTTTTCTGGTAAGGCCTAGATATTGGGGAGTTGTTTGGTTGTTTACTTTTTTCCCCCAGCACTTTATTATGAAATTTCTCAAATATGCAGAATTATTGAAAAAATTTTACAGTGATCACTACCTAGAATTCACAAATAGCATTTTGTTACATTGCCTTATCACTTGAGTGCTACTTTTAATGAGACTTGTTCAAGTTTCGTTTCTCTTTTAAAAGTGCACTGCTAAAATAATTGAACAGCTTTAAGCGAGTTGTTTTAAACTCTGGGGAAATGAGATATTTGCATTATAGCTAGAATTGTAGTCCTTACTTTACACTAGTTTTAAACGTGTAAATCTGTCCTGATGAATTTCAGACTTAATTATTTTGCCTGAAGGAATGTTTTGTTATAATAGAATTATTTTAAAGTCCTTGATCAATTGTACAGAATATTCTGATGTTGTTTTCACACTTGATAAATTATCTAATTAATTTTTCTGGTGAGAGTGTATGTGGGGCTCATTTTGCTTAAACAAAATTTCAGGATAGTGTTCCCAGAGGGCCTGAAGAGGCAGGGTAATTTAGCATATAAACCACTAAATTAGGAGCTAAGAGATTTAGATTTTATCCCTGACTGACCATGGACAAATCACTTCTCTTTATCTTTGTGTCCATTTATGTACTTGTAAAGTGGGGACTAGAATTTGATATTTAGGTTTTAATAAGTAATGGGTAACATCTACTAATGCTTGGACCAGTTAAGACGTTTTAAAAAAAAAAAAAAAATACACGATGCATCCAAGGAGGTTCTCATAATTATCTAACTGTGTGACAAGCTTCAGAATGAACTCTGATTTGAAAAATTGAAGGATGGGCCATGGTCAAAAGTATCTTATCAAATACTTAGAACTTGCTGTTGCCACAGAATTTGTGAGTGGTTTCCCTGATCCATCTGGACTGTGAAAATTACGTATTTTGTGAGAGGGTGAATGGGAGGCCATTTCCTCCTCTAGAAAATCTTCCCGACCCAGGGATCAAATCCTTGTCTCCTGTATCGCCTACACTGCTTTTGGATTCTTTACCTGTGATCCATCAGGGAAGCCCTAAAGATGGGAGGAGGCAGACATTAATCACAGCAAGATTGAAAATCCATGTCGAGTTAAAGAACAGGTTGTATGGAAGGGTGGGGCTTAAAGGAATCATCCTGATTCAGTGCCACAACATTCCACTGCTCCCCAATCGACCCACATAACACAACACCAGCCCTGCTCCTGCCAGCCCAACCTCAGGAGGCCTCCGTCAGGTCAATACAATTGAATTACAGGATCGACCAGGAGCTAAGCAGGGTCTCTCTGCTCCATTTAGTAGATGAGTGTACCCTGTTCTTTCTATTAGTAAACCCAGGTAATGAATGTAGATTCACATTTATCTTGCAAAGTCACTTGAAGTTTTTGCCTTAGATCGCATCTTAGTAGTGACTGCAAAATTTGACCAAAACCATGCTCCTTGACTGGCATCCTCAGTCAGTTCAGTTGCTCAGTTGAGTCCAACTCTTTGCTACCCCATGGACTGCAGCATGCCAGGCCTCCTGTCAACTCCCGGAGTTTACTCAAACTCATGTCCATTGAATCAGTAATGCCATCCAACCATCTCATCCCCTGTCATCCCCTTCTTCTCCTGCCTTCAATCTTTCCCAACATCAGGGTCTTTTCAAATGAGCCAGCTCTTTGCATCAGGTAGCCAAAGTATTGGAGTTTCAGCTTCAACATCAGTCCTTCCAATGAATATTCAGGACTGATTTCCTATAGGATGGACTGATTGGATCTTCTTGCAGTCCAAAGGACTCTCAAGAGTCTTTTTCAACACCAGAGTTCAAAAGCATCAATTCTTCGGTGCTCAGCTTGCTTTATACTCCAACTCTCACATTCATTCATGACTACTGGAAAAACCATAGCCTTGACTAGATGGACCTTTGTTGGCAAAGTAATGTCCCTGCTTTTTAATATGCTGTCTAGGTTGGTCATAACTTTTCATCCAAGGAGTAAGCGTCTTTTAATTTCATGGCTGCAGTCACCATCTGCAGTGATTTTGGAGCACAAAAAAATAAAGTCTGCCAGGTTCCACTGTTTCTCCATCTATTTACCATGAAGTGGTGGGACTGGATGCCATGATCTTTGTTTTCTGAATGTTGGGCTTTAAGCCAACTTTTTCACTCTCCACTTTCACTTTCATCAAGAGGCTCTTTAGTTCTTCATTTTCTGCCATAAGGGTGGTATCATCTGCATAGCTGAGGTTATTGATATTTCTCCTGGAAATCTTGATTCCAGCTTGTGCTTCATCTGGCCCAGCGTTTCTCATGATGTACTCTGCATAGAAGTTAAATAAGCAGGGTGACAATATATAGCCTTGACA
>NW_011495081.1:10643636-10644166 GCF_000754665.1 Bison bison bison | reverse complement strand
CTTCCTGACCTGCATACAGGTTTCTCAAGAGGCAGGTCAGGTGGTCTGGTATTTCCATCTCTTTCAGAATTTTCCAGTTTGTTGTGATCCACACAGTCAAAGGCTTTGGCATAGTCAATAAAGCAGAAGTAGATGTTTTTCTGGAACTCTCTTGCTTTTTCCATGATCCCGCAGATGTTGGCAATTTGATCTCTGGTTCCTCTGCCTTTTATAAAACCACCTTGAACATCTGGAAGTTCATGGTTCATGTGTTTTTGAAACCTGGCTTGGAGAATTTTGAGCATTACTTTGCTAGCGTGTGAGATGAGTGCAACAGTGTGGTAGTTTGGCATCCTATTGAATATTAATTTAGAACAAATGCCAGACTGACACAACTACCCCCTTCTGTCGGTTCTGGATACTCCCTTCAGTTCAGTTCAGTCGCTCAGTCGTGTCCAACTCTTTGCGACCCCATGAATCGCAGCACACCAGGCCTCCCTGTCCATCACCAACTCCCAGAGTTCACCCAGACTCATGTCCATCGAGTCAGT
>NW_011495081.1:10638800-10643524 GCF_000754665.1 Bison bison bison | reverse complement strand
CATCGAGTCAGTGATGCCATCCAGCCATCTCATCCTCTGTCGTCCCCTTCTCCTCCTGCCCTCAATCCCTCCCAGCATCAGAGTCTTTTCCAATGAGTCAACTCTTCACATGAGGTGGCCAACGTACTGGAGTTTCAGCTTTAGCATCATTCCTTCCAAAGAAATCCCAGGGCTGATCTCCTTCAGAATGGACTGGTTGGATCTCCTTGTAGTCGAGGGACTCTCAAGAGTCTTCTCCAACACCACAGTTCAAAAGCATCAATTCTTCGGAGCTCATCCTTCTTCACAGTCCAACTCTCACATCCATACATGACCACAGGAAAAACATCTAGCTTTGACTAGACGGACCTTTGTTGGCAAAGTAATGTCTCTGCTTTTGAATATGCTGTCTAGGTTGGTCATAACTTTCCTTCCAAGGAGTAAGTGTCTTTTAATTTCATGGCTGCAGTCACCGTCTACAGTGATTTTGGAGCCCAAAAAAATAAAGTGTGACACTGTTTCCAGTGTTTCCCCATCTATTTCCCATGAAGTAATGGGACCGGATGCCATGATCTTCGTTTTCTGAATGTTGAGCTTTAAGCCAACTTTTTCACTCTCCACTTTCACTTTCATCAAGAGGTTTTTTAGTTCCTCTTCACTTTCTGCCATAAGGGTGGTGTCATCTGCATATCTAAGATTATTGATATTTCTCCCAGCAATCTTGATTCCAGCTTGTGCTTCTTCCAGCCCAGCGTTTCTCATGATGTACTCTGCATAGAAGTTAAATAAGCAGGGTGACAATATATAGCCTTGACGTCCTCCTTTTCCTATTTGGAACCAGTCTCTTGTTCCATGTCCAGTTCTAACTGTTGCTTCCTGACCTGCATACAAATTTCTCAAGAGGCAGGTCAGGTATTCCCATCTCTTTCAGAATTTTCCATAGTTTATTGTTATCCACACAGTCAAAGGCTTTGGCATAGTCAATAAAGCAGAAGTAGATGTTTTTCTGTAACTCTCTTGCTTTTTCCATGATCCAGTGGATGTTGGCAATTTGATCTCTGGTTCCCCTGCCTTTTCTAAAACCAGCTTGAACATCTGGAAGTTCACAGTTCATGTACTGCTGAAGCCTGGCTTGGAGAATTTTGAGAATTACTTTACTAGCATGTGAGATGAGTGCAATTGTGCAGTAGTTTGAGCATTCTTTGGCATTGCCTTTCTTTGGGATTGGAATGAAAACTGACCTTTTCCAGTCTTGTGGCCACTGCTGAGTTTTCCAAATTTGCTGGCATATTGAGTGCAGCACTTTCATAGCATCATCTTTCAGGATTTGAAACAGCTCAACTGGAATTCCATCACCTCCACTAGCCTTAGCCTCTATATTACACCAATATCTTTATCCTAAATGTTGCTGTTCATTTGCTTGGCTGTGTCCAGCTCTTTGTGACCCCATGGACTGAAGCACACCAGGCTACTCCATCTTCCACTATCTTCCGGTGTTTGCTCAAATTCACGTCCATTGAGTTGGTGGTGCTGACTAACCATCTCATCCTCTGCCGCCTTCTTCTGCCCTCGATCTTTCCCAGCATAGAGGTCTTTTTCCAATTAGTCGGTTCTTTGCATCAGGTGGCCAAAATATTGGAGCTTCAGCTTCAGCATCAGTCCTTCCAGTGAATATTCAGGGTTGCTTATTAGGACCCATTAGGATCGACTGGTTTGATCTCCTTGCAGTGCAAGGGACTCCCAAGAGTCTTCTCCAACACCACAGTTCAAAAGCATCAATTCTTCAGCACTCAGCTTTCTTTGTGGTCCAACTCTCACATCCATACATGACTACTGGAAAAACCATAGCTTTTACTATACAGACCTTTGCTGGCAAAGTGATGTCTTTGCTTTTTAATACACTGCCTAGGTTTGTCATAGCTTTCCTTCCAAGGAGTAAGCGTCTTTTAATTTCATGGCGGCAGTCACTGTGCACTGAGATTTTGGAGCCCAAGAAAATGAAATCTGTAACTGCTTCTACTTTTTTCCCTTCTATTTGCCATGAAGTGATGGGACTGGATGCCATGATCTTTGTTTTTTGAATGTTGAATTTCAAGCCAGCTTTTTCACTCCCTTCTTTCACCCTCATCAAGAAGATTCTTTAGTTCTCTTCACTTTCTGCCTACCTGAGGTTGTTGTTATTTCTCCCAGCAATCTTGATTCCACCTTGCGATTCATCCAGCCTGTCATTTCATATGATATACTCTGCATGTGAGTTAAATAAGCAGGGTGACAATATACAGCCTTGTTGTACTCCTTTCCCAATTTTGAATTAGTCCATTGTTTCATGTCCGATTCTAACTGTTGCTTCTTGACCTGCATACGGGTTTCTCAGGAGAAAACTGAGTACTCTTTAAAAAGTACCCTTAATCAAAATGAAAAATAGATATTCCAAGTATTTTTAATAAAATGACTACTTTGATTTTTGCCTTATCTTTGTTCTGTTTTGGAGACTATGTAACTCACTGTACTGGAAGGAAAGAACCATCCTAGGCACTAGTTTTCACTTGAAATAAAATTAATATCTTGTTCTTTCAGGAAATAGTAAGTGAGGGTTCATTCTAGTTCTTGGTCAGGCTGTGGTCTCGTCCCTGGGGCCTGTAAGACTGCATCTCACAGAATGAAATCAGGCCCAAAGAGAAAGGAACCAAACAGGTGAAAATGTGAAACCAGAAAACCAGTTGAACTTACTCCCAAACAGATACATAAATAAGTCTCTGTTCTCCCCAGTTCTTGGGCAATGGCTACCTTCCTCTCTCCTAGTCTGCAAACTCCCTAGATGAGTTCTATAAGTAATGGTTACCTCTATTGTGGGGCCGTTAAAATCATTTTTAGTAAATTCTCAATGGGTCTTGTTGTTCAGTTACTCAGTTGTGTCTGCCTCTTTGTGACCCCATGGACTGCAGCACGCCAGGCTTCCCTGTCCTTCGCTATCTCCTGGAGTTTGCTCCAATTCATGTCAATTGAGTCGGTGATGCCATCCAACCATCTCATCCTCTGTCACCTCCTTCTCCTCCTGCCCTCAGTCTTTCCCAGCACCAGGTCTTTCCAGTGAGTCAACTGTTTCCATCAGGTGGCCAGAGTATTGGAGCTTCAGCATCAGCATCAGTCCTTCCAGTGAATATTCAGGATTGATTTTCTTTAGGATTGACTGGTTTGATCTCTTAGCTGTCCAAAGGAAGAGTCTCCTCCAGCATCACAGTTCAAATACATCACTTCTTCGGTGCTCAACCTTCTTTATGGTTCAACTCTTAGTTCAATGGGTCTGTCTCTTCTAAAACAGACTCAGCTACCTTAAGTGGAATATAAACTCTGGTAAGACATGTAGTTGTTTTACAAAACTCCACCTTAATTTTTAAATTAACGTTCCAGAAATTAAATATTGGTATTAGTCCCAGAATAAGCCATAACATTTTTTAAAAAAAAAACATTCTGCCTCTATTTTGGGTTACCTTCTTGACACTGTCAAAAGTTCAGGGAAAAAAAACAGAAGTAAAACCAATGAATCATTGAAGTAGTCATTGGTAAAAGTTCATCACACATACACACAGAAAGCTTGCAAAGTGGGCGCATTCAAACCAAATCATGGAATGAGGCTCAGAGGTATATTGTTATAATGCAATTTATCTAGAGTGGAGATAGTGCTTATTCTGCAGTTATTGGTCACAATATTATAATTTTCTTAAAGAGAGTTGTTTAGTGGTTACTTCATATTAATTTTGGGGAACAATCGAAGTTTCACTTATGATTTTCAGAGGCATAAGCAAGAAGTGACTCAGGTCAAGTTTGCCTCGCTTGTCTTGCAAAATAAGCTAAATTAAGCTTCGCTTGTATGACCAAACTGGTTTTGTCTGCTCGGAGTTTTCAGGTTTGGTCTTCCTTTGTCTTTAACAATACATCTCACTCCCAGTCCATCCTCATGGATGTATGTTACACTGTCGTCACAGTTTCAGAATTAACTTTTGTCCACGGGCCAGCAGGATTACAGTGTAAAGTGATGATGGTAGCCTCGGCAGAAAATGATGCATAATCAAAAATTTTTTTCTTGGTCTGGGTAGGGATTTGTACGTTTTAAAATAAAAGTGGGTCTGCAAGTCTGATCTTCACAGAATTTATACTGCTGAAAGCTAAAGAATAAAACGGCACTGAAAAATAGATCTCACAATCCTGAAAAATAATCCTTATCCATCCCCTGCCTTCCTCTGGCTGCTCTAGCCTGACAGGAGTTGATTTAAAAATAGAGAGCGAGCCTCTGTCTGAGGAGGTCTGGTCTCCTCGTCTCAGTCCCCGTTTCCTTCCCCCGGGCTGGTCATTTCACGTGAGGTGTCTCACTAAAGTAGATGAAGCCCCACCAAAAGTGCTGAAAGGTGGTAACCAGTCATTCCCTTTCGACTAGTTAGGAACTTGAAAGTCAAATTTTTTCCAAACGCATCTGAAATTCCTCTGGAGCCAGGGCGAAAGAAAAAGAGGAAAGAAGGAAGGTTTTCTGAATACATCTAGACTAATCGAAATGAAATTGACTGGGTTTTTGTTTTGCTTTTCAGTTGATTAAAGAAGTTGACTTTTTAATGCCTGGAGGGTCAGTGTTTTGCAATCCTTTTTTATCCCTCACTGCCCACAGTAAATTCGATAGAGATGAATGAATAAAGAGTATGCACACCAACTAACCCGACGCGATAGGTTTCTGAAACACTTGTTTTCACAAG
>NW_011495081.1:10632854-10638696 GCF_000754665.1 Bison bison bison | reverse complement strand
GCCTCTTGAGTCAAGATCTGAGGGTTTTAAATAGCCCAGAAAACTAAAGTTCTTTCACACATACACACAACTACAGCATCAGTTGTCCACTGGGGCTAGTGGGGCTTCCAGGCCATGCCTTGCTCTTGTTCCATCCATCCTGACCCTGGAGCCTCGCCTCTCAGGGCCTGGTCCTGATGCTCCCGCCTCCGTCTCCTTCCCCCAGCCTGAGGTAACCTCATGGCTTTGTAAAAGGAAAGGTCCATCTCCTGTTTCTCCAGGATGTGGGTCCTCTCCTGCTCCCCTGCTCCTCTGAATTCTTCTGTGGACTGATGCTTTAGGAAAACAAAGCCGAGAAAGATTTACAAAGTCCTTCATGGTTTTGTTTCATTTTGCTTTTGCCCTGTACCTCCCCTGAGGCAGGGCTTTCTCAGTGGCTCAGGCAGTAAAGAATCTCTGTACAATGAAGGAGACTCAGGTTCGATCCTTGGGTTGGAAAGATCCCTTGGAGAAGGAAATGGCAACCCACTCCAGTAGTCTTGCCTGGAGAATCCCATGGACAGAGGAACTTGGTGGGCTACAGTCCATGGGGTTAACCCACAAAGAGTTGGGCACAACTGAGCAACTAACACTTTCCTCTGAGGCAAAGAGGTGGTATGCTACCTTTATGAGGAAGGTGGGGGATGGGGAGAGGAAGGAGCAGATTTCTTAATACTCAAGAGTTACTAGCAATACTGAGTGTCTTCTTAATCAGAATATGAACTTTCAAGGAAAGGAATCAGAGATCTCTAATATGATCCTGGCCTTTGTTAAAGGATAATTTTCAAGAGTCAACTTATGGATCTCATACAGACCTGCCTCCTGAGAAATCTGTATGCAGGTCAAGAACCAACAGTTAGAAACAGACATGGAACAACGGACTGGTTCCAAATTGGGAAAGGAGTACATCAAGGCTGTATATTGTCACTCTGCTTATTTAACTTATATGCAGAGTACATCATGAGAAATGCTGGACTGAATGAAGCACAAGCTGGAATCAGATTGCTGGGAGACACACCTAGGCATATGCCCTGAGATAACCAAAACTGAAAAAGACACATGTGTTCCGTTCACTGCAGCACTATTTACAATAGCTAGAACATGGAAGCAACCTAGATGTCCATCCACAGATGAATGGATAAAGAAGTTGTGGTACATATACACAGTGGAATATTACTCAGCCACAGAAAGGAACACATTTGAGTCAGTTCTAATGAGGAGGACAAAGCTAGAACCTATTATATAAAGTGAAGTAAGTCAGAGAAAGATAAATATTCTAACACATATATACAGAATCTAGAAAAATGGCACTGAAGAATTCATTTATAGGGCAACAATGGAAAAACAGACATAGAGAATAGACATGGGAGATGGGGAGAGGGGAGGAGAAGGTGAGATGTATGGAGAGAATAACATGGAAACTTACATTACCATATGTAAAATTGATAGCCAAAAGGAATTTGCTGTATGGCTCAGGAAACTCAAACAGGGGCTCTGTATTAACCTAGAGGGGTGGGATGGAGGGGGAGATGGGAGGGAGGTTCAGAAGGGAGGGGATAGATGTATACCTATGGCTGATTTGTGTTGAGGTTTGAGAGAAAACAACAAAATTCTGTAAAGCAATCATCCTTCAATAAATAAATAAATTTAAAAAATAAAATTAAGCTACAAAAAAAAAAGATTGCTGGAAGAAATATCAATAACCTCAGATATGCAAATGACACCACCCTTATGGCAGAAAGCAAAGAGGAACTAAAGACCCTCTTGATGAAGGTGAAAGAGGAGAGTGAAAAAGCTGGCTTAAAACTCAACATTCAAAAAACTAAGATCATGGCATCCAGTCCCATCACTTCACGGCAAATAGATGGGGAAACAATGGAAACAGTGAGAGCCTTTGTTTTCTTGGGCTCCAAACACTGCAAATGGTGACTGCAGCCATGAAATTGAAAGATACTTGCTCCTTGGAAAAAAAGCTATGACAAACCTACACACCGTATTAAAAAGCGGAGACATTTTTTTGCCAACAAAGGTCCCTATAGTCAAAGCTATGGTTTTTCCAGTAACCATGTATGGTTGTGAAAGTTGGATCATAAAGAAGGCTGAATGCCAAAGAATTGATGCTTTTGAACTGTGGTGTTGGAGAAGACTCTTGAGAGTCCCTTGGACTGCAAGGAGATCAAGCCAGTCAATCCTAAAGAAAATCAGTCCTGAATATTCATTAGAAGGACTGATACTGAAGCTGAAAGTCCAGTACTTAGGCCACCTGATGCGAAGAGCCAACTTATTAGAAAACACCTTGATGCTGAGAAAGACTGAAGGCAGGAGAGAAGGGGACAACATAGGAAGAGATGGTTGGATGGCATCACTGATTCAATGGACATGAGTTTGAGCAAGCTCCCGGAGATGGCGAAGGACAGGGAAGCCTGGCATGCTGCAGTCCACGGAGTCGAGAAGAGTTGGACACGACTGAGCAACTGAACAACAACACAGATATCAAATGAGCATGCATTAAAGGTTTTATTTAATTCTTGATGAGGGACCCAGATAATCCATCCAAAGCAAAACCTAAAGAACAGACACACCTAGAGACTGGGAATACCTACATGAATGTCCAGCTTCTTCCTTGGTGGGAGAGGGAAGTCAAGTCAGTCTCTCCCCACAAGACATAATTTGTATTTCTAGAAACAAGAATTATTTTGTATTGCTCTCAGTTATCCATAGGGCGGAGCTGTAAAGTAGTTTCTGTAGAATGAGAATTTGATAACCCTGAAGGGTGTGCTCTGGACTAGACAAGGCATAGTGTGCCATCAAAGCACAGAACTTCCCTACCTTCAGCACTAACAAGAATTCATTGCAACTGTGTAATTAAATACACTCAGGGGGCCCATTCCTGCCTAGGATTGGACTCCAACAGGTGTGGGATGACAGCTGGTTCTAGTCCCTGCTGCTGCTGCTGCTAAGTCGCTTCAGTCGTGTCCGACTCTGTGCGACCCCATAGACGGAAGCCCACCAGGCTCCTCCATCCCTGGGATTTTCCAGGCAAGAACACTGGAGTGGGTTGCCATTTCCTTCTCCAATGCAGGAAAGTGAAAAGTGACTCCAAACGTGACAGGCCTGAGTCAAGAGAAGCTGTCTGGAGAATCATTTGGCAGCAGGGGGCAGCAAAGCTTCATCCCTAAAGCATGCGACCTTCAGAAAGAAATTTGTAAAATAGGAGTAGCCTTAAGTCTTTGCTGAAGAATTGATGCTTTTGAACTGTGGTGTTGGCGAAGACTCTTAAGAGTCCCTTGGACTCCAAGGAGATCCAACCAGTCTATTCTAAAGGAGATCAGTCCTGGGTGTTCCTTGGAAGGACTGATGCTAAAGCTGAAACTCCAGTACTTTGGCCACCTCATGCAAAGAGTTGACTCATTGGAAAAGACTCTGATGCTGGGAAGGATTGTGGGCAGGAGGAGAAGGGGACGACAGAGGATGAGATGGCTGGATGGCATCACCGACTCGATGGACGTGAGTCTGAGTGAACTCTGGGAGTTGGTGATGAACAGCGAGGCCTGGCGCGCTGCAGTTCATGGGGTCGCAAAGGGTCAGACACTACTGAGTGACTGAACTGAACTGAAAGTCCTTGCACTTTCAAGGAGTCCATAAATTCCCCTAGATTTTTTGCAAAAAGTTGTACTTTGTACCTTTCTCTGGGAAGAGAGTCCTTAATTTTTTTTCTTTTTTTGCTTTAAGTCTGATGAAACCTACAAAGCATGTCCCCTGATACTGGAAATTCCATGTCTCAACTATCATATTTACACATTGATTGCCAAAGTAGCTTCAAATTAGAAATACCTGAGGAATTATCAGGTCGAACCACACAAAATTGCTGTTTTTGTAAGGTCGATTAAAGAGTTGAGTATAGCAATTTATCAAGGGTCAACCTATGTAATCAGATTCCTGATTGCCCACACCTAATTCTACCCAGCCCCTGTTTTGATACAGCCAGTAGGTGGATGAGCATTTGAGATCAATTGCTGTCTCCAAGTTGAAGCTTAGGTAAATACACTGTTGGGACTCCAGTCCATCCCAAGTCCTCAGCGTTTAACCCCAGTCATCTCTGTCCTCAGGGTGAGAATCAAGTGGGCATTTGGACTGTCGCCATCATGCAGTTCACTGGAGGACTTTCTGAAGATGCCTGGTCTGTGGACCACCAGCTTCAGAATCTCCTGGGGTGCTTATTAAAAAATGCATGTCATTAGGTGCTAGGCAAACCCCCAAAATTAGACTTTTTGAGTGGTGGGCTGGAGAATCTGCACTCTAAATAGGCTCCCCAGGTGACCCTTCATGGGAGATGGGAGGAAAGAGTATCATCTGAGTCTACCAGCTAAATCAAATTATAATCATTGAAATGATAAAATCATGACTCATTCAAATATAAACTATGTCAAAGGTTTTGATCAGCTCATTGATTTAGGATGGAACCATTAGATGGTAAGACTGATTCCAAGAGCATTAGGGTAAAAAAGAGTCTATATAATCCACCAGGAAAAGCATTTCAAAACAAAAAAAAGAATGTTAGAATAAGATTGCTAGGTTACAGAAGAAACTGGCTAATGTGCAAGCTAATAAAGCCATGACCTTTGGGGTTATCTTTCCTATCAAATGGAAAAATACAAATGAACATGTGATTTTGCAGTATCTGCGGAGAAGGGAATGGCAACCCATTCCAGTATTCTTGCCTGGAGAATCCCATGGACAGAGGTGCCTGGAGGCTACAGTCCACGGGGTTGCAAAGAGTCAGACAGAACTGAGTGACTAAGGCTTAACACTATGCTTGCAGTATTTGAGCTATGATCAAATAATAAATAGTAAAGCCAAACAGCAATACATTCACCCAGAAAATTAAATAATCTTCAGGTAAGCTTGTTAAATAATTCCGCAATGTGACTTTGAAAGGACATACAGCTCAACTCTTTGCCTTATTAAGTTTGGGGGATTCTTTTTAACAGACGATAAAGACAGAAGAACAGGGAGCATGTGGATTCTGTACATCTGGGTGAAAAAAAGTTCAGGATGCAGAAGATATATTCAAAAACAAGAACCAGTTAATTCAGAAGAAGGAGAAAACTGACTGATTCTCAGAATTCATGGGCCGCTTCCTTGGATTTATTTTAGACACTAGCTACAATCACTTTCTCCAGCTTTTTAAGTAAGTGGTTTGTCATCGTTGTAGTTATTTGGCTTACAAACTAGTCATTCCCTAATCATTCCTCTTAGAAGTTTGTCTTAAACGTTTGCTACCTTTTCAACATTGTTCTTTTGTGTTTCATCTAAAAGTTCTGGTGCTTAGTTTTTAAAAACATCAGAAGTATCCTCTGATTTTTATGAAACACTTGCCCACCTGGGGGATTAAACTTTGACTATTAAGAGACATGAAGTGAAATAGAAAAACCGCAGGTCCCAACCCGACCTCCATATTTTCTCATGACTTTCTTTTGCCTTTGGAGAGAGAGTTTAGGAATGAATCTCTGTTCTGGATAAACATCTGAGGTTCAGCAGCTTCTTCATTTCAGTTCAGTTCCTTCTACTAATTTCAAGTAAGATTAAAATTTGGTAATTCTTGTAAAATAGTCTTTCATTGGGTATCTTCAAGTGAGATTCAGATTTTTTTTCTTTGTACTTTTCTGTGCTTTTCCTTTATCTAAACCAAGACCATGTCTTTTTCTATTAAATTAATTTTTTTTTTTTTTTAGCTTTAAGTTCTTTTTTTTTTTTTTAAACTTTACATAATTGTATTAGTTTTGCCAAATATCAAAATGAATCCACCACAGGTATACATGCT
>NW_011495081.1:10628452-10632754 GCF_000754665.1 Bison bison bison | reverse complement strand
TCCCACCCTCTCCCTCTCCCACTGAGTCCATAAGACTGTTCTATACATCAGTGTCTCTTTTGCTGTCTCGTATACAGGGTTATCGTTACCATCTTTCTAAATTCCATATATATGCGTTAGTATACTGTATTGGTGTTTTTCCTTCTGGCTTACTTCACTCTGTATAATAGGCTCCAGTTTCATCCACCTCATTAGAACTGATTCAAATGTATTCTTTTTAATGGCTGAGTAATACTCCATTGTGTATATGTACCATAGCTTTCTTATCCATTCATCTGCTGATGGACATCTAGGTTGCTTCCATGTCCTGGCTATTACAAACAGTGCTGTGATGAAGATTGGGGTACACGTGTCTCTTTCCCTTCTGGTTTCCTCAGTGTGTATGCCCAGCAGTGGGATTGCTGGATCATAAGGCAGTTCTATTTCCAGTTTTTTAAGGAATCTCCACACTGTTCTCCATAGTGGCTGTACTAGTTTGCATTCCCACCAAATTCACTTCCTTGATCAACTTTATCACTCTCAGTTACTGATATAACAGTTCAGTTCAGTCGCTCAGTCATGTCCGACTGTTTGTGACCCCATGAATCGCAGCACGCCAGGCCTCCCTGTCCATCACCAACTCCCGGAGTTCACTCAGACTCACGTCCATCGAGTCAGTGATGCCATCCAGCCATCTCATCCTCTGTCGTCCCCTTCTCCTCCTGCCCTCAATCCCTCCCAGCATCAGAGTCTTTTCCAATGAGTCAACTCTTCGCATGAGGTGGCCAAAGTACTGGAGTTTCAGCTTTAGCATCAGTCCTTCCAAAGAAATCCCAGGGCTGATCTCCTTCAGAATGCACTGGTTGGATCTCCTTGCAGGCCAAGGGACTCTCAAGAGTCTTCTCCAACACCACAGTTCAAAAGCATCAATTCTTCGGAGCTCAGCCTTCTTCACAGTCCAACTCTCACATCCATACATGACCACTGGAAAAACCATAGCCTTGACTAGTCGGACCTTTGTTGGCAAAGTAATGCCTCTGCTTTTCAATGTGCTATCTAGGTTGGTCATAACTTTCCTTCCAAGGAGTAAGCGTCTTTTAATTTAATGGCTGCAGTCACCATCTGCAGTTATAACAGTATCTATTATTTACTGGCTTTTTAAATTTTGAAAAAAAAGTTTTATTTTTAAAATAATTTTATTTAGATATGTTTTACATAGCATAAACCCACCAATTTCTAGATATTTATACAGCAATATTCAGAGAACTATTATTCACAGTAGTCAAAAGATGTGCTTAGTTGCTCAGTCATTTGCAACCCCATGGACTGCGACTCTTTGCAACCCCATGGACTGCAGCTTGCCAGACTCTGTCCATTGGATTCTCCAGGCAAGAATACTGAAGTGGGTTGCTATGATCCTCCTCCAGGGGATCTTCCCAACCCAGGAATCGAACCCAGGTCTCCTGTATTGCAGGCAGATTCTTTACCATCTGAGCCACCAACAACACAAGTGTCCTTTGAAGGAGGATAAACAAGACGTGGTACATACATACACTGCAATATATCTCATCCTTCAAAAGGGAAGAAATTTTGACACAAGCCACAACGTAGATGAACTCTGAAGACATTATTCGGAGCAAAATCAGTCAGTCACAGAGGGACAAATATTGTATGATTCCACTTAAACAGGGAGCCCAGAATAGTCAAATACAGGAGATAGAAGATAGAGTGGTGGCTGCCAGGGGCTAGAGGAGAGAAATGAGGAATAATAATTGCTTAACTGGGTACAGAGTTTCAGCTGGGGAAGATGAAGATATTTTGGAGATAGATGGTGGTGATGGTTGTACAACAATGTGAGTGTTTACTTACTGCCCCTGATCTATACACCTAAAAAAGATCAAAACAGCAAATTTTATGTATATTTAACCACAATAAAAAAAAAAGAAAAAAAATGCAATGTCAGGTGTACAGTTACATTTTAGTAACTTTCCAGGTGATACAATCATCATCATAAATCAGTTTTAGGACATATGTATCCCTGTGATAAGACCACTGATGCCCATTTATCGTTAAGCCCCACTCCCATTCCCTACCCCAGGCAATCACTCATCTGCCTTCTGTCTCTATAAGTGTGTCTTTGTTGGACATTTCATATAAATGAATCATACAATAAACAGTCTCTTGTATCTGGCTTCTTTCACTTAGCCTGACACTTTTTGAAGTCTGCCCAAGATGTAGCCTGTACTTTATTCCTTTTTGTTGCCAAGTAGAACTTCACTGTGTGGGTATATCTCATTTTGTCTCCGCATTCATCAATCTATGGATATTTAGGTTTCCAGTTTTTGGCTATTACACCTAAGGCTTCTAGGAACATCCATGACTTCCCTAACCCAGAGACAGCCTGAACCTTTTCTATGCCATTTGTATGCATACATGTGTGTGTATGTAAGGAGTATATAGTGTGCACATGTGTGTGCACATATATATATATATTATTTTTTCTCTAATCTTGCAAGGTAGGCATAATTAGTTGCATTTTGTGGAAGGAAAGAGAGTTCAAGTAACTTGTCCAAAGTCACCAGCTAGTATTGCTGGGCAGAGAAAAAGGTCTGTGTGACTATAGGGGCAGGAGGCGGACAGAGAAGGAGACTGAAACTGTAAACAGGGGCCTCTGGTTTTCCTGTGGACCTCATTCTCTTCCTGCACTCACTGGCTCTGAGAGGAACGTAATGGGGAAGCGCCTCAGGGCGCCTCTCGCACACTGGTGGGGAGCCTCACAGAGGGAACTTCCCTCCAGTAGAACACCCTAGGGAAAACCAGGAGCCCCACGGGGCCACCAGCTAGCTCTCATCTTTCTCAGTCACTGTTCTTTGGTTTAGTAATTTAGGTTACACGTTCCAAAGAGTAGAAGAAGAGTTTATCAGAGTAGAGTTAAAAGCCTGGTCTCTGGAGCTGGACCACCTAGGTTCGCGTTCTGGTGTGGCCCCTTATTAGCTCTGTGGCCTTGGACAGGCTGCTCAGCCTCTCTGTGCCTCAGCTTGAAGTGAAGTGAAGTGAAAGTCGCTCAGTCATGTCCGACTCTTTGCGACCCCATGGACTGCATAGTCCACGGAATTCTCTAGGCCAGAATACTGGAGTGGGTAGCTGTTCCCTTCTCCAGGGGATCTTCCTAACCCAGGGATTGAACCCAGGTCTCCCACATTGCAGGTGGATTCTTTACCAGCTGAGCCACCAGGTAAGCCCAAGAATACTGGAGTGGGTGCCTCAGCTTAAAACATGAATAATAATATGTCTACTTCATTGCATTGTTAAGAGGTTTAAATGAGATAATATAGAAAGAGTTGAGTGTTACACTAGCACCCAGTGATAGCTAGACTTGAGTGAATATTAAATGTTGTTCTTACAATTACTTGTTACCGAATTGTTCTTGGGGGTGGGGTCCCAGAAGCTTGGAAGACTCTTAGGGCCCCTACATCACCCTGACTGTCCATCACCTCAGCACATGATGCTCCAAATATCAGCCTGTCTTCTCTGTAGGCTTTTCCAGTTACTCCTACCCGGGAAGAAAGGGGACAGGCAGCTGATGACAATATTCCCTGAGAGAAAACACTCCCATCATAGCTCAAAGGCAGAGAGACCTCAGCCCGCGACGGAGCACTTTAGGAAATGCTTCATCTCCTGGTTTCCCTTCAGATTCTTCCCTCCCACCCCAAAGACGGGCCCATCTGTCCCCACTCTCTCTCTGGGCTCCCCCAGTCCCTTCTGCATGAGCCTGCCACCGATGCTTCCCTCCAAGCATCTTTGCATTTTGAGGGAAGAACAGAGCTAGAGATGAGTTGGGGAGGATTACCTGGGGTTTTCCTGCTCTGGTTCCCACTACCGGCATATGTGTAGATTCAGAAACAAGTCCTCCTTCACCCTGAGAACTGCTGAGCCTCCTCTTCAATTCCAAGGGAAGTATTTAATAGTTAAATCTGAAACCATGTGAGATGGCACGCCTTAGCAGCCGCCTATCCGCTCCAGTACCCTTGCCTGAAAAATCCCATGGGTGGAGGAGCCTGGTAGGCTGCAGTCCATGGGGTCTCTAGGAGTCGGACACGACTGAGCGACTTCACTTTCACTTTTCACTTTCATGCATTGGAGAAGGAAATGGCAACCCACTCCAGTGTTCTTGCCTGGAGAATCCCAGGGACAGGGGAGCCTGGTGGGCTGCCGTCTATGGGGTCGCACAGAGTCGGACACGACTGAAGCGACTTAGCAGCAGCAGCAGCATCGACTGAATCAAGGATGGATACATGCTTGAACTAGACCAGATTCTTGAGA
>NW_011495081.1:10605598-10628352 GCF_000754665.1 Bison bison bison | reverse complement strand
TCAAAGAAATCAGACTGCGGGAGTCCATGAACTGGAAGGCCTCTGTACCTTTCAGGGGTCATGTGTAACAGAAGAGGAGAGCATTTACACAGAAGCTTATGTGTGCGGGAGTGTGTGTATAAGTCAAGCAGACTACCTTAGGATCTTAGTTCTTGAAAGGTTCCAGTCTACACTTACAGGAATCGCCCCAGAATATCCTCCGCTTAGGTTACAATGTACTCCTGTGCTTTCAGGGACCCTCTCCAGCTGCATACAAGCTTGTTCAAACAAGCATACCATAGGCAATATTGCACTTAGAAAGCAGAGCAGTGGTTTAAAAGCTCTCTGGCAAGAGGTCAGACCAAACTACATTTGAATCTCATCTCTCACATTTTCTGGTTATGTGATCCTTGGCAAATTGCTCAATCTCTCTGCACTTCAATTTCCTCATCTAATGAAGATGATAACTTTTCTTCATAAAACTTCTCAGAGGATTATACAAAACAATGAATGTAAAATACTTAGGGTGGTACATAGCATATAGTTGATGACCAATAAATGATTATTTTATTATATTTATATTGTATTATATCTTTATTGACATTTTATCATTATGAAATTTGCATGATTCAAATTAGCAACACCAAATTTCTTTTGCTAGTATTTACATAGTATATACGTTTCCAACCTTTCAGTTTCAATCATTCTCTGTTCAAAGACTTAAAGTGTGTCTCTTATAAACAGAATATTGTTATCTTTTCATCTGGTCTAACCTTCTCTGTCTTTTCGTTGGCGTGTTTAGTTCATTAATATTAAATGTAATTTCTGATGTCACTGTATTTTAGTCTACCGTCTTGCTACTGGGCATGACCCTTACTCCCAGAATGTGGCCTTTCTTGGGCCTCAACCAAAAGGTGGGACTTGAACCTCTGTCTCCTCAGCATTCTGCAACAGCTGAAATCTGTTCTGTTCTTTAGCGTCCCAACTGCTGTTTTCTGCTGGGTTTCTTGGAGTTCTCACTGCATGTTCAGCTTGTGTGTGTGTGTGCGTGTGTGCTCAGTCGTGTCTGATTCTTTGTGACCCCATGGGCTATAGCCCGCCAGACTCCTCTGTCCATGGAATTTTCCAGGCACGAATACTGAGCAGGTTGCCATTTCCTACTCCAGGGGATCTTCCCGACCCAGGGATTGAACCCACATCTCCTGCATTGGCAGGCAGATTCTCTACTGCTGAGCCACCAGGAAAGCCCCATGTTCAGCCTAGGAGTCAGTCAACAGCTGGAGGGAAACAAGCATGCAGATTTCCCATTTAGTCCTCTCCATCCTTCTCCCTTCCTTCAAGTTCCAGCTACTCTCTAGCCTTAAACTCTGATCTCAGTCCAGTAAGGCTGCTGCTTGCTGCCGCCACTCACTCTGTCTTACTCACACCCCTGTTGGTGACTTGGGGAAAAACCATCTGGAAAAACCAGGATGAATGTCAAGTTTTGCCTCATTTGTTTCCTTTCTGTTAGGGAGGGATTGTAGCAGTTCAGATCCTACCTGCACTGGGTGATCGCCAATTCCTCCGAACAGTTACTTTATATATTTTATCCAGCTTCTATAATTATTCTGGCAGAAAAGTTCATCTGATACAAGTCATTCCCCTATGGCCAGAACCAGAAGCTGTGTGCTATTTCCATTTATTGAGCCCGTCTCAAAACTGCCTTGGAGTGGGCAGCAAAAGTTTCTGTTGGCAGGTAACTGACTTGATCCTAGTTCAGTCTATAGAGAATGCAATGACCTCATAATTTGGACTCCAGACAAAGCTATCTCCAAGATATATAACTGATATCAGGCTTAAGTTTAGGTATTTGTTAAAAATTATGTGTTCCTGAGAATATGAAAGAATTCAGGAGACTGTTGGGTTCAAGGTATTCACATTGCTTAGTATTCTTCTCAAAGGTGATTAGACGTAGGCCAGAAGAACCAAGGAAATTAAGAACCAATGTAATGAGTAACTTGGTGAGAAAGGCATACTTCTGAAGGTAGACTGGGAAACTAGGCTCTTTTAGGTTATGAAGTCATTGACTAAAAATCATAAATAGCACCCAGTGTCTCTTGGGGATGCTGGCAAGAATCAAGTCCATCAAGTTGGTCAGCTTCACTGGTAATTTAAAGAATGCTGAGGAACAATCACCAAAATTATTTGAAATGCTATTGGCACCCAACTCCAGTACTCTTGCCTGGAAAATCCCATGGATGTAGGAGCCTGGAAGGCTGCAGTCCATGGGGTCGCTGAGGGTCGGACATGACTGAGCGACTTCACTTTCACTTTTCACTTTCATGCATTGGAGAAGGAAATGGTAACCCACTCCAGTGTTCTTGCCTGGGGATTCCCAGGGACGGGGGAGCCTGGTGGGCTGCCGTCTATGGGGTCGCACAGAGTTGGACACGACTGAAGTGACTTAGCAGTAGCAGTATGGTTTCCTTAGGTGGGGGTGAGAAGAATCATTCTGAAAGCCTGCAGGTCTGGGTCTCACATTGAAAGGAAACTTCTGGTAATCCCTAAGCTTGGTCACCTGGGATGGTTACTGTCTTCTTTAGTAGGCATGTGGTTTTCAACCCTGGTTCATTGGACTGGGTCTAGCCAGGGGACAAAAGCCACATCTGTCATTTTAACAGCATTTAGTAGAACGATTATTAATCATGTATTGGACAAATAATAAAATGGCAAAGAGCAGACCCCGAGGAATCACAGAAGTAACTACAGGAAGCAACGACAACCCACAGAAGGGAACGACTGGGGATGACGAGGTGTTAAGGGTTGGCAGGGGGGTTGCTGAGAGCTGGACTGCCAGTGTCTGAGGGGGCCCAGTCCAGGGTGCTGCTGTCTCTCGGAGAGGATGTTAAGGTGGGTTCCAGGAGGGAGGAAAACCTGCAAACTGGAGGTAGCTGCAGCTACTAGACCCAACTGCCAGTGCAATGCTGACAAGACAGGAAGCGGTGACTGCACCAGCTTCCCAGGCTCCCTCTAGCGCCCCCCACTGGCAGAACCAACAGTGGGCCCATCTCACAAAGCAGATGCGTGATGTGCAGAGGCCCTGCGCTTGCATCCCAAAATACAGAAAAGGCTGGAAGCTAAGACAACAGCTTAACAACCAACACACCGGGAAGATTTAGGCTTAAATGGAGAAAGATTTAAAATAAAACTATAGCTCTGATATTTTTACGTTAGGAAGGCAAAGTGCATATTTGATATTTCAGACGTGATATTTAAGACAGTAAGTCCCATTAGAATGTCACTTTTATAACTCCACTTTAAAATGCATAATTGAGTAATTAATTTAGACTTGCAATTTTTAAATAGTGACATCTAAGTTTAAGTAGAGTATAAAAACATTTAAAGTTTCCCTTATTTATAAGTTTAAATGTATTAGTTTCTATAAGAATTTAGGATTGGGGAAGATTTTGCATGCTGTCAGAAATACTGAAGCACTTTAAAAAGAAATAAATATATTAAATTTATAAATGCATTTAAAGCATTTGAAGTGCTGAGCTAAGGTTGTAAATAGGACCAAGCATTATTCAAAGGCTCCTCCAAAGTTATTGCTACAATCTATTAGACTTATGTAAAGAACAATAAAATGTGTAAGCTGAACTCAAAAGCCCCCCAAAACTTTAACTTGTGTCTTAAATTGAATATTGATTCTAAAGACAAAATTATTAATTGTACTATTTATTAAATGATTACTAATGATTATACTTATTAAATATTATTTTTAAAGCCACATTTAAACCTATTAATATTTAAAGATTAAAAAAAACATTGAGGGGTTTCTCTGGTGGTCCAGTGGTTGAGAATCCGCCTGCTGATGCAGGGGACATGGGTTCAGTCCCTTGTCCGGGAAGATCCCACACGCCATGTGGCAACTAAGCCTGTGCACCACAACCACTGAGACCCGCTCGCCCTAGAGCCTGTGCCCTGCAACGAGAAGCCACCATAACGAGAAGTCTGCACACCGCAAATAGAGAGGAGCCCCCACTTTCTGCAACTAGAGAAAGTCCTTGAACAGCAACAAAGACCCAACACAGCCAAAAATAAATAATAAATAAAACAACAAAAAAATTGAAATCTTTTCTACATAAGGAATCCATTGTCCAGGTTCCCCCAACCCCTGCTCCCTACCCTATGAGGTTTTCTAGAAACAGTTCAAGAAGAGCAAGAGAAGCAGCTTTGAGTGGACATCAAGTTTAAAGGCCCCCAGGCCAGGCAGACTGGTCTCCTTGGACACTGAGACTGGTACCCACCTGCTGACTGCAGCTCAGTCTTCTCAGTGTCCCCGGCACACCACGAGGCTGGCCTTTCCTCCCTGAGACATCAGTAGAGGGGGCAGCAGAGGCAGTGGTAATCAGAGGCCCATGGAAATCTTGACATAAAGATTATCCCAGTGGGCCCAGTGGAATCACAAGGATCTAAAGAGTGGACAAGGGAGGCAGAATGGAGGCTGGGGTGATGCAGCGTGAGGGGGACTCAACCCATGGTTGCGAGTTTAGTGTTGAAGATGAAGAGGCTGCAAGCCAAGGAATATGGGCGGCCTCTGGAAGCTGGCAAAGGTGAGGAAATGGGTTCTCCCCTCGGAGCCTCCAGAGAGGAACGCAGCCCCGCCAACACCTAGATCTCTAGCCCAGTGAGACCCAGGTCAGCCTTCCAGCCTACAGAATGTGAGATCACAAATGCACGCTGCCTTTTTTTGGGCTGTGCTCGGTCTTTCTCTGGTTGTGGTGAGCAGGGGCTCCCCTTTGTTGCGGTGTGTGGGCCTCTCATTACAGTGGCTTCTCTGGTTTCCGAGCACAGGTTCTAGGCGCACGGGATCAGTAGCTGTGGAACAGACAGTTGGCCCACAGCACGTGGGATCTTCCTGGACCAGGAATCGAACCGGGTCCCCTGCATTGCCAGGTGGATTCTTAACCACTGGACCACCAGGTAAGCCCAGCGAGCACTCATTTGTGGTAATTTCTTATGGCATTGAGCGGGAACAAAATCAGATTTTAAGGCTGATCCCAAATTTAGAGCAACCTTCTCTAGCCACCTGGTCTGGGGTCACTCACACATTACCCACTAGTCACTGGGTTTTGCCATTCTGTTTCATTCAGTGTTGTTCATTACTTGAAATACCTGTGTTCACCTGACTGCCCGCCTTCCCCCATTGGATGGTAAGCCCCAAGAGATGCAGGCACACAGGTTTTCTGTCCCATCACCACATGCCCAACACCTACAAGTGCCTACAATGCAGTGGCAGTTCCACAAATATTTGGTAGGAAGATGAGTGGCTGGATGAGTGAATACAGGTAGTGCACCAGTGACATGAAATCTACCGAGGCAGACCTCTCGGCATTCCTAGTTCACTGTGCCAGTCTCTGAAGGCTCAGTGAAAAGTGTGACTGTTCTCCTTGACCTCCTCCAGGGTTTTCAATCAGTTCAGGATACACCTCTCTGAAGGCTCTTACAAAGGCTCCCTCCGGGTCAAACACTCAGGAAAGAGACCAGGCTGGCTTCAGAAGAGACCTTGCCTTTGCAGACTCTGTTCGGTGTTTTCCAAGCTCCTCCGCAGACAGGCTGTTCCTCCAGGAAATGACTTGCCAATCCAGATGAGGATGGCAAGCAAAGCCCAGGGGAGACTGGCTGAGGTCAGGCTGCTGCCTAACTCAGGGGTGGAGGCAACAGGAAAAGGGACCTAGAAGCCGGGAAGGCGGGTTCCTCACACCGGGAGTGTGCAGACAGGATGCAGAGGTCTAACGGACGCTCTCAGACTCAGAATTTGCAAATGGACACGCTTGCAAATTCAATCAAGACACACAGCCCGGGGACAGAGTAATGTACAAAATGATGTTTATTGAATCTGTTTTGGAAACAGACAGCATGAAAGGCTTTTGGTTTATGAGCTCACTCGGAGTTTAAGAGTCGTGATCGTTTCCTGTCATTAAACCTCAGGCACAGAAAGATCCTAGCTTAAATAATGAAAACGAATCTTCATCTCATGAAGGGGAGAAAAAGTGGTTAAAAGCACTACAGCTGTTGCTCTTGCAGTAGCTCTGATAGCCTGAATGCTCATAAACATCAACAGTTTTTCTATGTACAGTGTGAAGTATTTACTGTACAAATATCAGGTATGTACATCAAAGTTACAGTTGTGAACTAGCTAACATTCATTAGCAGTTAAGTACACTGGGTCTATACTGACGCTCTCATTCTTAACCTAAGGGCTTACACATTTAACTGATGACTGCTGTCCTCATCAGGGGCATTTAGTATATGGAAAAAGCATTTAAAAACATATATATCATTCATGTTGTAAACTAAAAAAGCAAACCCAACCATGATTAATGACTTTGCTGGGATCAGTAAATACTAGTCCCAAGTGCTAAGTGTGCCAATAAGGATAGAAGCCATTGGTTAAAGAAATCATCACATGTTACCTACTGATATTCCATTTGCTAATGCATGTTGGTGAATGCGTGGACTTTAGCCAACACATCCACAGATTATTTTTTGTTTGAAATTCTCAGAAGGTCTCCTTTGCGTATTTTTTCTTCCATCACTCTCTTAAAAGGATATAAACGAAACAACTTCTTAAACAAAATTTCCAAATCAGAAGCCATCAAAAGCACTACTCTGGTCATATTTCAATCTTCACCCAGAAGGGAAATACCGTCAAGGATGAGATGAGTTTAGAAGGTCTCTTCCTCTGTTGGCAGCTTAGACTGTCCTCATCCTCTCTCCAGCTGTACTGGAAGCCAAGCTGGCTCACAGCTCTGACATTTCATAAACAAAGTTTCCAAAGACTAACAGGATACCTAGAAGGTGCCAGAAGTGTTCAGGGCCTTCTTTTTTTTTTTTTCTGGAGTTGTTATCAGGGGGCCAGCAGACAAATACAAAAAGAACAGTGGAGTGAAAGGATATAAAAAGTCCAGACCTGTATGGAGGAAGCAGTGTTGAGAAGATATTATATGATTCAGATGGTAAAGAGTCTACTTGCAATGCCAGAGACCTAGGTTCAACCCCTGGGTTGGGTAGATCCCCTGGAGAAGGGAACGGCAACCCACTCTAGTATTTTTGCCTGGAGAATTCCATTGTCAGAGGAGCCTGGTGGGCTACAGTCCATGGGGTTGCCAAGAGTCGGACACAACTGAGTGACTAACACTTTCACCTTTTATACATAAATAGTACCAAAGCCTGCTGATCCAAAGAACATTTCCAGACCCCAAAGGTTAGACATTCCAGGCACTTCTAGGCACTGCTTTAATCATAGGGAATGAACATGTCTCCAAAAGGTCTTGCCCACATCAGCCCTGGCTCCCCCCACTATAAAGCACTGAGACATCTCATTTGCTAGATCCCCTCTGCTCCCGAGGCATGCCGAGTCTCCTCATCTCAATACAACTTTTCCTATAAACCATGACACTCACAAACACAGGGCTTACCAGACTCAAATCCAGCTGCTTCCAGAGCTCTGTACCTCAGGGCCCCACCTACCATGGATTGCTTTCACCCTGAACCACTCCTAACCTCCTTTCTTAGGGGCTTTGCTATTTTTCTGTGTGAAGACCCACCTCCATGGGAAATGAGCAGTGCAAGATCTACATGCAAATATTTGCAAGCGATTTTATTTTTGAAATGATGTACATTAAAAAAAATTCAAGTCAAATCCAGGAACAGATTAGTTGGTTGGTATCAGCTGGCCCCTCCCCCATGACAGCAAAGGGGTCAGTTTCTGAAATGAAAGAGGAAGGCACCAGCTATTCCACCGGGAAGGTTAGTTCCTTGAGTTGGGGAGAAAGCCTTGGAAAGGGAACGCTGAAGCTTAATTAAAGATGGGATTCCTCTAGCCGTGTGGCCCTCCTGGGCCAAAAGCCAAAGACAGCATAAAGGGTCTGGGTATAGGTGAGGAAGAACCCTCGTTGGCCAGTAATTCTGAAACTGAAATGGAAGATGCATTCCTGGTCAGGCTTGGGAGGGGCTGCAGTCTACTTTTACTCCACACGAGAGAGTCAAGAGGTACCTCTCTCTACTGCCTCTTTTCACCCACCAGCCTCTGTATCACGAAGACTCAAGGGGAACTCCACATGCCAACACAGCCTTGCTGGCTTTGTATGTGGTTTGGATGACCTCCAGCTATAGGAACGCCAGGGGCGCTGTGATATACAGTCAGGAGGACTGGACAGTCCATTATCTGAGAATAAAAGCCCAGTGAGGAAGATCTGGGTTGAGTCAAGCAGGCAAGAGGGCAGACATTGGGCAGTTAGATCTGTGTGGCTACAAAAAGGTGCTCACCGTCCTGAAAATGGAGAGGCTTATGACAAATGTCCCCTAGGGCACTCAGACTAGCCTGTATCCAAAAAGGCAGAAGGTGGCATTGCACAGAGGAAGTGCTCCCCTCAGTGATCCTTGGGGATGCAGCTGCCCTCATCCTGGTTGCCAGGCAGCAGCTGGGAGTCCTGGGAGATGGGGGTTCAGCTCAGGGAAGCACAGTTCAGCTCCGAGTCCTCCTGGCTGCCCGTGGCCCCCTGCTCTGGCTCGTCGGGACCGTCGGTGATGTTGGGCTCACTGGAGCACTGCCGGTGGGGCGGTGGGAAGCTGGGCTGCAGCAGCAGGCACTTGTCCTCGCCACCAGACTCCTCCCCTAAGCCCGAGTGCATCATGGTGGCCATGGCCAGCAGCTGGATGTCCGAGTGGGCATTGGCCACTGTGTGTCGCCGGACGCTGCCACACTTCTCTAGGTAGGCCTCCCCCTCTTGCTCCGTCAGCGGGGTCAGGGCCATCTCGTTCAGGGGCCGGCTGACGGGGGTTATTGGGGAGGCGTAGTTCAGGAGCGTGACCTTGGGCCGGACCCTGGAGTGGCGCCTGGCTGCAAGAGAAAGACCAGCAAAGGCTGTGATTGGGTGGGGGTGGTAGGTGTCAAAAACTCCTAAAGAATTTGGCAGAAGAGGGAGGTGGCAGCTCCACCTTCAGGGACGGCTTTAGATGAAGCCCTGAAGCACAAGGAAGGAACTTGGCTACGTCTATGTTTCTCTTGTAACTTCACTTTGTTCATGCCTGATCCTGCCTATGGCCAACATGCCCTCCCATAGTAGGAGTACCAATGGATGTTCCATGACAGATGAAGGAGCTCCAAGGGAGTCCCCTCACATTTGCAGCTGCTGCCTCAGCTTCCTTGGATTTGCCCTCAATTCCCTTCTAACCAGTCTTGTCCAAAGACCTGAGCACCGGCTGGACCAGTTGCCCAGAGATGCTCTGGGCTCCATTCAGCATGATGAGCCCCCTGCAGTGTCAACTGCAGGAAGTGTCCAGGAAGTGGAAAAGGCCTCATAAGCTCAAGTTCAGAGGAATAGCTAACGGGGGGGACCTTGGCTATCAAAGCAAAGGCAGTGGCACATCCTCTGGATCATCATAGACCAGAACCACCAACAGTCCCAGCAGCTTGATGATCTGAGGCCTGAGTTCTGTTCAAGTCGATATTCTGGCTTCAACCAGCCTTTCACAGCACCAAAGAGGAGATGAGGCTCCGTACATGGCCCATGGAGGCAGCAGAGAGCAGTGGACATGAATTATTTTAAAAACTGCTGCTTCTCAAATTCTTCCATTTTGGAAACTATGCTCAACCTTGACATGTGTTCATTTTTTGAATCCTCCTAAAAATTGAACCTAAGTTATGATCATTTTTCATAGTTAAAGTGGGAGATAATATGAGCATCAAAGAGATAGGAATTGGCCTACGCTCACACAGCTAGAACATAGAAGAGCTGGGATGCAAAACAAGGGCTGTCTCACTCCAGACTCACTTGTGCTCGCTGTCCACACAAAGCATATATAGCGATAGTTGACTAAGCATCCCGAGGGAAGGACAAGCCAAGTACATGAGGTTCGAATCCAGGGAGAAGAGTCGGAAGGAGGAAGCCTGTGTACAAATAACACCCAGTTGTGAAGGTCTCTCCTCTCCCACCTTTACAAGGACCACGCCAGTCCTGAGACCTCCAGTGTGGCCGGGGCAGGGCCCAGGGCAAGCTTGCATCCCCAAGGCCCCAGGAAAGCCTCCTCTGTAGGCACCAGCCTCCTATTCCACTGAGGCACCATGTTGGCAGCATGAATTGGATGAAAGACCCCAGCGAGGCAGAGGAGGTGAGGATGGAGGGCTGAGGAGGTGAGGATGGAGGGCTGAGGAGCGGTGGGGTCTGGTCAAAGCCTCTTTTTACCTTCTGCCCTCTTCCAGCCAGTGCACACACCCCCAGCCTTCCAACCTCCCAACCCATCGGCACCTGTCACTGCTTTCCCCAACTCCCCCCATTCCTAAGACCTGGAAGACTCCTAACACATGCCTCTCTCAGCAGGGGATTCCAAGGGGATAAATGAGGAAGTCCTGACCTCGCTGGTGCTCCCTCCACCCCTGACAGGATAACAAAGGGTGGAGGGGGAGACCTGAGCTCTAAAGGGAGAGAAGACGGCACTCACCAGTCACAGACTGGCCTTGGGACACTCAGCCCATGCTGCTCTAGTTTACTGTTGGGTTTTCCCATGGATCTGGAGGCCCTGAAACCTGCAGTCATCACCTTCAAAGCTCATGCGCCTTGATGGGCATTGTAGTGAGGGTGCCGTGTTCATCTGCAAAGTTCTCAGCAGGTCCCATCACTGGATGGTCTTATATATCCATACACGCACATATGCATACGCATATAAGGGCTTCCCTGGTGGCTCAGCTGGTAAAGAATCCGCCTGCAGTGTGGGAGACCTGGGTTTGATCCCTGGGTTGAGAAGACCCCTGGAGAAGGGAAAGGCTACCCACTCCAGCATTCTGGCCTGGAGAATTCCATGGACTGTATAGTCCATGGGGTCGCAAAGAGTCGGACACAACTGAGCAACTTTCACTTTTCATATGCATATATGTGTACACACACACGTGTGTGACTATATGCACATACACAAATATGTATATACAATGACAAGAGAATAAAATCCTAACCCTTAGGACTAAGTCACCATGACTACTCACTTGGAGCCCCCAGGAGCTATTTGATGGCAACAGCAATTATTTCTCAGAATCAGGTAATAATACGTAGAATTTAGAACTTACTGAATGTCTTCCCATCCATCATCTTACTGTTGAGTCCCAATCTCCCTCTAAAACACTAGGACATCTCTCATCATCCCCATTGTTCAGATGAGGAAGACTGAGGCTCAAGCCAATCCTCTGAAGTCCTAAATGGCAGTGCCCAGACATCCCTAATACACACTGCTGCGTCTCCGGCCTCCATCACTGCCCTTGAGCCAGCCCACTCTCTGAACTCAGGCAGCAGCAAACACTGCCTGCAGCAATGCCAGACAAGAGGCTGGGTCCTCACGCCCTTCTTTGGGGGAAAAATGATATAGGGGATAAAACGCCAAGGAGCCAACAGGACAGAAGAATCTATGCCAGACGTCGGCAGAGGTCCTCTCTGAAGCGTGGGTGCTTGCACGCGCCAAGTCTCACATTTCTAAAATGTTCCCACATTTTTACAATAACCATGTATTACTTTTATGATCACAAAAATCGATAACTATAAAACAGAAGCACCGGAAGAGTTCAAAGAAGCAGGGACCCCATTAAAGAACCATCCTTTAAAAAAAGTGCCCTTGAAAACAATTCATCTTCTCTCCTGCTGCTGTTAAAAGCAAACACTCAAGGTTGGCAGTTGGAAAACCCAGGTGGTGGCGGCCCTACAACCAGCCTAGGAGGAAACTGGACTGGACAGTGAGTGCTTACTACCTGCAGATCAAGAAAGAGGAGAAATCTGGAAAAAAGCCCAGGCTCAGGATGCGGGATGAGGTCTGGGGGAGAGACGTGCATGGTAGACACACAGCATCTCTGGAGGAAAGAATTCCTTGGGTAGTTTCCATCGTTCCCAACCTGGCAGAATGAGCTAGCAAGCTGTCTCAGATGGGTGCCTGGACGTCGTCCGTCTCTCTCACACTGTTAAGTCTAGCAGCCTAAAGGTTCTGGAGGGTTCTACTTGGGCTTTTGCGGAGAGATGGAGCCAGAGGGGGGGGTGGCCAGCCTGGAGGAGGGGGTCCCCATGATGCCCCCCTTTCAACAAACGTTTCAACAAACATCTTGAGCTTTGTGCAAAATGTTGTGTTTGCTGCGGAGAGCAAAGAGGAGCATAAATCTGATATGAGGCCTCACACAGGGGCTGGAGCACAGTGGTGAGGGGTGGGTGGGGGAAGTTTTAGAAGCAGTCATTAGTTCAGCATCTACTATGCACTCTATCCAAACAGGAGAGGCTTCACTGACACGATCTCCTGACTGCTTTGCAGAAAAGGAACCTGAGGTTGACATGCTAAGTCATTTTACAGTCATGGTTAGTGATGAAACTGGGATTCAACCCAGGGCGGATAGCACAGCCCTTGCTCCTGACTTTCTGGAAGCCAGCACACACATTTGTGTTAAAACCAGGTCAACACAATGTTGACCAATATCAGGGCAACCAATGTCAGGGCAGGGGTACAAATGAGAGCAGGCTGGGGAATCAGAGGAGGAGGAGTTATGAAGAGGGGGCTTCTCAGATGGGCCTAGTCCTCTGAGGGTCAGACAGACTGCATGGCTGTCCGTTCATTCATTCCCTCCCTCAGAGGAGAGGTCTACGCCATGCCTAGCCAACAGGGGAGCCACATGCAATAAGTCTAAGGGGGAGACCGACAAATAATCAGGCCGTGACTAACACAGCATGGTAAGGTCTGGGATGTGGTTTGGGGTCCGTAGAAGGAAAGGGGAGGCACACACAACTCCTCATCTGGGGTGATTCCACAGGCCCCAGACCATCCTATTGGGCCTGTAATACAGCTGTTGGTAGCTCTGCCGGGCCCCTGCCCAGCGACAGGGCAGCCTCTTCCTCCTCTGTGTTCGGCCCTCCACAGCTCAGAGACGTTAAGTAACTTACTCCAGGGCACACAGCTGAAGCCCACCCTGGTGGTTTCCACAGCCCTGCTCCCTCTGCGGCCAGCCCCGCCTCTCTTAGGACAGTTCCCTGCTGCTGACCCGGAGGCCGCCAGCTCCTCCTCCTGCCTTCTGGGCACAATGTTCTGGCTCCCAAGCCTGGGTGTGGACACAGCAGAGACCACAGGGGCGGCTGGGCTGTGTGAGTCCCCTGGGCAGGCCGTGTGTGCTTGCAAAGCTCCCCCCAACGTTCAGAGCCGCCTCCCAGAGAAGAGACCACAGGGGCCCCTTGGGAGGCCTTTAAACTGCATAGTAGGCTTGGAGCTGATAGTCAGCTCGCCACACTGTGGCTGCTTGTCCTCTTTGCCTTCTTTTTCTTATTTGCATCAGGGAAAGCTGGGCCTTGCCATTCAGAGCAGGAAGTCTCCAAAGGGGATTGATTGAGCTGTGGGTCTCCCACCTGGTGCCTAAAAGCTGGCCCCTCCTTGGCAAGGGGGCCCACGGAGGAGCAGCAAGAGGGGCTGGACCCTGACACCTCCTGCACCCCTCTTCCAGCCTCCTCCTGTATTTGTTCCTGCCTTACTCCCCAGGCAACCCGCGGAGCCCTGGCATTCGTCCCCCTGCTCTGAAGCCAGCCCTGGCAGCTCCCTTCAAACCCCCAGAGAGAAACAAAGCCCGGAGGAGGCGGTTCTTTGTTGGGGACTCAGTTCCCAGGCCTTTGATCTCCCAGGCTTTCGGCCAGGCCCCACCAGAGTGGCCCCCATCAGGCGTGTTACAACGCCTGCCCATCAGGTTCACGGTGGGCGTCTCTCTTTAGGCCCCGGCACCTGAAAGTCCATGAATGCCGACTGGTCAAGAGGACAAGTTACCGTATCTTGGGGCAAAGGACCCTCCCCCTGGAGCCACAATGGAGGGAGATGAGTGGGAGGCCCGGGCCTTTGTGCGGAAGAAACGAGCGCTAACTGAGCCAGGGCAGCGGCCTGGAAACTTGGGAAACTGGAAAGGTAGAAATGTGGGCCTGGCCTCTGACAAATTGGCCTGTTTTTTTTTTTTTTTAAGATTTCATTATTTTCCTCCTCACCCACTACTCCCTCTGCCCAAGAAAAGTGACAGCTTTGGAGAGAAGGACACACACACACACACACACGCTCACTCCATCGCGTCCTGGGACTCATCTTTTCTCTCCGAAGCAAGCCTTGCCCATCCATGGGGTGAGGCTTAACTCTCAGACCCATGGGCCTGGCGGGCAGGAAGAGGGTCCACCCATGAGTCCCCGGCTCAACCTGCCTGAGCCCGTGAGTACAGGTGGGAGCCCTAGAAGGCCACTTCTCCAGCTCTGGTCACCTACCCCATGTGACCCTGGGGACGTTTCTTACCAATGCAGAGTCTGAGGTCACGACAGCATGCATCCCCAGAATCTGGTAGGATGACTACATGCTAAGTGCTTGCTCAGGGCCTGGAAGGTGACAGGTGTTTTGAGATGCTGGGCCCAGCTGCCCTTCACCCCTCCCACCCTGTCAGGCCCAGAGAGGTCATGGAAAGGCCTCCGGAGATTTCTCACGTCCACCACCTCTGCTCCGTCTCTTTCTACCTCGGCCGGTTGTCACAACAGGCAGCTACCTCTTCCACAGACAGGAGAAGAGCCTCTGTTCAACTGAGGGGAAGACTGAGCCGCAGAGAGTCCTCTCTTTATCTAGAAAGGGGTGTCCTCCATAAGGAAGGGCGCTGTGGTGGCCATTTTAGCTTTTTGGTGTCCAGGGGTTGGTTGCGGATGACATCCTGGCCCCAGATACCTCTGGCACTAAGGACCGCGTGGACAAAGAATGCCGGCTGCCATACCACTAAGCAAAGGATGCCCTGGCCATCGAGCCAGCAGCCACTGCAGCCACCCTGGACTGTGCACCTCAGGGGATTCAGGATGGAGAAAAGCTATAGGAGAGCAGGCCTAGACGTTAGGGTATGTATCAAAGGACTTTGAGGTCAGCATGTACACACTGCTATATTTAAAATGGACAACCAGCAAGGTCCTGCTGTACAGCACAGGAACTCTGCTCAGTGTTATGTGGCAGCCTGGATGGGAGGGGAGTCTGGGGGAGAATGGACACGTGTATGTGTTTGGCTGAGTCCCTGTGCTGTCCACCTGGAACTATCACAACATTGTTAATTGGCTATCCTCCAATATAAAATATACTCCAATATAAAATATACTCCAATATAAAATATACTCCAATATAAAAGTTTTTTAAAAAAGGAATGACTTCAATGAGCCCAGACTCTTGCATCTTCCCACATGTAGAAAAGCACTAAATTCACAAACTTGAGATATCTATTTTTCTTTAATTAACAGTATTCTCTCATAGGAATAACAATATTCCAACTACCTGGTCTTTGTTGCAAAAACTTCCATACACCCTAGTTCCTCCTTCCCTCTTTGGAACAGTCCTCCAGAGCTACCTGAGAGGCTGTCTTCTATGCTCAAGTACTTAGTTTTTCCATTGACTAAAACATAATTCTCAGTTTTTAGGGTGTAATTTTTTTCAGTCGACAACTGAGAAGGAAGGACCAGTTTCTCTGCGGTCCCTCAGCACCATCAGTCACCTCTTGGAGCTGACAGGGTGGGTGGGGGGCGGGTGGAGTGTGGAAGAACAGCTGGCCAAGGGCATAGAGCTAGGGGCTTTGAAAGCCTGTCTCCAACAGCCAAGTGACCTTGACCTGCATTTGCCTCACCTGTGAGTGGGAACGTGGTATCCAGCCCACCCCACACAGTGCCCAGGACGTGGTCTGTGTCCTGGGGCTTCCCCTGCCGTCAGCCACTCTGCAACTCTAAAGCTCTCTCAGTTCCTCAAACGTTGCACCCTCTTGCTCCCCACCCACCTCCTCATAACCTCAAAAGCCTCCCAGAGATCCTTCCCTTTGCCTGGTCAATCTTCCCTCCCCATTGACTCAGCTAACTTGTATTCATCCTCCGGGTCCCACTGCAGAGATCACCTCCTCCAGGGAGTCTTCCCTGATTGCCCAGTCCTCTTGCCGTGGGCCCTGGACTTCCCCACTCAGAGCACTTGTACACTGAAGAGTCATGGTCCCTGTGCCAGAGGGCAGGGGTGGGTCAATTTTGTCACAGATATCACCTGCAGCAGTTCACAAGGTGCCAGGGACAGGGTCTTCTTAGTACACATTTGTTGAAATAATAATATAATAAAAAAGTAATCAAAAGAAGGTCATTTCCTCCCTTCTCGGGTTCTACTGTGACAACGCCCCAGAGACAACGACTGTCCTTGGCACAAGAATAAAACCTCAGGCCTTTGATTACAATTTGATGAAAGTATGTATGAGTCTTATTATAGCTGAAAAGTTGAAGGCATCCCCTCTTAGAGCGAGTCCTCACTGAACAAACTTCCAAATCCATTCGCGTTCCCAGCTCCAGGCCCAGCAGATGGTGGGGTCCCTGCCATGGCCCGGCTAACCCGCTGGCACGCTGACATCTCCTTGTATCCTCCTGCCCCAAACTTGGGGGCCAGCTGGCCCTGCCAGAGCAGGAAAGTGGCGCCCAGCCCTCCTCACAGGGAGGGCAGGGGACTGTTTTCCTTCAGCCGGCTCTTGCCAGCTCCTGGGTGGAATCAGGGAGGAGGGAGGGAAGGAGGGAGGGAGGGTGGAGGACCAGGCAGGCAGAAGACTGGGGCCAGCACCCTCAGATTTGTGGTGACTGTGGTTAAACTGGTGTCTCCAGAGAAATATGAAGGGGCCCTAAAAACCGTGGCAGGCCTTGCTTTCTTCTGCAGTCGGGAGGCCCGGGAAGGGGCGGGAAGCCCGCTGGAGGCTGCTCCTCCCTTCTTTTCTTTGAAGCCCAGCTCTGTCTCCATTCAAGCAAGAAGAAGGGATAAAAGGTTTCAAATTCAGGAAATCCCTTTCCACCTCTGCACCTGTGTGTGGGTGCTGGTCACCCCAGCCTCGGGTACCACCCATCCATCTAACAAATAGTTTTTGACTGTCTACTCTATGCCAGGGCTTCCCAGGTGGCACAGCAGTGAAGAATCTGCTTGCCAATGCGGGAGATGCAAGAGATGCAGGTTCAATCCCTGGGGTTGGGAAGATCCCCTGGAGGAGGAAATGGAAACCCACTCCATTGCTGGGACAGAGGAGCCTAATGGACTATAGTTTATGGAGTCACAAAGAATCAGATGCGACTTAGTGACTGCGTATGCACACACACTGCATTGCCAGGCAGCATTTTGGCTGCTGAAGTTAGAACCACAAGCCAAAAGTTCCTGCATTTGCGGGGGGTGGGTGGTTCCATTTCAGAGAGTAACTGAGGAATATCTTTTATGATATTCTATAGCTATTTCCTCATCTAGACCATAGTCTCACTGAAAGAAGGAATAGACTCATTTCATCTCTAGATTCTCCGGGGTGAGTAGTACAGAGCCTGAATTTTAGCTTTACAGCCACTGGAAAGAGGCCTCAGTGGGATGTGTCCCCCAGTCCAGGAGCCCCTGTCCTGCAGGTGAAGCCCCTGGCAGTACCTACAGGAACGCAGTGGGCAGCCAGCAGCTGGATCTCCAGCCACACACCCAGTAAGCTGGCTTCACGTTTTGAGCCACTTTCAAAAGGAAATTCATCACTGGTGGTTTTTCCAGTCATGAGGGGGTAGGCTGCAGTCAGGCATGGTTTTTGGTATCAGATACAGGAAAGTTAACACTGCAGGCACCAAAACAGATCAAAGCCACTGATCAAAGATGTGAATCAGACAAGCACCACCACAGAAGTTCAGTATCCGTTCCTGGGGAGGAATCGGCCAAGTGGGGAGGTTACTGCAACAACCAGGCCAGAGGGAAACACGAGCAGTGAACATGCAGAGGTTTGCACAACCCACGTGGGAAGCAAAGGGCTTGGCAGGTCATCAGGGCTCAGGGAAACATAACTGGTACCAGTCATTGCGGCTCCTGGCAGCTTGAGAGCCGGCCCCCTTACCCAATGTGTACGTGGGGCCTGAGAGGCCACGGTCCTCGCTGATGCCAAGGAAAGGAGAAACCACCTGCTTCACCAGCTCCTCCAGCTGCAAATAACCCTCACTTGGGCCTGTGGGCTCGTGAACACTCTGGAAATAAACACCCAAGAGAGACAGGTCAGTCCAAGTCACCATGGCCAGCGGATTCTGGCCACCCTCCCACTACATTCCAAGCAGGCTGTATCCTCGTGGCTGAATGAAGGAAACCCAGGCTTGGAGCCCCAGGCACTGGTCCTGGGTGGCGGTGATCAGAACTGTGCATGGCAAGCACCGTGGCCTCTGCGGTGGGATTCCACCCCAAAGCAGGGCTGGTGGAACGGTGGGACTGTCCCCACCCCAGCTCCAGGGCTGAGGTCTGACCGGTCCCAATCACAGCCAGCTCACCCTCTCCGTCACAATAACTGTTCCACATCAGGCACACAGGAGCTTTATAAAGCACTTTCTATGTTTCACAGCACCTGCCAACAACCCTCACCATCCCCCCTTTTACACACAAGGAAAGTTAAGACTCAGAAAGCTTATGTAACTTGCCCAGGAAAATACAGCTGGTAAGGGGCCAAAACCCAGGCCTGGCACACAAGCTGCCTGGCTCTGAGCCCATCTTACTGCTCCTTGTTAACAGGCTGGAAAAGAAAGCGGGATAGAATCTGGAAAAGACCAGAACAGCAGAAGAAAGGGAGCATCACTGTGGACCAGACACACATTTAGTACCAAGGTGAAGGGTCAGTTCAAAAGCACAGGAGTCCTCGGAGCTACAAGGAGCTGGAAAGTCATCGAGGTTTTCTAGAAAACCAGCTAACTCTGAAGGAATTCAATTTCTTGCTGGAAAGGCGTGGAAGCCATGTGTTTGTATGGAGGGCCTGCAAGAGAGCAAGGCTTCGTGGGCACTGTGCTCAGCCCAAAGGCCCAGCTGTCAGAGTCTCAAAGCGGAAGAGATTTTAAATCACTCTCGTTTGAAAAGAGAAAACTCTCCCCTGCACTGGAGTTTAGGAGCTGGGGCCAAGAAGGGGGAGGGGCCCGTCCTACAGATTGGATGGAGACCCCTGGGTGCAAGCTCCAAGGGAACTGGCTGATGTGGTATCTTGTCAGCTCCATCACACTGAGATGGAGGCAGCTGGGGGCAGTGGGAGGCAGGGGTGGCTTACCGAAACGAAAAGGAAGGCTGAGGAGGGGGCTACGGGGCAGAAGACTTGGTGGTTGCAGGACCGGGAAGGGGTCAGAATTGGTGCAGAGGAAACGTGAGCGAGGTTGTCTGGCACTTGAGGGGGCTGCTCATGGGAGAAGACCTGAGGGTTTTTCATGTTCCTCAGCAAGAGCAGAAGCACTGGGAAAGGCCAGCAAGATGCCTCGCTTGACACTCCACAAGGACCTGCTGTAGAGAGCAGGGAACTTTACTCATACCCTGTAATAACCTATATGAGAAACGGACCTAAAAGATAAGAGATCCATGTACACGTGTAACTGAATCACTTCGTGGTACATCTGAAAGTAACACAACATTATAAATCAACTGTACTGCAATATGAAACAAAAATTAAAAAAAGTAAAAACAGGTGGAATTTCAGAACTACTAATATGTGTAATGTGCTAAGTCACTCAGTTGTGTCCGACTCTTTGCTAACCATGGACTGTAGCCCTCCAGGCTCCTCTGCCATAGAATCCTCTGGGCAAGAAAACTGGAGTGGGTTGCCATTTCCTTCTCCAGGGGATCTTCCTGACCCAGGGATCGAACCCGGGTCTCCTACGTCTCCTACACTGGCAGGTGGGTTCTTTACCACTGGCAATGCTGCTGCTGCTAAGTCGCTTCAGTCGTGTCCGACTCTGTGCGACCCCATAGACGGCAGCCCACCAGGCTCCCCCGTCCCTGGGATTCTCCAGGCAAGAACACTGGAGTGGGTTGCCATTTCCTTCTCCAATGCATGAAAGTGAAAAGTGAAAGTGAAGTCGCTCAGTCGTGTCCGACTCTTCGAGACCCCATGGACTGCAGCCCACCAGGCTCCTCCGTCCATGGATTTTCCAGGCAAGAGTACTGGAGTGGGGTGCCATTGCCTTCTCCAACCACTGACAATACAGTATTACAAAAGCTTCTTTGTTAAAAAAAAATAAGTATCTATCACAACTAACTACAGAATTACATGTTGAGAAAAGAAAGGCTTCATTTAGGAAGGCACACGAGACTCTCCACAAGGGTGAGGGGATCCTCCAGGTGGCAGAAGGGAGAGGGGAGCCTTATTCATGCTCTCAGAGACCCACCCACAGCCTCAAAAGTAGAGCAGTTTCAGCCCCAAAACCACCTTGGTTGGGTTTCAGAGCTGAGGACACTTTTATCTCATTTTTTCACCCCTTGATATTTCTCATCTGCCTTCTCCCCACAAGACTCTTCCACTCTACGATTCCTAAGCACTAAACAAGAGAGGGATGCAGAGCGAGGAGAAGAGGCAAGAAGTGGGAAGGAAATTCTGAGCTGCATCAGAATCCCTGGGCAAAGAACCTGACTTGCACACAGCCCTCTGGGAAGGAGCTATCCTTGGCTTGGCTGCTGGACTGGCTATGTATTTGCAAGGCTCAGCACAAGATGAAAACGTGGGGTCCCTTGTTCAAAAATTAAGAATTTCCAGATGGTGATGAAAAGTGAAAGTGTTAGTCGCTCGGTCTTGTCTGACTCTTTGCTACCCTATGGACTGTAGCCCGCCAGGCTCCTCTGTCCATGGGTTTGTCCCAGCACGAATACTGGAGCTGGTAGCCATTCCCTTCTCCAGGGGGTCTTCCCAACCCAGAGATCGAACCCGGGTCTCCTGCATTGCAGGCAGATTCTTTACCATCTGAGCCATCAGGGAAGAGAATTAAACCCAGCATGGGATCCTGTTGGTGGGGGGAACGGGGGCGGGGGAGGACCCTGGGGCACTGACTGGCAGGGGGCACACTGGCTTGACTGGGCAGGTCCCCTCAGAAGGGCCCATTCTAGGACAGTCTCAGACCTGCCTGTGCCTGCCAGGGAGAATCAGATCTCTAGGGTGGTCAAAGTCTCTGGTTCAGCCTCTTCCTGGACAGCCTAAGGATAGGACCTCATGACCCATGGGAGGAAAGGTTGAGCCCCTTGTATGTTTTGAGGAGGGAGGGTTGGTTCAGGGCCATTTTGGAAATGCACTGGGAAAGAGAAATGGCTCTTCTCTGTAGGAGAGGTAGGCAGGGAAAAACCAGCCCCAGATCTCTTGATGCTGTGGACAGTGCGGACCCAGGCAGAGAAAACAGCAGTTCTAGCTACTGGGGCCCAACTTCCCTGCAGTGGGGATGGTCCGAGGGCAGTACAACCTGCACGTTTCCTTTAGATCCAGAAGCTGCCACCCCTGCCACCCAGAGTCAGTCCTGGGCTGGGGAAAGACCGGCCTTTGTCATCGTCACACCCCCAGCCTCTGGCTTCCTGACTCCCAGAGGGTAGAAGAACATGTCCCAGGAGGCCCTCAGGGAATGATGCCAAATTCCCCACGTTAAAGGGACCATCGCTTATGGGGCATCTCCCAAGTGTCCTGGGAGACTGCGGGAGGAGAGGGACCTTGACAGGGCTCGCTGCACGCACAGCAAACGGACAAAGGAACTGGAACGTGACCGATGACACTAAAGAAGACAAACTGAGCCAGGGTGCTCCAGCCACAGGGGCCCTTTCCCTCATCCCTCAGTGACGTCTCCATCGCGCCTCACCTGCAGGATGAGCAACATCTGGACGATGGACGAGGGCAGCTGGGGCTGCGCTAGCAGCAGCAGGTCCTCCAGCTTCACCTTCAGCAGCACCAGGTCGCGGAAGCCCAGCAAGGAAATCTGGCGGATGGTCAGCTCCTGACCCTGGTGGAAGAGAAGAGGCAGCAGCGGGATGTAAGAGCTTGTGGGATCTGTCACCAACCACATGGGAGCCAGGACCACAATCAGAGGGTGGGACTGGTGTCTCCAAGGCCCAGGGGGGCTGTTGAAGAGAAGAATATTTGACCCCTGTTCCTTCAGAATGAAAGCTTCATTTAAGATAAGGTATGACTCATGGGTTCAAAAAGATCCATGCACCCCAATGTTCATAGCAGCGTTATTTAACAGCTGAGACATGGAAACAGCCTAAATGCCCCTAGGCAGATGGCTGGACAAAGAAGCTGTGCACACACACACACACACACACACACTGGAACACTCAGTTCAGTTCAGTCGCTCAGTCATGTCCGACTCTTTGCGACCCCATGAATCACAGCACGCCTGGCCTCTCTGTCCATCACCAACTCCCAGAGTTCACTCAGACTCACGTCCATCGAGTCATTGATGCCATCCAGCCATCTCATCTTCTGTCGTCCCCTTCTCCTCCTGCCCCCAATCCCTCCCAGCATCAGAGTCTTTTCCAATGAGTCAACTCTTCACATGAGATGGCCAAAGTACTGGAGTTTCAGCTTTAGCATCATTCCTTCCAAAGAATACCCAGGGCTGATCTCCTTCAGAATGCACTGGTTGGATCTCCTTGCAGTCCAAGGGACTCTCAAGAGTCTTCTCCAACACCACAGTTCAAAAGCATCAATTCTTCAGAGCTCAGCTTTCTTCACAGTCCAACTCTCACATCCATACATGACCACAGGAAAAACCATAGTCTTGACTAGATGGACCTTTGTTGGCAAAGTAATGTCTCTGCTTCTCAATATGCTATCTAGGTTGGTCATAACTTTTCTTCCAAGGAGTAAGCGTCTTTTAATTTCCTGGCTGCAGTCACCCATCTGCAGTGATTTTGGAGCCCCAAAAAATAAAGTCTGACACTGTTTCCCCTGTTTCCCCATCTATTTCCCATGAAGTGATGGGACC
>NW_011495081.1:10576735-10605498 GCF_000754665.1 Bison bison bison | reverse complement strand
GCCCCAAAAAATAAAGTCTGACACTGTTTCCCCTGTTTCCCCATCTATTTCCCATGAAGTGATGGGACCAGGTGCCATGATCTTCGTTTTCTGAATGTTGAACTTTAAGCCAACTTTTTCACTCTCTACTTTCACTTTCATCACTACTCAGCCATAAAAAGAATGGAATTTTGCCATTTGCAACAATAAGGATAAATCTGGAGGGTATTTATGCTAGGTAAAATCAGACAGATAAAGACAAATGCTGTACCTTATCACTTACAAAACAAACTAATGAATATAACGAAACAGAAACAGACTCATAGAGAATAAACTGGTGGTTACTAGTGAGGAGAGGGAAGGGGCAGGGGTAACACAGGGCTAGAGGATGGACAGGTACAAACTACTAGGTATAAAAGAAATAAGCCACAAGGATATATTGTACAGCACAGGGAACATAGCCAATATTCTACAATAACTTTAAATGGAGTACACTCTATAAAAACACTGAATCACTGTATTGTAAACCAATATTGTATCACTGTAAACTAATACTGTGAATCAATTATATGTCAATAAAAAAAGTAAGGTGTGACTCAACCTGCCTAAACGACGCAAAGGTGACACAAGGCCATATATTGAGGGTCGTGCTGGGCTGTGAGTGAGGAAGGAGGAAGAGGAGGAAACAAGAGGAAAGATAGACAGCGCCTCCCTACACTCAAGGCTGTGTCCTCAGCTTCAGCCATTCAATATTTGTGGACCTATCGTATGCCAGGCAAAGAAGGAAATATAGGACCTGTTAAGACTCTTCTGCCAATGCAAGTAACAGAGGAAGGAAAATCACTTAAGACGTAGAAGAAAAGGATTTGTTCAACCACGTAGATAGGGGCTGAGGATGAAAATAGTGACTGATAATTGTAAGAGCTCATCCTTATCTTAGGAAGGCTAAGTAAGACCCTTACCTCTGACCATGTGCTGGGCTTGATTCTCAACATGCCAGATATAAATGGCACGTTTGATCCTCATGACCACTTCTGAGATAGATATCGTAATAAAACCCAATCCACAGAAGAACAACCCTATACCCAGACTGACAGGAATTTACCCAAAGTAGAGCTGGATCTCAAAGATAAAGTATTTGATTCTAGAGCTCCTAAAGTTTCCCAAAACAGAAAGGGAAAGGAGGGCCCATTCCCAGATACTCCTTTGCATGTGTGTACACAGCACATACCCCAATTGGCTGCTCTTAGAGAAGATGAGGTATCATCAGGGTATCCTCCCAAAGGGATGTGGCCTCCCATTCCTCAAGTTGGTCAAGACTTAAGGAAGCTTTGCACTTCCTATAACTCCTTAGGGTTTAGAGAAACATGGGCAAGAGTGGTTTTGCCATTCTCACAGCCCCCTACTCTCCAGTCCCAAGAGATACACCCCACCCACACCTCACAGGCTCAGTTTAACCATTTCTTCTCTTAAAATTTTTTTCTTTAGTTCTAAGTTCTTTTTTTGGGGCTGCCTGAAACACGTAGGATCTTAGTTCCCTGACCAGAGATCAAACCCATGCCCCTGGAGTGGAAGCATGGAGTCTTAACCACAGACCACCAGGGAAATCCCTAACCACTCCTTCTTGATTGCCTTCCCTGGCCACCCCCAATGGTAGTGGTCCCCCACCTTTCCCAAGGTCCTACAATTTCTATTCTTTGCACCACATCTTAGCAGTTGGCACTGACTGCCTATCTCATAAGTGTCTGTGCCCTTGCTTCCTCTCCAGGACTCCATTCACTCTACAAGACAGAAAAAGGCAGGCAAGTTTCTACACCCTTGAATACTGTGGGCACTCAAACACCTTTATCCAGTGAGGAAGCAGGTCTCACGCAGACACTTATGCAGGAAGTTAGTGTCTAGACTAACAGACACCCCGAGGGTGTTATTACCAGTAGTAAGAGCCCAGGGGTTCTCCAAGTGGGGTATCTGTATCAGCAGCAGCACTTGGGAAATTGTGGGTGGGCGAGGTGGATGAGGCAACAGCATATGTTGCAACATCTTACAGTTTTTCTTAAAAAAAAAAAATTTTTTTTTTTTTTTACTTAATTATTTAGCTGCTCTGGGTCTTAGTTACAGCATGCACAATCTTCACTCTTCATTGCTGCATGCGGGGATCTTTAGTTGTGACATGTGAACATTTAGTTGCAGCATGAGGGATCTAGTTCCCTGACCAGGGACTGAACCCTGGCTCCCCTGCACTGGGAGCATGGAGTCTTAGCCTCTGAACTACCAAGGAAGTCCCAGATCTTACAATTTTTTAAGAGAAGCAGGACAGTGTCATCCTCAGATCCACACAACTGGGCTCCTGCCTGAATCTGGGGCTAAGGGAGCCCTTCTTGACCCTCCAATACCAGGGCCAAGCCCACTCAGCTTCCTCACTCCCCATTCTAACTCCATCTAGTGGGGAATTCCTGGCAGTCCAATGATTAAGTCTCTGAGCTTCCACTGCAGGGGGTGAGGGTTTGATCCCTAATCTCCTGGTCAAGGAACTAAGATTCTGCATGCCTCAAAGCACGGTGAAAAAGAGAAAAAACCCATCTGGGTATCTCTATCTTGGAATTCCCTGTAGACACAGGGAATCTTAAGAAGGACCTAGGTCTACACCCCTTCTCCAGTAGGGCTGCCAAATAAACCAGAGGCTGTCCAGTTACATTTGAATAACTTTCTAGTATAAGTATGTCCCAAATATTGCATTGTTTATTGTTTATCTGAAATTTAACTAGGCATCCTGTAGGTCAATTTGTGTTATCTGGCAACCCTGCCTCCCAAGCATGTCGTCTTAAGACCCACTGCTGGCCAAGGAGTGAGTATTGCAGCAAAGGGACAAGTCTGTGGACACAGAGGGTGAGCCATCCACAGAAAAGCTATAAATCCTCTCATGGGGGCGCAGCGGGGAGCAGGGATTGGATGAAAAGAGCAGTGGGCTGCAGGCCACACGCTTCTACTGGAATTGTTAGGGGCAAACTGGAATTGGAAAAAGGGACTCTGAAGGCGTAATCTTCTGATTTTAAAATATTTGACATGTATTTAAAAGAACCCAGAATTCCTTTAAAACAGCATTCAGAGCAAACAAAGCCCGTGGGCCCTTACCTCTGGTACAAGGTAATTCCTATCAATGGCTTCACATCTAATCTAACCTGATTGCATGCTGCTACTGCTGCTGCTGCTAAGTCGCTTCAGTCGTGTCCGACTCTGTGCGACCCCATAGACAGCAGCCCACCAGGATCCCCCATCCCTGGGATTCTCCAGGCAAGAACACTGGAGTGGGTTGCCATTTCCTTCTCCAATGCATGAAAGTGAAAAGTGAAAGTGAAGTCGCGCAGTCGTGTCCAACTCTTTGCGACCCCATGGACTGCAGCCTACCAGGCTCCTCCGTCCATGGGATTTTCCAGGCAAGATTACTGGAGTGGGGTGCCATTGCCTTCTCCGAACCTGATTGCATGCGAAGCCTTAACCCCAATGGGAAGAGCTATTGTGAGCACACAGCAACGGAAGCCTATGACAGACACGTACACTTTGGAGAAGAACATCTATTGGTCAGTCTGCCTGAGGGCGTGTCTATTCTCACCAGGCACTGACCAATCCTGTTCTTGGCCCCTGCAGCAGGGTAGAGGGAAACCAGCACATGGTAGAAATGAGCTGAGCTCACAGAATAAGAAGCATAAGAGATGCTGTTCATCTCGTACTCTAAATTCCTCATTCTGCAGGAGATGAAACGGAGCCATGCTCAGAGACGGGAAATGAGTTTGCCTACACTCAACTACAGATTCCTAGTCCGCAGTTCTTTCTGCTACATCATGGGCCTTCTCGTCTTCAGGAAATCGCTTACAGAGAGCAAGGAACACTACTCCTTTCCCGGAATTTGGGAGTCACAGGAAACTTGCCAGACCACTATGCTTCAAAGAAAGTGGGGAGGGGAAAAAAGGAAAGAAAAGGGAAAAAAGTCTCCTTCCCCCATCTTCCCTTATTTCTGAAAAGAAGAAACAAGCCACTCTAAGAAGATACAGACATCCTCAAAACCAAGAGGGAAAGGAGAGCCTACAAATTGCTAGGTATGCATGCACTGTTCGCTGCTTGAGGTTAGATGCTAAATATAGAACAGAGTGCCTTCCAAAGATGTCCGAGGTCCTGATCCAACTCGGGCAGTGCCCAGGCTCCTGGTTTTCCCTCATTCGCTGGCAGGCCCCAGGGGGCACCGGTCAGGGAGTAAGACAGACTGCCCAGGCCGGCAGGAGATCGTTCCCCAGTGAGACTGACCTGAACTGGATAGAATATGGCCTGCAGGGTGGGGAGAGTCTCAGTGAAGAAGTGGTCCCAGACTTCAGCCAGAACCTCAATGCGATTTTCACCTACACAAGGGCGAGAAGATGGGAGGGGAGAAAGAAAGAAAAGAATGTGGTCATTACTCACAGGAGTGGTTGGGAGGCAGTTCCTAGTCAAATGGAGCACAGGCGGGGGTGTTGCGGGGGAAAGCTCATTACCTATATTGGATGTCTAAGTGCTACTACAGTAAACATGGAATTGGATGGGAAGATGGTCAAGAATATGCAAATATGCCTTCTCTCCCTTAGTCTACAAAAGGGAGCTGAATTTTGAAAAGCACATAATTGCAATCATCATGAGAATGGTTACAACATGATCAGGCCCTGTGCTAGACTATTATCTATAAGTAATTTCATGAATGGATGTTATTACCCTGCTTTACAGCTCAGACATGCCAGGTATCTGGGCTCAAAGGAACACAGGTAGAAGGCCAAGCTGGGCTTCCAGAACCCATGTTCTTGCCAGTATAATCCAGCAAGATCAAGTGCACAGTTAAATATTATCTTTTTTTTTTTTTGCAATCACTAAGACACTGGTTTTTCAGTCTAGATTTGAGCTATCACTTGAGAAAGATGGAAAGAGGACTTAGAAACTATCACCTGCACCCACTGTAACTGGAAAGGCATTACTCTCTGCAAAACACAGCCACCTCCTGACGCCGTGTCTATCCACACCCCCGGGATCAGGAAGCCCAGCCCTGGCCAAGCACTCCCCCCAGGCTAGATGGACACAGGTCACCCAACACCACCGGAAGGCTGTTTGAGGAACTTTTGCACCTGCAGGAAAGGCAGGCACTGGCAGAGGGGAGTCGGCACGGTGGCTGCTGTTTAATGACCTAGATAGCAGAGCTGATTGGGCACTGTCTCTGCCCAGCTGAGGCAGGGAAACTGGGTCAGCCGAGATTAAACACTGAGAGATGCGTCTGGCAATACATTGCCAGATCCACTGAACAGATCTTGAAAGATTCACTTAGTGATGTCCATCTATTAGTTTAACGGACAACAAAAGCAGTGGCTGCGAGAGAGAACAGAATGAAGCCATGACTTTTAACTGGCAGGACCAAAGATGTGCCGATTTTAAAAGGTCAGAGTGAAATACACCAGGGAAAATGCAAATCCATAACACCCTCTACTCTCCTTTGTAATTAGCCAAGAGCTAATTCCACTCTGGTGGAATCACTCATTCACTTCTCTGTCTCCTCCACTAGAACAGAAGTAATGGCACCGGCCCTGTCTTCCTGCTCACCTTTCTATTTCTAGTGCTTAGCATGGTGCCAGACACATTGGTGATTCACTCTTTGGAAATCTTTGATTGAATGAATGGCAAGTATTAAGTATATAGGTTTTTGTAAATGCCAAGGCTGGTGAGTGGAAGGAGGTTACCTTTTAACCCAAATACGGGACAGGACAGAGCAGGTAGGACTTAATAGTCAGCTCCAACATTTTCCTTTCCTCTTAGATAAAGAAAACCACACCATGGCAACCTGGCTGGGGAGAGTCTATTTTCTTCTTCTGTATCTTCATCCTCTTCTGAATTCCCCTTCTAAGTGAATTTTATTTCAGCCCCTTACACTCACCATCCTCCCTCCATGCCACAGGGCTTTTGCACATGCTAGTTCCTTTGTCGAGACTATTCTCTGCCTTCTCTCTTTGCCTAACCTACATCAGTTTATCTTCATAAACAGAAGATGTATTCATCTTCTTCATAGTTTCAACTCCAGCATCACTTCCACAGGAAAGTCTCCCCCATTGGTCAAACCCCCCTGTTATGGATTGTATTCTTAGTACTTGTCTCAGTTACAGTTTTATATTTGGTGGTGATTTGATTAATACATGTCTCCACTACAGGCTGTGAGCACCTTCAGGATTTGTAATCCTATGAAGTTTTGCTCACCACTGTGTTCTCAGCACCTAGCAAAGCACCTGGCATAATAGATAATCAATAAATGTCTGAATGAATCAATCAGTCACCATCCTCTTTTCAAAGGCAGGTTTGCTAGTTCACTGCAGGGAGGAGTCAGGAAATCAAGAGGACAGTTTGCAACATTGGGGCATGCTGGTGCCTAAAGCCAACATGAACCCCAACACTTGGAGAGAGTGTCTCAAAGGAGAAAAGGCTATGCCATCTCCTTTACTGATGGCCCTTACCCTGAGCCTTCCATCACAGAGACGAGCAGAGGCCCTGCCGACTAGAAAGATAGGACAGAAAGCCTGCTGCTCAGTGCTCCTCCTACTTTCTCCCCTTCACCTCCAAGACTGAGTACTCATTGGCACATGTAGTCATCATTCAACCCAGCAATGGGAAGGTGCGTCTCCTGGGAACCTGGGTCTAATTGTCAGCTTCAAACTTCAGAGAGGAATGGAGGTTTTGGAAAATGTTCAGAGAAGAACATCAGAGAGACAAGCTAAACAGAGTAGCCTGGGGAGGAAAGAGTTAATGGGAGGAAGTGACTCTACCTCCAAGAACAGCCCCCAAGTCAAGGGCTTAGTCCTCTACAAAGATGAAAGGGGTCTGGATGGAAGCTTCTAGATGATTATCTTATTAAAAACTGTCCTCTAATTGCCACAGAGGTTTAGATCAGAGGTGTACAGAATAAGTCTGAGAAATTCTTTAAAGCCAAGGTCACTAAAGCTCTAGAAAATATTACTGAAACTAACAAGGCATATTCTCCCTACGAAAGAGAACCACATAGCTAGGGGCTGCCTCTGTCCTTTCTGCAGCCATCAGTCAGGGTGGACGTGTATAAGTCAGGTCGATAAAGTACAGGTTATTCAATGATAAGACAGATTCCAAACTTGATTTTATAGCAAAACACTTTCATCCAATAAAATCTTTCTTGGAGTTATAACATACAAAATTAACATGTAGAGATGTTCTGGTTGAAGATGTAAGAGTGCCTTCACTGTGCAGAAAGGACCCTGCCGCCCAACCTGCAGGACAAGAAGGGACCCAGCAAGAACATCCCGGCCACTGCTCTCCAGTCACGCTTTGGAGCAGAAACACAGAAACTTGGATGCTCTTGTTTCTCCTATCAAGCTCTGCGCCTGAGTGTTCACTCTGAATGTAGTTATGTTGAGTGTCACCTGGGTGACAGACCGTCAGCTTTCCCTTTTAAGGTCCCTTGAATCTCTAGTTTTGCTCAGGATCTCGTTCATAACTCTGGTTATCCACATTTCCAGGAGCATATAACTCTCAAATAACTCCCCAAATGACTTACAAACAACATGGTCGAAGACGTGGAAGCCACCCACCTTTCACGCCTAGGTACTAGCCCCACTCCAAAATGCAAAAAGGCCATGAAGCACTCAACATAATTGCATTCGAGGGAAACAAGGCTGCAGGTTCAGTCAACTCTTGAGTAGACAGAGGTTAATTTCGAACCTCTGGTTTTTCAAAGTTTTGGTGAGCACTCACTGGGTGCTGGGCCCTGGGACTTTCCAGGGTCAGTTTCTCATTTTTCTTCCTACTTTGGCTTTCCAGGAGACACAGACACAAGTGTCTTTCCCAGAGAAGGGGAAGAGAAAAAGGGATGGTCCACTGCCTGATACATCTGAATCCAGAAGTAAACTTGATCAACAGTAGAGGTCTCTGGGCTGGAGTAGAAAAAAAAGAAGGAACCAGTATGCATACCTACTATGTGCCAGGGACAGCACTGTGCTGGTTCTACTCCCATATCCCGTACAATCCCTACCTCCATTTTATCATTTAAAACATTATTTGAAAAACCAAGACTCAAAGCAACGAGAAACTTTCCAAAAGTCATCCAAGAAGTAGTGGCAAGCTGCAACCAGGATCCACGTTGACGGGAGCTGACAGTAGCCATCAGTGGAGCCATGGGGTCTATTGGCCAACTCTTGTCTTCATCCCAGCTCCCAGCTCCATCCAATGCCTTTCTATCAGTTAGACTCTAGAATCTTTTAAGGCTGGGGAAATTTTCTTTGCTTATTAAATCTTACCCCACTGAGTGGGTGCCTGCTAAGTCTCCCTCAAATGAGTGGACCATCTGACAGATACGACCTCAAGAGACAGTGAAAGTCTGCTCAGTCATGTCTGACTCTTTGTGACCCCATGGACTGTAGCCTGCCAGGCTCCTCTGTCCATGGAATTCTCTAGGCCAGAATACTGGAGTGGGTAGCCATTCCCTTCTCCAGGGGATCTTCCCAACCCAGGGATCGAACCCAGATCTCCCACATTGCAGGCAGATTCTTTACCATCTGAGCCACCAGGGAAGCCCCAAGAAACAGTACAAAGGTCAATAGGAAATAGCCTGGATCAGACCAGAGGGAACAGGATCTACAGTATAATGTATTCCTTCAAAGGAGACTCCTGGCATACATCTTTTGAAAACCAGCCCTTATGGGGGTCTCCCAAGAGGCCACCCTAATTCCCCCTCATTTCTCAAGCAGTCTGACTTGCACTGCCAGGAGTGACTCAAACTGAAACGCTGCCGCCTAGCTGGAGAAGAGGCGGCTGGGGTGACTCACGCGCTTGGAGCCTGCCTCTCTTGGACAGACTCATTTCATCTGTCCAAGCATCAAAGGCTGAGTCAGAGTTCCCACCAGATGGGGGCTGCCTTGTACTTGCCTTCACACAGCTTGATCTTCTCCTCCACGAACAGCAGTCCTTTGGCTAGAAGCTGGTTCTGCCGAAAGAGAACAGAGGACACAAGACTTCACTGCATGACTAACCCTTGTCCACTCTAGGCGGGTGAAGGCATGGAGTTCTAGGCACTTGGACACTGTCATGCCTCCAGGCTGAAGAAGCCTTCGATCCTCTAGGAAGGCTGAGGCTTCGGGAGGAGTCAGCGAGACAGTCCGTCACAAAGGAGACGAAAGCCAAACCCAACCGGCATTTCCATCCCTCCAACCAGGGAAGATGTGACCACAAGCTTGGCTGGACTGTCTGGAAGGACTAGGGTGGACACCCAATGTCCTTTGAGCCCTTCATATAAACTCAGAAAGTGGAGCGTGGAGGCAATGGAAAATTATGCAGAAACGATAGACTTTTTATAAAAACTGATGGTTTCTCAAGCTAGCATGAAAGAGACGGCCTGCAAAATTTTAAGCAGCAGTGAGTATATGTCCCTCAGTGAGTGAGTGCCTGAGAAAGTTGTGGGAAAACAGAGTAAGAAGAAGTCCCTTTGCAATTGCAACTAACAACTGTTTTGCAGATATCACAGGATATTTATTCTTCATCTCATCTAATTCTGACCCTCCCAATAATCTGATCAAGTTGGTGCTATTACCCTCTGACTTTACTGATGGTCAGGGTAGACTTGCCCACAGGAGACAGACTCAATCTTCCTGGCTCCACCAGCCATGTTCTTTTTACTCTGCCTTGCTACCTTCCAGTAGGTCTTCCCACCCAGATCCCCTTCTTCCCTCAAAAGGCTACAGCTGGTCCCACACAATGCAGGCAGCTTTTCCAAAGGTCACAGAATCTCAGAGATGCCTCACCACTTACCTCACATCTTTAGATAATCAAAGGCCTATGCTTATGGCGTGGGGGATCCACAGTGGTATATATCCTATCAAAAACCTATGCATTTCTTAGTGTTCTCCTTTAGAAAAACCTAAAACCCTGTTACCATGATGGTGAGCGTGTACATGGCAGAGAGGAAAGATCAGACAGGTGTTCAAGTCCAGCTCAGCCACTTTCTAGCTGTGTGATCTTGGGCTTCCTTTCCTGAGTCCTGAGCCCCCTCATCTGTAAAATAGCATCACACCAGCAATATCATAAAGTTCTTATAATATTATAAATATACACACAGGGACTTCCCTGGTGGTCCAGTGGTTAAGACTCCAAGCTGCCAATGCTGTGGGCGTGGGTTTGATCCCTGGTTGGGGAACTAAGATTCCACATGATGTGTCGCACAGCCAAAAGATTAAATACACACACACACACGCACACGCGCGCACGCACACACACACACACCCACAGTAATCAATGGTAATGGGCAGTGACGACAATAGTTGCTCTCTTAACCCAACTATCTTCACGAAAGAACAGGTGGGTAAAGAGATTCGATAATGAATGGACCCACATCAAACATATTAAAGTAGTTTATCAAAAGCACTATCACATTCCTGTGACTAATACATATATATGGAATTTTAGAGACCCAATTAAAATTTCCAGGCTATAACCTAATTTGAAAAGTAATTAGCCATCATTTAGTTTCAAGATGGAGTCCCAACTCAAAGTTACAGTGACATCCTATGGGAGTTCACCAACTCTGTTAAAGGGAAAAAGATCAATTCCTTTCCTAGGAATGATGGAACAGACAAGTAATGACAGTGAAAGTCTGTGTCCTCTGCCTTCCACCAAGCACACGAATCCCAGAAGCAAGAAAAACACCACAGCACCACTGAGATGATCACAATCAGGACTTTGTGCCACCTTAGCTGGGCAGGAATGGATGGCACAGGTGTTTCCAGATGTAACCAACCCCCAGCAAATGGCTCTGAGCAAAAATCCCAATTCAGGCCTGAAGTCTGTGCCCTGGTCCCTTTCACTGGCCCAGAGGATGTCTTAGGAGGTCCCCAGGCGCTCTGTGCGAGGAGTCCTGATGCCTTGCTCTCCATCACTGCCTCCATTGCCAACACGGGTACCCCAGCCTTCTTCCAAAATAGCCACAAATCCTCCTTAATTTCAAGTTTCTGAGATTTACCTCCAAATGTACGAGAGACTCCTCCCTGTGATGCAGGTTTCATCGTTATGTTCCTGCACTGTAATTATTTACATTTAAAGGTGAGGGGTGTCCAAGGCACCAAGAGAAATAAAAGCCTAGTCCAGGTTGTATCATTAGTCAGTAATAGTCAATATATCCCATGCGTCAGGATTTTAGGTTCTTAGGGGTGAGGACCATGTAATTTAGGTTACCTGGCTTGGAGAACAATGCTTAAAACATGGTAGAAGCTAATAAATATTCACTGAGTACATATTGCCTGTTTGGATGTTAGAGACCATTTTTGCTTTTAAGAAATCAAGGTAAGAGAATGTTTTTAAGAGAGAAAGTGATGTAAGTCCCTAAAATTCTAGTACGAAATAGGCTGTGTGCTCAGTCATGTCCTACTCATTGTGACCGTAGCCCACCAGGCTTCTCTGGCCATAGAATTTTCCAAGCATAAATACTGGAATGAGTTGCCATTTCCTACTCCAGGGAATCCTCCCAACCTAGGGATTGAACCCAAGTCTCCTGGGCTCCTGCATTGGCAGGTGGATTCTTTACCACTGAGACATCTGGGAAGCCAAAATTCTAATACCCTTAGGCATTTGTACATTTTGCTCTTATTTTACAAATGGCATTTTATTCCCTTGATGAAAACTACTTTGCATCTTACTAGACAAACTTTAAAACATGGCATAGGCTCTCCTTCCTACTCTTTTCCAGGTCCTCCCCCTACAAGGAGACATTTGGGGAAACTTTTTTTAAAACTAAGGAAGTCATTTGTGTATTATGGAAGAAATGGAAAAGAAAACATTCTTGTTAAATTTCTCATGATACATAGCATAGAAATTCTGTAGCTTAGATTAAAATAAGAGTAACAGAAACCTGAGGTGAAAAGGGGCCTTAAGAATCATCTAGTCATTCTCACCTCTCGCCAGCCCTGTGGTCCAAATCAAATGGTCACACACAGTTTCAGTAATTTTTTAGGTTGGACTCATTTTCCAGAAAGCTAAAGCACCTTTCAAAAGCATCTTAAAGAAAACATTTTTACTCCTAGGCTTTGTAGATTTTGCTCTTATTTTACAGTTGAATAAACTGCAACTAGAAGTACAATCTCCAGCTTTTATTTGGCACGTGCTAAGTGAACTCGATCTTTTGGGCTAGCCTGGCCCTCAGCCCCACCTCTCTGGAGAGTCGCCCGCCACCTACTCAGTGACACTCGGCCCCCTCTTGCATGCTTGAGCCCTTTGAACCCAGCCTTCATTTCCGGCTACGCTGATTGGCTGGATGCCCACCCTCCGACCCACCTAAGTCTCAAACTGAGCCAATCACTTGCTCTCCTGGGAACTGTAATCAACCAGGCCCCCTTTGATCCAAAGGGCCCTGTAATCCTAAGGTCCCAGTGCTTTGAAAGGACTTATGCTCTGCAGTTGCCTTCCTCACTTTGTAATATTTTTTTATTTTTTAAATGTGTTTTTTAAAAGAGAAGGCTGACAGGGCAATGGAGCTCACCCCAGGGGCTTGACTTCAGCTCACTTGTGGTCTTGTCTCCTACAGCCCCCCCAGGAGGGGGGGTTTGGGTCCCTGCCCCCCACCCCCTGCTGTTCCTTGCCCTGCCAATCTCCCCTGCCCTGCCCCACCACTGCTGTCATCCTACTCCTAAGGCGATGACAGGGTCACGTCGGTGGGGGCCCAGGCCTGGTGCCTTATAGCATCTTGCAGAAAGCCAGGCGGCAGACCTCCCTGCCCTGGGCTGGCAAAGCTCTGGCTCGAGTGCTGGTGACTCAGTGGAGGCCTCTTGACCACCCCTGATCTATGTACCGAGACCGTGAAGGTTATAACTCTTGGGGGTCCCCTGTCCATGGTGGGTGGCAGCTGCAGGTCCATGGGAAGGGAAGTGCCTTCCACGCCCCAGTAGCAACCACATTTGCATTCTGCGTCTGCAAATGATGAAGCCCACCCTGTCTGCTGATCACTGCACCCAAGGACACACCAACTGGACATCTGTGCAGCTTAAAACGGCTGAGACTTAAAGAAAAAAGAAGAGAAAAACAGCCTGGATTCAGAGAGCTATCCTGTCTTTCTAAGCGTCTGTTCCCCCTGGCCTCACCTGCCAGTATTCCCAGCCCCAGATAAACACCTGACTCTAGAAGGTGCTGAGAAAATGTACGGGAACAGAGCTGGAGAAGATCCCGACTTTCCTCTTGTCCCACTCCCTGCCCAGTGGCACCAACCCCATCACCTCCCAACCCAAAGGCTTTGAGCCAAAGAACCAGTTATATTCAATAGCAGCCGCCTAGGAAATGGGCCAGTTGTTACTTAATGCAGCCCCCATAAATGAACTTGGACGGGGAATACATAGCCCTCTAATGAAGTGGCAGAGGATCCAGAAGGGAAAAAAAAAAAAAAACAGCTGACCTGTGTTTATGAAGATGTTGAAAATGGGCTGCCAGCAGAAAAACAAGGCTCCAGGGAAAAAAAATGCAACAAAACAAAACACAAGGGTGTCTGTGGAAAAGTATCAAAACTATGCAGTCTTCAGCTCATCCTGGGTAATCCTGGAGAGTGGGCAGAAGGAGCTGGGGAGGACAGAGGAGAGAGTGGGCCTGTGACAACTGCGGAGCTGCTCCCTGACCCGGCCAGAAGGGCTCCGGAAAATGAAGAACCAACAAGCTAGGAGTTGGGGTGAACGATGCTACTCCCACACAGGGTAGGAGCTCTGTAAATGCTTAAGGCTGCTAACCATCCATTGCTTCTGGTGCTTTAGCAGTGATGATGACAGTAAGAACAGAAGGGATGACAGGAGGGATAACACGGGTTTTTACTCTTTGTCAGGCACTGTTTTGTACCCTTAGAATGCGTGATCTCACTTTACCATTGCCACAAACTGAGGCCCTTTATACAGAAGAAGAAACTGAGGATCGGAGAAGTGAAAGTGAAAGTCACTCTGTCGTGTCTAACTCTTTGCGACCCCATGGACTAAACAGTCCATGGCATTCTCCAGGCCAGAATATTGGAGTGGGTAGCCTTTCTGTTCTCCAGGGGATCTTCCCAACCCAGGGATTGAACCCAGATCTCCCGGACTACAAGCGGATTCTTTACCAGCTAAGCCACAAGAGAAGCCCAAGAATACTGGGGTGAATAGCCTATCCCTTCTCCAGCAGATCTTTCCGACCCTGGAATCAAAATACGGTCTCCTGAATTGCAGGCAGATTCTTTACCAACTGAGCTATCAGGGAAGCCCTGAGGTTCAGAGAAGCAACTAGCAAATGTGAGACCAGAACTGGCATTCAGGTTGGTTGGAATCCAAAGCCCAAATCTTTCCCCCAGCATATGACTCTGTTTTACTTCAGCAATGATGATAAAAAAAAAAAATACTAAGGTGAACAGCTATCATTCCTTGATGGCTCAGTTTGTATTATACAAAGCACTTAATATATGTCATCTCCTCTAGTAACTGGCAACAATCTTTGGAAGTAGGTACTGTGATTACAGCTGTTGCTAAGTCGCTTCAGTCGTGTCCGACTCTGTGAGACCCCATAGACGGCAGCCCACCAGGCTCCCCCTCCCTGGGATTCTCCAGGCAAGAACACTTCAGTGGGTTGCCATTTCCTTCTCCAATGCATGAAAGTGAAAAGCGAAAGTGAAGTCGCTCAGTAGTGTCCGACTCTTAGTGACCCCATGGACTGCAGCCCACCAGGCTCCTCTTTCCATGGGATTTTCCAGGTAAGAATACTGGAGTGGGGTGCCATTGCCTTCGTGATTACAGCTAGATTATCACTGAGAAAACTGAGTTTCAGAGAGGCTAGGTAACATGCCTACAGTCACACAGCCAGAAAGTGTTCTGGCAAGGACTGGGATTCATACCTTCCCAGCAGAAAGGCTGGTGGTTTTAGGCATCACACTCTTCTGCCCAGTCAGTTGGAGAGATTTTTAATGCCCTTGCCCACAAAGGAAAATAGATGAGATCCATCTGGTTCAGATATGGTGGGGAGGTTGGCTTGGCAATTTCAGGCTATGTAACCAGGTTCCACCAAAACTTTCATTCGTCTGGGTCATTGCTGCTGCCCAATCCTGCTACAGCTTCTCAACTTCTGCCTCTCCAAAAGGGCTTTCCTGGGGCTTCCCTCTCCGCTGTGCTAAGTCTCTTCAGTCGTGTCCAACTCTGAGACCCCATGGACTATAGCCAGGTTCCTCTGTCCATGGGATTCTCCAAGCAAGAATACTAGAGTGGGTTGCCATGCCCTCCTCCAGGGGATCTTCCCAACCACATTTTATATCCAGCAAGTCACACATCTGGCTCCCAGATGGATTCTATTGCCAGATAAGACATTCTTTCCTACTCCAGAAGGATTTGGCAGGATGTCACTCTGCCCACCAAGAACTTGTATTAACCAATAATTCTAGTTCACGCATTTGTTTTCAGGGACAGCAATGTCTACAGAGGTTGTTGTTGTTGGCATCAAGCCGATGATGGATTCATGGGTCACCTCCATTTTTTTCCCCTTTTGTGACTTTGAAAGTACAGCCATCATCTCTAAGGATGTCTACATTTCCTGTGAACCTGGATGTCTTCCTAGATAAGCAATAAAAAGTCTTATAAACAAAACTCACCCCCAGGCCCAAAGAGTTCTTAATAAACTAATGTGTAGGAGTGATGAGACCAGAGAGAAAGCCCCAGATGGGAGACTGAAGACAATTTAAAACTTGGTACAAATGCTAATTCTTCATTTAGCATCATTTTGCTGGTAAAATTCACTGAAAGGGTGAATTAGGGCTTTTTTCAAGTTATTTTATGAGGACGCAGGAAAACAGTCCCATGTCTGTTTTGCTAGATACTGAAAAATATAAAGTTTAAAAGCATTGAAATTTTTCTTCTCCGGGGTTTTTCAGGGGATGTCTCCACGGCATTTTTAACACTTAAATTATATAATCCAAAAGATTTTTTCCCGTGGCCAGATGGCCTGGGTTTGATCTATGCTCTACCTTTTACTGGGCTTCCCAGGAGGCACTAGTGGTAGAGAACCAGCCAGCCAATGCAAGAGATATAATTGACACAGGGTATGATCCCTGAGTCGGAAAGATCCCCTGGAGGAGGGCATGGCAACCCACTCCAGTATTCTTGCTGGAAAATTTCATGGACAGAGGAGCCTGGCGGGCTACAGTCCATATGGTCACAAAAAGTCAGACACGACTGAAGCGGCTTAGCATGCACACTGTCTTTTACAAGTCGAATGATAGTGAATAACCTCTCTTTCCCCAAGTTCAGCTGCAATACGTGCTAAACAATAACAATGAAAATGTTCTCATCCTCTGTCAGGAGGACCACGTGACTTAGTGCAGGAATGGTTCTCAGATCAGGTCTCAAGACTTGAGCGCACATGAGAATCACCGAGGACTTGCTAAAACACAGACTGCTGGGCCGGACCCCACAGTTTCTGATTCAGTTCGTCTGAGGAGGGGCCGGAGGATTTGTTTATCTGACACTTTCTCAGGTGATGCTGAAAACACAGGTCTGAGGACCACACTTTGAGAACCAACAGATTAGAACAATGCCTGACACATAAATTTTGGAAAATATTGGCTTTTGTTACTATGATGGTTATTTTTGTCTTCCTTAAGTTGTAGAACAGCCTCCGAGAAAGGCCCCCTGCTGCTTTCCAAGTCTAACAATACTCTTTAGCCTCAGTCTTTACTTCTCAGGCCACTGAAGTGCTAGATGTTTTCATGTGTCCAGCATGTCTTCCATCCCTTCTCACACTGGTTCCCTAAACCTGTCTCCTGCCATTCCCAGCCTAGTCACCCAATTTCATCCATAATGGGTTTCCAAAAACACATACGCATGTGGAACAAGACACTGATGTGTTATAAGGGGGAGTTCTGTTTCTATAGAGCATTAGATGATAAAATCCCTAATTACACCTCATTTTTGGTGCTCATCTTCAGGTGCTAGATTTGCAGCATTTGGTATGTACATGTTCCTTCTTTAACAGTTGAACGTGTAATAATCTCGTCCGATGAAGCTACAGAGTTGCTGTTTCAGCACGTCCACAGATTTCCATCTTTCTCTCACTTATATTAAGATTTATGGTTATCCATTTCAAGACTCATTTTTCCATTTATCTCCATGAAATAGGAGGAAAGTCCAGTAAAAATATTCAAATAATTGCACAAAATTCAAGTAATTGCCGAGGAACTTAAGTACAGCAAAGCGGCTGGCTGGTGGGCAACCCCACAGAAGGCAGCCTGAAAGAGCCAGGGGTCATCCTGGAAGCCCCCAGACTATGCCAACTTTTTCTCTCCCTTCTCAGCAGCCAAGGGAAGTGTTAGGCCACCCCAGTGTTCATAGACTCTGTATGTAAGTTAAGGCCTCTCTTCCAAGAGCTGGCCAAATTTAAAATGCGACCTTCTCACTGAAAGACATCATCCTCTCCCCATCTCTCCCATCTTCATCCTGGAGTTCAGCTCCTCTTGTTTAAAGCCCCTCTGGATCCTGGCTCCAGTTTCACCTTCAAAGCAGTATATGGGAACTATCCCTCACTACCTGCGTGCCTGTATGCTAAGTTGCTTCAGTCATATCCGCTTTTTTGTGACCCTATGGACTGTAGTCCACCAGACTTCTCTGTCCATGGATTCTCTAGGCAAAAATACTAGAGTGGGTAGTCATTTCTTCCTCCAGGGGATCTTCCCGACCCAGGGGTCGAACCCAAGTCGCTTATGTCTCCGGCAGTGGCAGGCTAGTTGTTTACCACTAGCGCCACCTGAGAAGCCCTCCTAATTTATCCTTTTTCCCATTTCAGGAATCACTCTAGCCTTCCCAAGTGGATTAAAGAAGAGTTTAAACTTTTGTACCCTATTCCATTTGGGTTTGAAAATTGCAAAAATTATTTCCCCCACTCTTTATTGCTTCTCCACCTTAATTTTTCTGGATTCTTACAAGCCCTATCTTTGTACCTAAACAATGTATTTATTCTGGGCCTGTTTTTAAGCCTTTACCTTCCACTCAGTGCTTCAGTTAACATAATGTTCTGTATTACCTGTATGGATGTATCTACAGCTCTGCACTTCAGTTTCATACTCCATGGTGACCAGGACGCTTCTATGGGTCTCTCCTTCAGCTTCCTGCCACGTGCCACGTGCCCTTGATGAATCCTCTCTGATAATGGTGAGTTAATGGGAAACTGGCCTCCTGGGACTCACAGATATGAGAAGATGGAAACATTCTATCACACACTACTAGGCCATCTGTGACCTACTGACAAGTGTGGTTGCTAGATTTCCCCTTTTGCTAGGTAGTGTCTTGTTCAAGGGCTTCCCAGGTAGCTCAGTGGAAGAGAATCTGCCTGCCAATGCAGAAGATGCAAGAGACGTGGGTTCAGTCCCTGGGTTGGGAAGATCCCCTGGAGATGGAAATGGCAACCCACTCCATTATTCTTGCTGGGAAAAATCCCATGGACAGAGGAGCCTGGTGAGCTACAATCCTAGGGTCACAAAAGAGTCAGACACGACTGAGTGACTAAACAAAAAGAACAAATCTTGTTGAAAGTCACTGACTACACACTGAGTTTCCGTATCAAGCAAAACTCTGGTTGCACCAAAAGTAATTTAACTTTCTGGGCTTGAGGAAAAGCTTCCAACAGACACAACACAGCCAGCAGATGCAGAAACACAGAGTGCTATCTGCACTCTTCCCATCCCCACATCCCGAACCACTAAGGTACCTAATCAGTTAAGAGAAAAATGCAGAGCATTTCCTATCATCCATTTCCAGAGTTAAAAGAAACCAATTACCCCCCCAGGGCTGTCTCTAGGATAGAGTTCCTGTCGGAAACCCCAATTTTCCTTCTGGGCACAATTCAAAACAGACCAAAGGATAAAGAAAATCAATACTGCAAATGTCAAAGATTTTTTCTGGCCGGTGTCTTCTAGAAATCTATCTGTGCTTTTGCCAGTCAAACGGGCTGTCTTCTCTGTGTGCAGGCATAAGATAAGCACCATTTTCCCACCTGTTTTCCTCCTTCCCTCACCTCGGGTCATTTTCATTATACTTCCCTGAAGACCATCTTTTTTTTAAGCTGCAAAATGAGAATGTTCACTTTCAAAAGCGGAGCCCCAGTGATAGATTTTACAAACAGTAATCTCTGGGTTGGGGGTTCTGGGTACCAGGAAGCAGATCTCACTGCTGAGTACAGATGTCTGGGAGGGTGGTCATCTGATCCTCCACACAGAGGAGCCCACTCGTCACCTTACCCAACAGCCATGTCCATGGCATGTGGGTTGCAACAGTCCACCCCAAGATTTCATTCCTCACTTGTCCCCAGACCTTGCCCCTTCCTTCTTTCTGGAGGAACGCTCTTCCTGGAGCCCATCCTGACTGTCCCTCTTAAAACTACAGCTGATAACTGAGTGTGAAGGCTGAGGTTGCCTCTATCCGCCTTCCCTCCTGGATTTCCCTCTTCATCTGAAGAACTATTCTCGGTGTGGCTTTGAAACCAGACCATTACTAAGGGTGCCTGGCAAATGACTTTCCAAACCTGAGTCTCTCTTGAACCACCATCACCACTTGGCCACAACCAGGGCCGCTTACAGTTATTCCTGTATACTATTTTTCTTCAATCTATCCATTTTTTTCATTCTTTATTTTTAAAGATTTTTTTAATGTGGGCCACTTTAAAAGTCTTTATTGAATTTGTTACAATATTGCTTCTGTTTTATGCTTTGGTTTTTTGGCCCCAAGGCATGTCAGATCTTAGCTCCCTGATCAGGAGCCCACACCCCCTGCATTAGAAAGCGAGGTCTTAACCCCTGGACCACCAGGGAACTGAGGGAAGTTCCCCTCAATCCACTTTTTCAAAATATAAATATGTTTAAAAAAGAAACCATAGTAACCCCATTTACCATAAACAGAATGTAACTCAAGGATCTACTCAATGCAAACTAAACGATGTTACGTAACTCTAATTAAGGGCTTCTGGCTGAAGACACTAAGTCTGAAACCTGCTGTCTCTTCATTAAACAGCATAGATCATCAAGTCTTGCAGAAGTGTAACAGACACAAGGGCACAAACCAAGACTTTCCCTGGCAGGATCAGAAGTGCCAAAGGAAAATAAGGAAACACCATGAAGACAAAGGTTGCTCAATACCACGGCATACACCTCCTCAAATCTCTCATGTATCCACGGTGGACAACCCCCTCCTCTAGCCCAAGAAAGTTTACTGGGCATCTACTATGTGCTGGGTAATTTCTAGGGACTACAGAATCAAACGCATTTTAAAAAATGGCTCTGAGCTCGCATGAGACCTAAAACCTACATTTTAACAAACAAACAGTATCTAGGATAGCCTTTGTTCCAATCTAGCACCTTGAACTAAGGAAAAACCCAGATTTGAAATCATGAAAAACTCCCAGAAGGAGACTCAACAGTCACCAAGCAGTCTCTCTGATTAAGCTCTAGATAAAACATGACATGTGGTTACCAGCTGTTAAGTGTCTGACACACTTTGTAAGCAGTACTAACTGCCCTCGAAACCTCAGGGCTTCCCAGTTAAACAAATCCCCACCCAAAAGCCCTCCCCAACCCATCCGAGGGGGAGCCCCCAAAGCCAAGCAATGACTGACACGTCAAACCTGGTTGAAACCACACAGGGAACCTTGTCTATTTTAAATGTCAATGAGGAAGGCAGCTGGGCCAGCAGGTTTCTCCAGGAGGGGATGAAAAACCACTTCTGTAGTGGGATTTAAAACTCAGTCACTAGAGACAGCGAGAGAAGACAGTGTGGACAAGACTGACCTCTGAGTCAAGGGCAACTGAAATGATTCACATTTGTGACTAATTATCTCTTCTTTAATCTTTGTTTGTCTCTCTCCCTGGACAGGGGTGGTCTTTCAAGCTGCTGAGACTTTTGACCTGACTGAATTCCGGGCTTCTGTTGGGTCTTACTTTCTCCAGATTTAGAATGGCCAAGTGGCCATTTTCTGGTGTGTGTGTGTGTGGGTGGGTGGGTGTGGGTGTGTGTAACAACTGACATTTGTCATTCTTTCAAAGTGCACATAAAAGTTTAAGCTTCCTGATCTATGCAAAGAAAATGAAAGGATGCTTGTGTTGTTTTTAAAACCTACAAACTCTTTATACTGTCTTAAAAGTATGCTCACCTGGGGCACAGAATAACATCACCAACCTGAAACCAATTTGTTACGGGTTTTATGTCACTTCCCCATTAAAATGGGCGGGTTACACTTTAGAATAAAGAATATGTATACAGCTGATCCTTGAACAACATGGGGGGCTTTGGGGGCCAACCCTCCACGTACTTGAAAATCTGCATATAATTTGTAGTCAGTCTTCTGCTTCACAGGATCTTTGATATTCACAGATTCAACCAACCATGGATCCTACAGTAAATACAGTAGTATTTACTATTAAAAAATAAACCAAACCTGTGTGCAAGTGGACCTTTGTGATTCAAACCCATGTTGTTCAAGGGTCAACAGTATATAGATATTTAATGAACACATTATTCTGTTTTACTCTGTACTAATCACTGTTCGAACACTTAACAAATAATAATTACCTTAGTCCTCACAACAGCCCTATAAGGGTTACATTCTATGACCCCTGTTTTTACAGAACAAGATACTAAAATAAGAGAGGTAAAGTGACTTCCCAAGGTCACACAGCTAGAAAGTGGCTGTGCTGGGCGCTGAACCCAGGCAGTCTGGCTCTAAGCGTTCTGCTCTGCTTCCCCCCACCCTGGCCCCTTCACAGTATGTGCTGCGTGCTTTTCATGAATTATTTCATGTGGACAGAGCAGCGACCTATAAGGTAGATCATTTTTTTTTAATTCCATTTTACAGATGGGGAAACTGAGGCATAGAGAGGTGAAGCAGCTTGCCCCAGACACTCAGCTCTGACTTCGTGGAAGTCACCCACTCAGTTACATGACACCTCCCCACGCCCTCCCACCACGTGCCTTTGGCTGGAGTCAGGAAGCCAGCTCGTGCCAGTGGGTTAGAAACCACCTGTGACTGAATTTGGAGTCTTGAGTTGACTAGCTGCATGACAACAGTGTCTAGGCAGGAGGGATGTTAGCTTGTCTGATTCAATTCTACCTTTAACAGAACAGACTGAGAGGCTTAATGACAAGAAAGAACTTGACTAAAGGGACATTTCATTACACTCAATTAGGTACCATCCACTGGGTGGGAGGGAATGGCAGTAGAGAAGCAGTTCTCCAAGTGTGGTTCAGGGTCCCCTGGGGGATCACCCAGACCTCTTCCACATGGTCAAAACGATTTTCTTAACAACGCTAAGCTGTTATTTGCCTTGCATCCTCCATGAGTGTACTGTGGAATTTTCCGGAGACTATGTGCAATATTTTCCAGATGTGCATTATCACAATAGACTGATGATGAAGCCGATTCGAGGATCCAGTCTGCAGGCAAATTTGCAGGCATATAACACAATGCCACACTTCTACATTTAGTTTGAAAAAGTTATTGTTCATAAACATGTCATTAATGCTAACATGCAGGAGGTTTATTATTTGAATGAATTAAGGCATACAGTAAAGTTTCTCATGTCTAATTTCTATCATGGTGAAGATACAGTTAATCCAAATAAATGATTGTTTTTAAGAACATAAAGGGGTTCCTGAGACCAAAAAGCCTGAGAACTGCTACCTGAGACTGTAATCTCCAAAAGAGCAAGGACACTTGTCCTGTATGCCGCCACAGCCGCTGCACTGCAGTGCCCAGCACATAGGAGGAACTCAGGATACATAATTTTGGATGTTGAAGGCATGTCCTGTGTACCGTTATCAGTCATCCCTTAGGGTCCATGTACCCACGTGCAAAATACAACCCATGCTCAGATGCACAGAACTTACCTGGAAATAGTCTGTAATGAATGATCCAAGTTCACTCTTCAGCAGCCGCCTGGAGAGAGAGAAACACCGTCAAGCAGTCCTTGATGCCACAGCTCCTGGAGTCTAGTTCACGGATGCACAATGAATTGGCGTGCTTGCCAGCGACACAGGCGCTGAGACCAGGCCTGGGAAGGGGGTGTGCTTTCCTAGGCCCTAGGAATGCCCTACCCCCACCAAGGTAGGAGAGAATTGGGGGGGGGGGGATGGGAATCCTAGAGGGACTTCTGCTCCTTCATTCACTCTATGGGTAAAGCATTTCCAGAGGGCAGCCACAGGGGATCCTATTTCTAATAGAGGTGGACGCAGGCCGGGGCACCTTGCTTCACGTGCAGCAAAAGATAAGGAAGAGGAATACCACAACTGTGTAATTAATTCCCCCATCTTTGCAGACTTCCTGGTTTAAAATGCATTTTGCATACATTCTTCATCCAAGTATTAGAAAGTATGTGTGTGGGGGGAGCAATTATTATCCCTTATGTATAGATAAAGAAACTGAGGCACAGAGAGGTCTCCCAAATAAGTCAGTGGCATAGTTAACATTCAAACTTATTCTGCAAATTCAGCATTTTTGCATAACTCTACCCTGTCTTGCCTCGAAAATTCATGGAAGAATATATTCAGGTACCATGGTTTCGGTGGTCTCACTGCCCATCCCCAAGTGGCTGAAAAGTCCTTCAGGGGAGAACGGGTCTATTTTATTTATCCAGCACCAACATTCATTCAGCTGCCCTTTATGTGCCAGACATTGTTCTAGCACCAGGCGTACAGAAGAGGACAAGAACAGGCGAGGTTTCTGTTCTCAAGGAGCTTACATCTTTGCAGGGAGGGTTATGAAGAGCCAGCGGGTTAATCAATACACTCCCAAGATAAGTTCAAAGAGCCTTAAGAGCTACACACACACAAAAAAAAAGAAAATGAAAAATGGGGGTATTGGCACCAGACCTCCTTCTCCCCGTGACAAATCATGCGACCATCGCTACTGGTCTTTCTTTAATTTAACCCAAACAAGGTGAGGAAGCTGAAGCCAAGAATCCAGCGAGTTCCCTAGAGAAGAAAGCCTTCAGAACATCCACTGACTTTATTTACGCATCCCATCAGCCACGGTTACTAAGGAGCAAACATTCAAACTTCTGACCACACCGACTGGGTTTTAACTCCTCAAAACAATGCGTTCCCACGTGTCGGATAAACAGGAAGTTGTTACAGCAAGATGTCACAAGGCGCAGAAGACAGACACAACAAGACTGGGTCACAAGAGGAAGAAACATCCATGACCTAAACTTTTGTCCCAGGAAGAACTCTCGAATGCTGAAAACCCACACTGAGCAAGGAAAATACCTTCTTTTTCCTAGGACCGAAGATGTGTCTGTGGTGGACACTGCATTTTGAGATCCAAGAGAACTGCATTTTCTGATCCAAGAGATCAGAAGGCCACCCCACCCAGAGAACCTAAGGTTCACCGACATGTGTGGAGATTTGACTGAGCCAGGGAAGTCTTCCTTGGTTAACAGGCCAAGAGCAGGTGGGTCCCGCCTGGACTTCGAGGCTAGAGGCATCTCTCAGACCAGACACGGAAATCAAGTGGGCAGTCCCAGGGGGAGGCCCTGGGACAGGAAGAGGCAGGGAAGCTGCTCCCGGCTGCTGGCTCCCAACAAGGTCTTCACGGCCACCGGGAAGTCTCAAAACCACAGGTGAAGGAGCCAAGCTTCATCAAAAAGTGGGGGAAACAAGTCAACACAGTCAGTTATTACTAACAGAGCTGCTCAAGTGTATCTTCGGGGCCCACAGTGTGGAGGGGTCAACACAGTTCTGAGACTAAACTGCATGCTATGGAATTGGTGTCCCAAGGAAGCCACACTGGGAGAACACTGTGCTCATGAAGATGCTTCAGGTAAAATCGAAAAAGAGGCTTCAGCAGTAAGAGCAGGCCTTCAAAGTCAAGAGCTAGGGAAACCTCCTGGAGCATGGCCGGGGAGTAATCACTATTGACTGGGATTGGATGTGATTAAGCAGGTGGTTATTGCCCAGGGATTTTCACAGTGGCACCCTGGGGGCATCGTGATGCTACCCAACTGAGGACTTCAAGGGGTCTCCTCCCCTGCCAGTGACAGGAACGGTACAGCACCCTAAGGTTTCAGCCAGGGCTCCATCAAGCCATGGCCAACGTCAGAGTTCTGCAGAGCATTACAAGAAGACAAAGCTCGAGATCGAAACCAGCTCATAAAGGCGCACAGACTAAAGAGTGAACTTGTTGCAACTGCCAAGACAAAGGCATAGCAAAAAGGACTCAGAAGCTAGCAGCAGCCATCCCAGGGCAGCAAGATGCTGATGGATATGAATAAAGAAGCAGAATATAAACAGGTGCTCCCACCACACTGATAAGGGTGGTCCTCAGTTCTTTACTGAAGCGTGACCAGACACAGGTGTGGAAGTCTGCTTTAGATACATTAAATGTAATGACTATAACCAGATCTTGTAAGAGAACTGTGCAATTGTCCTTGTAGCAAACCCCAAGTTCAAAACCCTCTCCACCAGGTATTTTTATTACAGAGTTACCAGAACAGAATGGACCTTACCTGATCACTTAAATCAACATTCTACTGGCCTGGGTGGGTAAATCAGCAAGCTATCTGTCCCTTACAAAATCCTGTCTTATTTCTGTCTGCACATGTTACTGGTTAGACAAGGTCAATGCATATATGTACAAGGTTTTTACTGCAATGAAATATAGGGATTAACATAAATTGCACCAATAAAGTGCTCATAAAAATTTGGTTCACTCATACAGTGAAGTTCTAAGTAACCATAAAAAAAAAGAGGAAATAAAGAAGTGCTCTTAGTAATGATATGAAGATGTCTACATGACATTGTTTTTTTTTTTTTAAGTAAGTTGCAGAACAGTGTATATAATATGGGAAGAGGAAACAAATATATATATGGTTTTTTATGTACACAGTATCAACAAACTCATGTCAAATCTGCTCTAACTTGCTGTTCTGTCATAACTACACGATTTGGTGTCCAAGTGGCCCTTTGAACTGAAATACACGGTACCTTGGGGCTTCCTAGGTGGCACTAGTGGTAAAAGAGCCTGCCTGCCAGTGCAGGAGACATAAGAGACACGGGTTTGATCACTGAGTTGGAAAGATCCCCTGGAGGAGGGGACAGTAACCCACTCCAGAATTCTTGCCTGGAGAATCCCATGAACAGAGGAGCCTGGCAGGTTACAGCCCATAGGGACACACAGCCGGACATGAATGAAGCAACTTAGCGCGCGCACACACACACACAGTACCTTAATTTTTAAACAGGCAAAACAAACATGCATTTTCAAAATTATCTGTAAATGCACTATAAATGTCTTCTCCCCTCTATCTCCCCAAAAAGAAGGCTACAGAAGGTTGAAGCTGTTACTGGAAATTAAGTCAGGCTACAAAACGCTTTGCTGGGGCTTCCCAGGTGGCTCAGTGGTAAATAATCTGCCTGCAGTGCAGGAGTCACAGGAGACACAGGTTCAATCCCTGGGTTGAGAAGATCCCCTGGAGGTGGGCATGGCAACCCACTCCAGTATTCTTGCCTGGAGAATCCCCATGGACACAGGAGGCTACAGAAGGTTGAAGGGGAGGGAGGTGGGGGTGGGGGGTTCAGGACATATGTATACCCATGGCTGATTCATGTCTATGTATGGCAAAAACCACCACAGTATTGTAAAGTAATTAGCCTCCAATTAAAATAAATATATTAATTAAAAAAAAAAGGTTGAAGCTGTTACTAGAAATTAAGTCGGGCAACAAAGCACTTTAGCAAACTTTATTCCTTGAAGTTGGGAAATGCAGTGCTATAGACACCAAATCACCTCATCAGACCCCAGTTTGTGGGCCTCATATAAAGTGTCAAGTAAGTATCCCCAGCTGCTTTTCTGTAAGTATTCCTTCTGTATGTATAAAGGAACTCTGGAAGAATAGCCAATAAACGACTATAATAAAAGTGATCTTTGGCAGGGGAGTAGGAACTGGGTTTCTGGAGTACAGGGAAGGGAGATTCCTTAGATATTTAAAATCTGGGAGTACATGGTGAACATGTCCTACTCAAAACCCCTAAAAACGATGGTTTCTAATTAACAATAACCACCACCAAGGTTACCAGCGGATGGCTTGAGGCCGAGAAGGAATTGTGGGAATGTGTTCCCACATCAAGGGTACAGTATCAGGAAGCAGACTGACCTCGGGGAACAGAATCCCACAAGGCCTGAGACTCTGCCAGTGCAAACCCACCCCAGGGCGGGTAACTCGAGATCTTAACACAGAGAGCGTGGGGTAAGGTGAGGTCAGAGAGCTCGCTGGCCAAGCTGAGAGCAGTCAGCCGCCGAGTCAGTGTGGGATCCGCCGTTGATTTGTATACTCTGTGTTTGCTCTGCTTGCACTTGGTTTACAAGGAAAGTGCACTTCTGAAAAACTCTACCCTGGCCTTAGCTGAAGTGAGAGAAAGGGATTTTCTGCCTCTCGGCCTTGAGGCGTCATATCAAGGGGAACTTGGCAGTAGCTTCTCCACCAAAACAGGAACAGGGGACTGACATCAGGACCCCAGGAGTTAATTCCACCAAGTCACAAGCATTTCCTGAAAACCTACTGTGTGTCAGACATGGTGTGAGGTGCTAGGAGAGGAAGATAGAAGAGCTCAGACAATGATTCCTCACCGTCGGGACCACTCTCTCAGGAGACAGGTTACCATCTTGTCCCCAAATGGAAAGGATGAAGGCATTAGGGATGCACAGATTTAATCCACAGAGGGATCACTCAACTCTATAATCTGCCTCACTAAGTTTTCTAGTTTAGCTTGTAAAGTACAAGAAAGAAGAGAAAAGCAGAAGAAAGACAGGATTAAAGAGCCTGTGCTTTGTGGCCCCCTCCATACAGAAGAGATGGAAAACCTTGTTCCCAAAACCTTGGCTGCATGTTTCTCCTGGGCACAGAGGCACAGAGGTCAGCAGCCTCCCTTCCTCTTTCTCCATCCTTTTCTCCGGTTTCTTCCCAGGACACAGGAAAGTAATTACATATTGGAGCAATTCATAATAATGAATAAAAAACCAATTGCTTCTAGGAAGGAGCCTGACTTTTTTTTCCCAATTAGAGTTTACTGAGCACTTACTAAGTGCCAGGTGCCACTGTCAATAATGTACATGTGTTTCCTCATTTAAGCCTAAAACTGTTAGGTGATAGTGATATTACTGTTCTTTAGACACAAGAAAACGGAACCTCAGAGGTTACTGAGGAGGGTGTGCAGTGGGCTTAGGATAGAGAGGAGAAGAGTTTCATCAAGAGTGCAGTTTCATTAAGACCTGGGTCTGAACCCTGTGGTTAGCAATATCTTTTACAAGTTAACTTACAAGTTAATCCCTTGTACCTGTTTCCTCAACTGGAATTTGGGGATAATAAAACTACCCACTCCACAGAATTACTGCAAGGGTAAATTAGTTAATCTTTGAGTGGTGAGTTTATAGAACAGTGCCTGGCATACCACAAAGCTTGGCAAGTGTCACCACCACCATCACCCCCATCACCAATGTCACCACTATCACCATCACCACCATCATCATTACTAGCACCACCACCCCCATCACCACCCCACATCATCACCAACACCACCATTGCCAACACCACCACCATCACCACTCATTACAAGCATCACCACCCCCATCACCATCACCCCCATCATCACCATCACCACCACCACCATCGCCAACAACAACACCATCACCACTCGTTACAAGCATCACCACCACCATCACCACCACCACCATCACCAACACCATCACCACTCGTT
>NW_011495081.1:10572169-10576635 GCF_000754665.1 Bison bison bison | reverse complement strand
TACAAGCATCACCACCACCATCACCACCACATCATCACCAACACCACCATCACCACCACCACAGCATCACCACCACCACCATCACCACCATCACCACCCCCACATCATCACCAACACCACCATCACCACCATCATCACCACTCGTTACAAGCATCACCACCACCATCACCACCACATCATCACCAACACCACCATCACCACCACCACATCATCACCAACACCACCATCAACACCACCACCACCACCACCACCATCACCACTCATTACGAGCACCACCACCATCACTACCCCCACCACCACCATCACCACCACCACATCATCACCATCATCACCATCACCACCACCACCATCACCAACACCACATCATCACCATCACCACCACCACCAACACCACCACCACCACCACATCATCACCATCACCACCATCACCACCACCACCACCACCACCACCATCACCACTCGTTACGAGCACCACCCCCATCACCACCCCCGCATCATCACCATCATCACCACCATCATTACTATCCCCACCACAATCATCATTACCATCACCGCCACCAGCAGCCATTGAGCTAGAATGAGAAGGAAGTGGGGACTTGAGAATAATGGGAAGTGAATGTTTATGTGGGACTCAACCCAAAAGGGAAACAGGGCATGAAGTTCAGTCAGAAGCCAAAAGGGCCATAATAAGGAGAATGGGGAACCACTCACTCCCTAATCTGCGTTATCTCACCCCCCACCCTCCAGGCTGACCGGGTGAGACACCACCCCAGATGACAGGATTTCCTGTTATTACACAGGCCTGCCATCTCACCCCACACCATCTTGTCAACTCAACTTCCCACTTCTGTGGGCTCGATGGTAAATGAGGCACAGAAGCTGGATTCTAGCCAGTGGAGAGGCAGAGGGATGACCGAATGGCAGGCAGGGCAGGAAGTGGCAGAAATGACGCAGAGAAACCACCTTTGATGTGAGCCACAATCTCCCCTGAGCACAAGCCCCAAAGTAGCAAAATTCCAAAGGATGATGAAACAGCTTAGAGAGAGGTGCCTCGGGGCTAAAGTCTAGCCAGCGTGATTGGGGAAACCATATCAGTTGGGTAGTACTTCTGTGTCACATGACCATCGGTGGCTGCCCCAGGCCCCTTGGCAGGATCTGGCCAGACACCCTCAGGGTCCAGGAACAGAGGGAACCTTACAGGATCCTGATCTTAAGCTAGTCAGTGCCTCTCAGATTTGATCATTAAATTCTCCCAAGATCACCCACCTCGCATCTACAACAGGGTGTGTTTCAAGGCAGCGGCATCCTTTAAGCAGGAAAACATGGAAACGACCTTTCCTCACAGGCCCCCATTCTATAGGGGCCCATCAGAGATCGTGTGCATGACTCAGATAAAACGCTAGGACTCTCACAGCTTTCTATATTCTGAACCACATGGGTGGCAATGGGGACAGTGAAAAAGATGGAGAAAGCCAACAGCGAGCATTTCCAGAGCTATACATTATGTCATTCGTACTGTGCTAAGCAGCTGGCACACAGCATCTGGAATTCTCCAGTAGCCTTTAAAGTAGGAATTTATCCTTGTTTTGAAGACAAGGAGACTTGACACTCACAGCCTTGCCTGAGGTCATACGCATCGGCAGATCCCAACTCAAACAGAGGCCCACCTGAACACCAGGCAGTGGTACCCGCCCCCACGCCCACAGGGGCAGGCAGAAAAGGTGAGTGAGGGGCAGAGACGGGCACCAACAGTGCAGCAAACTCTGCGGAAGCCAGCAGCCAGGTCTTGGTCCCGCTGACCAGCGGACCAGCTCCAGGTCCAGCACCGCCCAGTGTAAACTTTCCAGAGAGCTCTGGGTTTTCAGGGCAGATGCCCAGATGCTGTGCAGGCCAGCCACCGCATGGGCTGGTCCTGGAGGTTTCTCATGAGCTCCTTCCCTCAAATTACTCTTCCTGCCCCCAAAGATAAGGCTCTTTCTCAATCAGAGCAGACACACGGTGTCAACATGCTGTAATCAGGCAGAGCAACCCGGGCTAGAAAGACAGCTTGCCTGAAGGGCTCTCAAACGAGGGTTCTCAGAAGACAATGCCCCAACCATTTGATGATCTGTTCATGAACCTCTGTCCAGGGGAATCAGGCTTAAATCTGGACAATGCCCATCATGCTCCTCTTGGAGCCCACTTACATTTTTCAGTTGTTGTTCTTATTCTTCTGTTTGTTTTTTAATTTTATTTCCCTATATATTTATTTGGCTGCATCGGGTATTAGCTGCTGCAGGCAGGAGCTTTTGGTGCAGCCCTGGGTTCAGTAGCTGCCCAAGTGGGCATGTGGGATCTTAGTTCCCCAACCAGGAATCAAACCCACATCTTCTGCATTGGAAGGTGAATTCTTAACCACTGGATCACCAGGGCAGTCCCTCACTGACTGTTTGCTAAGGAACATGGGAAGCTCAAGCTCAAGTCTCAGGTCAGCTGCTAACTAGCTCTGTAAACTCTGGGCCAGTTATCCCACCTCTCTGTCCCTCTTATTTCCTCATCTGTAAAAGGAAGATACAGCAGCACTCAGATCACAAGAGTGTGGTGAGTTTTACCAGAGTTAACACACAGAGCCTGGCACGCACTAAATCAATGTTCTACTGAAGTCTGCTATTATGTCATGGAATCTTGACTCAGACTGGTCCCCTCTGCCAGCCTGCGGGTTCCATCTGGGTTCTCCTCTCCTCCCCTCCCAGCTCTTGCCCCAGCTGCAGATCTCAGTTGGGTCAACAGATTCCTCCCAGGGCTGGACCCAGCTGAGGCGGAGCTCTGCTCTGGGACTTGGGCAGCCAGCTGACTCAGAACAAAGACGTTTCAACTCCAACCTGTCGGAGATGGAGCTCAGTTCTTGGAACCTCCTCTTTCCTTGAAAATCTCTGGGGTTTCCTTCACGACGCCTCCCTCCCAACAAGAACAGAAGCAGGGTGGTTGGAGAGAGAAGGAAAATGTGAGTTTCCTGCCTTAGGCCAGCTGCAGATAACTCATTTCTGGTTTCCGGAAACCTCCATCTGTGAGCATTTATTTCTGCTGAGAAAAAAAAAAAAAATCTCCCCAGGAAGAAGGAGGGGTGAAAAGGTATGGAGAGACGGGTGGCAAGATTTTTCTCTCCTCACTTGCCCTTTCTACCTGACTCTCACCCACCCCATCCTACAGATTTCAACAGGGTGCCCTCTCCCAGATCTAATGGTGCCCACTCCCCGCCTCACACTTCCCCAGCACTCTGGATTCTCCCACCACCGGACTTAAAATATCGCTTGATAGCTGCTTATTCAGTTCCTTCATCTCAATCTGTGGGACGTTCCCTAAGAGCAAGAACTACCCACCCCAACGGCTGCCCCAGGATCTGACAGACAGTCCACAAATATTCACTGATGAAATGAAGGAAAGCATCAATGACCCCTCTCTCTATGCCTACCCCCTCACCTCCAGCCAACCACAAACTGAAAGCACTTTTAAGAACCTACTTGCATAGGCTCCTAAGAACCAGGACACATGAACAGTAGCTTTCTCACACTTTCCTAACTTTCTACAATCAGTGGACTAGTTACTGAAAAGAATGTTTTAGCAGGAGCATGCGTCCGTGTCTTAGTTTGGCTATTCTTGTTCCTGGGAAAGCTCATGAAACCCAAACCTCTAACCCAGACTTGTCCCCACTGTCAAAATGCAGCCCCATTAGGATGGAGGCTGGAGAGGGGCGTTCAAAACCGCACTGATGCCCCATAGAGAATTTAAACCAAGAACATACTCAGGTCCAGCCCACATCAGGGCAGACAGAATTGTAGGTTGTGATAACAAGGGTTTCACTAGAATATGTCTATTCTGAGGGGTCATTTTCTAAGGCAGTTTCAACAGAAAATAATCTGATTCATGGTCTTCACATTGACAGACCATGAGCCTTGGCTTTAATTTAGGGAAAATTTGCCACTTTATTGAGGTGGCCACCTGATGTAAAGAGAGAAAAACTAGATGCTGGGAAAGACTGAAGGCAGGAGGAGAAGGGGGCTACAGAGGATGTGATGGTTGGATGGCATCACTGACTCAGTGGACACGAGTTCAAGCTAACTCCAGGAGATAGTGAAAGACAAGGAAGCCTGAAGTGCTGCAGTCCATGGAATTGCAAAGAGTCGGACACAACTCAGCAACTGAACAACAATTCCTGATGAATTTGCTTTTAAAAGTTCTCCGCATCCTTCTCTTGATCTAATGATCTATTTTATAACCCGACCATCCTTAGTCCAGAGTTCTTCCTCAGAACTACCCCAAAGTCTATCTGCCAACGTTTAAACTGGAGTTCATTTTTCAGACATGGAGACATGTCTTAGAAGAAAACACCAATTATTTGTAACAACTGCATTTCGGGACCCAGTTATATAACACTTACCTTTTTGGTGATCCTTTGCATTGGCTAATATTAACATGAATTCACGTTT
>NW_011495081.1:10555397-10572069 GCF_000754665.1 Bison bison bison | reverse complement strand
GTTTCCCGGGGAACACACTAACTCCACAATTAGGAAGATGGCCAGGGCTGGCTGAGGTAACCTGGGGAAGCTGATTTAGGTTTTGACATTGGACTTGGATAATCCATCAAAGTTTATTACTGTTTGGCTGAAGTAGAATGAAGAACTGAGAGTCATTTCCTCTTGGTCTTTCCTCTGCAGAAAGGAGAAACAGCTGGCTCTCCTTGTAAGAACTTAGCCTCACCCTCACTCCCAGGCCAGCACATTCTTGGAGCAGCCTGGCCTGGATCTTTCTAGTTCAAAGTCAGCTCACCTCATCGAAACAATAAGAGAACTCGTTATATAGTACTGCTCACAAGGCGACTGGTCACACTGCCCTGTGCTTGCATGCAAGGTACTCAGGCAGCATTTATCACTTTATTATTGCTAAATTTTCACAATACAAATAATAATGGCTAACATCTATTAGACACCAGCTCTTGTATTAATAACACTTTTGGCATTATCTCAGACCTCCCAATCACTATGATTTTGATGTCATTATCCTTATTTCGTAAAACAAAGAACAGAGACTTGGATAAGCCCTGGTCACATAGCTGGTCTAATCTTCATCCCTTACCAAAAGCTGCTCCCTGAAGTTAAACAATTCTCTTGAATCTGGCAGGGATCTTCCTGCACATAGAACTGTCATAACTGATTGAATAATGGGGTTGAGAATAACAGCCTTCTTTCCCTCCACATCTTCCTCCCTCATCCCTACTGCCTCTGCCCCTCATCCCACCTGGTGGCGTCTCAATGCTGGTGAGTTGGCGCTTGCATTCTGCGAACAGGTCTTCTTAGAGAAAGAAAGAGAGAGAAGAAAAACCAAAACCTGTCTATCTGAATGTAACCAGAGACTAGCATGCCTGTTTTGGTGTTTTAATTACTGAAATAAAGGCAGCTGTGTTTATTTCCATGTTGGCTCTTGCAGACAAGAGTTCACTTATTTAACTAGGGACAACCAGGTCATACAAAGTCTGGGATGCGTTTCATGTTCTCAGGTACACTCTGAGTGTCTGTGCTGGGAAAGCCCACATCCATTCTAATAACCAGCCTCAAGAAGGACAGAGGATAGATGGTCCAGAGCATGGTCATTGGAAGTCCGGTTTTTGACAGCTCTGATGTATTCTGGGCCCAATTCACATCCAGGCAATTAGCCTCAAACCCCTACAATATGTGTTTCTCATCATCCTCAAAACAGAGGAATATCCAACACCTAACACTAAACCCAGTACTGGAAAGGAGTGTTGGGGGAGTGTTGTGGTCCTCGGAGGATGTTAAGAATCAAAGCTCATGGTGAGAGATGGGGCCTGGGAGGCCTCAGGAATGGAACCGTGGCAGAAAGAAAGATCAACACCATTGGCTTAACCCTTCTTCCAGCTAAAACCTCTCTCTCTGACACTATTATGCAGTGCAAAGAACACAGGTTTCACTGCAGGCTGAGTTGTATCTCCACCCCTCCCCACCCCCCAAATTCATATGTTGAAGCCCTATGTGTGATAGTATCTGGAGACGAGGCCTTTGGGAAATAATTAGATTCTGAAGAGGTGATACAGGTAGGCCCTCAACACTCATGCTGGGATTAGCATCCTTACAAGAACGGACACCAGAGCATGCCCTCTCCTCCGTGCACACAGAGGGGCTGTGCAGGACACAGCAGGAGGACAGCCAGGGAGAGAGCTCTCACCAGGAGCTCAGTCTGCCAGCACCCTGACCTTGGACTTCCCAGCTTCCAGATCAGAGAGAAATAAACATCTATTGTTTAAGTCACCCAGTCTATGGTGTTTGTACGGCAGCCCGAACAAACTAACACAGGTGTCTAAATCAGACAAGGATTCATTCTTGTTTGTTTTAAATTTTTAATTGGAGGGTAATTGCTTTACAATGTTGTATTTGTTTCTGCCACAGAACAACGTGAATCAGCCGTAAGTATACATATATCCCCTCCCTCCTGAACCTCCCTCCCACACCCGCACCCCATCCCAGCCCCTCTAGGTTTGTCACAGAGTACCACCTTGAGCTCCCTCTGTTATACAGCAACTTCCCACTAGCTATTTATTTTACACCTGGTGGTATGTATATATGTCAGTTCAGTTCAGTCGCTCAGTCGTGTCTGACTCTTTGCGACCCCATGAATCGCAGCACGCCAGGCCTCCCTGTCCATCACCAACTCCCAGAGTTCACTCAGACTCATGTCCATCGATCAGTGATACCATCCAGCCATCTCACCCTGTCATCCCCTTCTCCTCCTGCCCCCAATCCCTCCCAGCATCAGAGTCTTTTCCAATGAGTCAACTCTTCACATGAGGTGGCCAAAGTACTGGAGTTTCAGCTTTAGCATCATTCCTTCCAAAGAAATCCCTACTATCTTAATTCATCCCACTCTCTCATTCCCCACTGTGTCCACAAGTCCATTCCCTATGTCTGCGTCTATATTCCTGCCCTGCAAATAGGTTCCTCAGGAAAAGGTTCACATTCTGACTCTCCTTGTGACCTTGGACAAGCTATTGTGCACCTCTTGCCCATCATTTTGTGGGCGGGCTGCACAATGAGAACAATGGTTGTCTGACAGCTCTGTGAGGTGGGTTGAGTGTGGTGGAGGTGAAAGGCACCCAGCACTCTTCCTGGCACCTCCATCCATGTCAGCTCCCTTTCCCCCAACTCAAGGGTCCTGAGTGCTGGAATCTGGGATGCACCATTCCCATCAGCCTCCCATGCATGTTCTGGCTGATCTCACAAATGGGCCCCTCCTTGGTCAAGTTCAGCCCACGGGTGTGTTTTGTTTGCCCTATACCTATGTTTGGGGACATCTGGATCATTTATCAACATTTGTTACTGCTACTGCTAAGTCACTTCAGTCGTGTCCAACTCTGTGCGATCCCATAGACGGCAGCCCACCAGGCTTCCCCGTCCCTGGGATTCTCCAGGCAGGAACACTGGAGTGGATTGCCATTTCCTTCTCCAATGCATGAAAGTGAAAAGTGAAAGTGAAGTCGCTCAGTCTTGTCCGACTCTTAGCGACCCCATGGACTGCAGCCTACCAGGCTCCTCCGCCCATGGGATTTTCCAGGCAAGAGTACTGGAGTGGGGTGCCATCGCCTTCTCCATTTAAATGATATGAAATGTCACATAAAAATCTAAGTCTCTGGTTCTTCTTGAGAAATAAGATGGCATGACACTGGACCTACATTCTTCCAGCAGGGGGGGGAGTGGAATCCCCTTGGGCAGAGGGTTAGCCCTCACCTCCATCCACCAGGCTGGCTTCACCCACTTAGACCTGCTGGCACCTGCGGGCCTCTCGGTGAGTAGCCCATGGGTTAACAGGGCTGGCGCAATCTGGCATGACCCATACTTTCCTAACTGCCCACAAACAATGGTGTTTAAGTACAATTTCAGGATCTGCTCCCTGATACAAGGAACAATTGGCACGTCCCTGAGTCACCGCTTTATTTATTTATGCATCTATTGTGACCTAAGGAACATTCACAGAGAGGCGGGGATCTTAGTTCTCGGAGTGAAACTCAGTTTTTGCAACTGGGGGATTGGCTGACCCAGCTTTGCCCCTGTCACCCAGCTTCTCGGGGCCTCAGTTTCCTCCTCTGTAAAAAGGGGGCCTTGGGTGAGATGATCCCTATTGTGTCTTTCCATATTTGTGTAATTCTTATGTGAAATTCAAGCACATGGCTAGAAATTTAAGACAACTCTCTTTATTTCTGAGCTCTAAAGGTTTTCAATGAAAGCAGAGCTCTTAAAACACTTCACTGACCCTTAATACAGGTCTTAACTAAATGTAAACAGGACTCGAAGAATGGCCTTGTTTAATGTTCTGCCCACTCCAGGCTTGGGTCTTTAGCCTTGATGTTCTGCACTTAACACACCCAAGAGGAATGAACACCAGCCCATTAAAAGAGCTTATGTCCAACTTCCTGTCCCCAGGAGATCCTGGGGCTCTGGGCCATGCCTGCTTCTCTGCGCTCCTTTTACCAACACACAAATCCAACCACACGACCACCCAGCCCCCAGTGCTCTGGGCGAGTGGGCTAACTTTCAGTTCTGTGCTCAGGTCCATTGCTGCCGCAGGACCTTTGCACCTGCAGTTGCCACTACCTGGAGCCCTCTTCACTTAGTTAACATCCACTGACCCATCAGATGACAGCACAAGCACCACATCACCATTCCTGGCCTCCTTGGCAAAACCAAGTCCTACTGACACAGGCTCTCATCATGTCAATTGTGTTGTGGTAGCTGTCACAGGTACATTATTATTAATGCATGTTATATGTGTGATCAGTTGACTACTGATTATTGCCCCAACTGAACATATTGTAAATTCTAGGAAAAGCAGTGTCTATCTCTGTCTTTGTTCATTATTGTGTTTCCAGCACCTGGCTAATGGGGAGGCGCTGAAACATTTGATGTATGAATGAATGAACGAGCAGTGGACACTACTGGGAAGATTCTGGAAGACAAACTCTTCAAGGACCATACCTGATCGAGAGTTTTATCACCAAAACCTAACAGCAGTGACAGTGACAATGATGGTAAGAGCTCCAAGTACCAAGTACTTCATGTGTTTCCAGCTCTGTTCTTACAGACTATTTATGCAGTAACTCAATACCTCACAAGAATCTTATGGAAGTAGGCGCATTTCCTATCCCTATTTCATATAAGAGGAAGCCAAGGCACAAAGAGGTTGGTAAACCTCTTAGTAAAAGAAAGAACAGCTATAAAATCCTAAGTAGTCTACTCCCAAGCACCAGACCATCCTGCCTAATATGGTCAATCAGGCATAAGAAATGTTTACAGAGTAAACGACAGCTGCTAGATGTCCCTCTCTACCCCCTGTGCCCCAGCCACCCACAATGCACTATGTACATGGACAAATGGACAGGCCCTCTCTGGAGCAGAAGTCTAGATAGACAAGGGCCCCGGAACAGTCAGAAAAGATTCAGCAAAGCCAACAGGAGCAGCAATAAGAACCAAGCAGAAAACAGAACTTAAGGTGAGGCTCCCAGAGTGACGGTGAGGGGTAGCCCCTCTGCCCCAGTTCAGGCCCATGGAGGAGAGGGTCCCCAACTGGCCAGCCACGTACCTGATGTTTTCATTCAGCGCATAAAGCTCATTGCTCTGCAAGCCGCCCCCCTTAAAGACGTTGATCACGGCAGTCTGGACGCTGCGGGGAAATAGAAAGACCCCCGGTGAGTGGACCTGCCTCCCCGGTGCAACCTCCACAAGCAGCTCAGAGCCAAAGGTGGGGAGAAGGGCCAGGAAGCCCGGGGCACAGGCAGGCCCACTTTTTCTCTCCCTGGAATCCATCACTGGCACACGAAGATCCTTGGAGAGGAGGAAGACCGAGGCCAAGAGGACAAAAAGAGGCCATCTCCCTGCGCTTTCTCGCAGGCTGGCAGCCCTGCTGGGGAGCAGCCTCACTGAAGGGCGGGCGGTGGGATCTGCTCTCGGGAAACTGCGTGGCCGGCACCTGCAGGTCTGGAAGAGTCCCGCGTGGCATTGGCTACAAGCAGGAGTTCACCCCAGCCTGAGGTCCTCTCCCTTAGGAGGCCTCTGTCTTCACAGCCTGGAAAGGATCACGCCTTGCCTTATCTTAATTTTTTTTTAATTTTGCAATTATGGATTTTAATTGTCCTCGCCTTTTATTTTACTTAAAAAAAAATTGGAGTATAATTGCTTTACAATGGTATATTAGTTTCTGTGATACAACGAAGTGAATCAGCTATATGTATACATAATGTCCTTTCCTTCTTGGACCTCCCTGCCAGCTCCCCCCTCAATCCTACCCATCTAGGTCATCAAAGAGCACTGAAGTGAGCTCCCCATGCTATACACCAGCTTCCCACCAGCGATCTATTTCACAGCTGCTGGTCTGTGTATGTCACTCTCTCCCGATTCATCCCACCCTCCCCTTCCCCCTCTGTGTCCACACACCCCTTCTCTATGTCTGCATCTCTGTTCCTGCCCTGCAAATAGGTTCATCTGGACCATTTTTTCTAGATTTCATATTCATGCCGCAATATACGATATTTGTTTTTCTCCTTCTGACTTACTTCACAGTGTATGACAGACTCTAGGTCCATCCTTTTAATAGTACTTTCTGGGAAGAACTCCAGAAGGGCTGGCCTCACTTCCCCTTCCCCTCCCGTGAGTGTCCAGGCAGTAGAGTTGATCCCTTGAAGGACCCAGGTAAGTCTCTGGACCCAGCCCAGCATTTCAGCAAGGAGCTGATCACAGGCTTGTTTTCACCCCAGGTTTCAGGCTTTTTAAAAATGAACCAGGTTCTACTTAACATCAAAACACTTCAGTTCTCTCCTCCCTCACAATCATGAGTTGTGCATTCATTTAAAAAAATTGATAATGATCCAAATGACACACACACACAAACCCTCAGTAATGCTTTAAAATAACAATGCATTTGATTTATCCAAAGAGGAACCACACAGATTTGAAAAACAGCTCCAGGAAGGTGAGACATAGTATGGATTCAGTTTCTACTCAGTACCTGGTACACAGATTGGCTGGGCACCTTACTAAGGCTCAGAGGCTCCTCTCCCAGCCACCAATAGCTTCCAGGTGGGGATCAACCCTGGTCTACGCTGCGTTGCTAGCTTTTCACAGATACATGTCTCATCTTCCCAAATAGGTAGCAGGTGACTGGAGGTTACTTAGATGTTCCCACCCTCGGGTCCTCTGACAACCGGCATGGGACTAATGTTAAGTTCTGATCCAACTGTCCTGGGCTGGTTAACTGACTTTGAGAGCCTAGAAGCCCCCAGTGGTCCGCTTTCCCTCTATTCAAACAAGGAAGGACAGGGAGAGAGAAAAAGGGACAAACTAGGAGTATGGGATTAACAAACTGGGATATAGCAAACAGATACGCAACCAGGATTTACTGCCTAGTACAGGGAGCTATGTTCAATATCTTATAATAACCTATTGCAAAATATAATCAGAAAAAATAACTGAATCTAACACAATATTGCAAATAACTGTATATTAATACAAAAAGAAAAAATACATTAAAAAAAAAAAAACAAGAAACGCTGATGCATACAGTTGCCATAGGGAAATGGGCACACTGAGCCAGTCACCGCTATACCCATGACCTTCTGGAGCTGTGATCTCGGGAGATGCTGAAGCTCAGCCAGCCCCTGGCCCTGGCACCCCAACCCCTACCCCACCACCACCTTCCCGCCCACCCAGTGCCTCCCATACCTGTTCCAAGCAGAGTTGGAACTCAGCTGCAGAGCCTGGCGGGCTGCCTGGAAGCGGGGCAGGTCGCTGAGCGCCGGGGAGCTCATGAAGCGTGGTCTGGGCCTGCGGAAGGAGCCCATCTTGGGGAACTCGACGGGCAGGCTGGGGGTGAAGCCACGGGTCATAAGTCCAGGTGAGGGGGCGGCTTCTCCTCTGACCAGAAGGTTCTGACTGCCCACCCAAAGGGCTTCTCCCAGGGCTGTCTTTCGGCCCTCAGGCGTTCTCAAAACCACGATGTTGACCAATACCTGAAAAGAGAGGCCAGCTTTTCTTGAAAACACCTGGGCTGAGCAGACCCCATCATGGGGGAAGCTGGTTGGGACTTCCTGGCCAAACTACCCTAAAAAAAAAAAATTCCAGGACCCCAGAGTACTATCTATAACTTGCAGGGTCCCATTCACAAGTGTTCACAAGCCTCCTTTTGGTTATAACCTTGTGGCCATCCCCAGGTGGAGAGGCACTCACAGTGAGTTGAGGCCAGTCCTACAGAAAAGTGATTGCTAAGCTATGTTTGACTGTGGTTCCCATGCACACCCATCAAAGTTTGGGCCCCCACTGAGTCTCTGTAGCTTCCACCAAGTTTTCCATTGAGATGACTTAAAAAAAAAAAAAGAGAGAGCACACAAGAGCTCCTTGTCTAGGCACCGAAGATGGTCCATGACACGCCCTGACCACAGCAGCCCACATGCATCGCTCAGTATTTCCCAAAGCATCAGTGCCTCTTCCCTCAGGCTCATCTCCTCACCCTCCCTTGCCTGCCATTCATTCATTTATTCTATCAGAACATATTTATTAGCTACTATTTACTAACCAGGCTTCCCTGGTGGCTCAGTGGTAAAGAATCCACCTGCTAATGCAGGAGACGTGGGTTGGAACTCTGGGTCAGGAATATCCCCTGGAGGAGGAAATGGCAACCCATTCCAGTATTCTTGCCTGGAGAATCCCATGGACAGAGGAGTCTGGTGGGCTACAGTCCATGGGGTCGCAAAAGGGCTGGACACAACTTTGTAATAAACAACAGCGATTTATTAACCATGTGAGCTGTGTAGCATCCGAAGATTTCTAAGACCGAGTCCCTGCCCTCAGGAGGCTCACGGTCTATGGGAAGAGAAGTTTCCTGTATTTGCTCATGCAACAAACATTTACTAAGCCCCTACAGCGCTTTGAGCACTCGGGTATTGGGGATGCATGGTGGCCATGGAGAATGTGGTCCCTGCTCCATGGAGCTGTTCCATGTGAGGCTGCAGGCTTTTGATTGTATCTACTATTTCCCTTAGGGCTTCCCTGGTAGCTCAGCTAGTAAAGAATCCACCTGCAGTGCAGGAGACCCCGGTTTGATTCTTGCGTTGGGAAGATCCACTGGAGAAGAGATAGGCTACCCATTCCAGTATTCTTGGGCTTCCCTTGTGGCTCAGACGGTAAAGAATCCACCTGCAATGTGGGAGACCTGGGTCTGATCCCTGGGTGGGAAGATCCCCTGGAGGAGGGCATGGCAACCCACTCCAGTATTCTTGCCTGGAGAAACCCCATGGACAGAGAAGCCTGGCAGGCTACAGTCCTTGAGGTTGCAAAGAATCGGACACGACTGAGCGACGAAGCACAGCATAGCCCTGTTTCCCTTGCCCAGAACCCCCTCCCTCTTCCTCTCTGTTTATCTAAATCTAACTCACCCTGCAGGGTTGGGTTCAATGATACTGTCTCCTGGAAACCTTTATGACTCCATGGTTAATGACTTTGAGTGAATCTGGATTCGAATCTTAACAAGGTCACTCCCAAGTTGTGTGACTTTGGGCTGATTGAGTCTGAGTCCTCAGCTGCTAGCAATGCCAACTTCACAGGACAGATAAGAGGGGAAATGAGATGGTGTGACATGCCCAGCAAAATAGTAGACCCAAGGCTCTCAAGCATCGGCTATTTCTATTCAGACCTGTCTCTCTCTCTTTTCTGGGCACTTTTGAACCTGCCATTTCAGTCTTTTATTCTTCAGTCAGCGTCAAGTCCAAACTGACGATGCAAAGTGAGTTTGGGAACTGGTCAGAGGGAAGAACAAAATGAAATCACCAAGATCAAAGTCACTTTTTTCTTCCAAAGCTTTAGGGTTTAGCCCAAAAGTATTCTCAGTAGCACCTCACCAGCTTACTCTGCTGTGTCCCCAAAAACAACACTGAAAGAAAAAAGATATTCCAGCTACAAATGCCAACTTTCCAGCTGGCAGGGGGAGCAGATTTTGCAGGCCCAGCTGCGGTGTTAGAAGAAGGAAGAATCCAGATCCCTCCTCCCAGGAAACAGGCTGCCCTGGTCAGCGAAGCACTGAGGCTGCTGGGCCCTGAGACTGTCCATCCAGAGGGCGCGGGCAGGGCTATCACTCCCTGTAGACAGTGGGAACAGTGACAATGAACTTGTAAAACCAGGAGCGAAGAAAGGAATGGCTCGTCCTACCTCTGACACTTTTTAAACGTGTCCCACTTTCTCTGACAGTCTCCTGCCCTTCACCCCATTCTCAGAATGAGCCGACGATGACTAAACTTTACCAATAAATGCTGAGGAAGTCATGATAGGCCTTCTCACTTTCAGAGGGTCTCAATAACCCCACAAGTGCCCCTGGAAGGTGGAAAGATCTATGCAAATAAATGAGTAGGGCAATGCAGTAATAAAACCACGGGAGCCCTTCAGACGCCTTAAACTAGCTGGCTTTGGGATTTAACTTGCCTGGTAAAGGTCACACGATTAAGAGAGACTCTGTTTCACTGCCTTTCTTTAAATGGGCCTGTTAAGTGCAATTCATCTGTGTAATTATGGGATATTAACTCCATTTACGAGGATCCTAAACTCCAGGTGATGGAGCTGCCTCCCACTCAGGGGCACCTGTACAGGGAAGTAGAAAGGTGAGCAGAATGCATCATTCATGTCTTCTGGTTTCCTGCCGAAACACCACTTCTGCAGGAGGCTGGGCAGCACAGCGGACCCCGGGAGCGGGCTCCTGCCCCGCATCCCACTTCTCAGTTACTGCCTCCTGCCAGGCTTCCTGCTCCAAGCCATGTGCACATCCAGCAAGCCTCATGGGCAGCCCCATCCACATATGCAACCCTTTTAACTATGGGTGACTTTCAGCCAAAAGGATGATGACCACGGCGTCCTCGGCCTTGCCTCAGCCATGCAGTAACACACAGCCAGGAGTGTCTCTGACTCATTCGTCCCCTGCAAAACCTGCCACCCTCAAATTCAGACATTCCAAAGCTGTCTTCATCCACCATGCCTACTTCCGGCTGGAGCCGAGAGGCCTCCCCAGAGCTCCAAGAGGAAGCTGCTGGGCGCATTGATGAGAGGGGCCTAAAAGGGAAAAGCTGACACACCCTGAATCCACCTGCCATGGCACTGCCTCCTCACACCCGGGCTCGTCCCGACCAAAACAGGGCAAGGCGGAAACTCACAAGACAGGCGGAGCTTCCCAGTGAATCCAGGCCAGGCTCTCGCTTACAGGGGACAAAAGTGAGGCTCAGAGGAGCAGAGCAAAGTCTGATATCCGAGGTAGGAGAGAGCCGGGACTGGCTAGAACTCAGGTTCCCTCATTCCTGATCTAGAAAGTTTCCCAGCCCCCACCTAGGCCATTCTGTAGGCTCTTTGAAGACAGTAATCAGATCGAGACTTACTCATCCCTGTAACCTCAAGCCTAAGGGTACTGCTGAAGATAAAAATGAAGAAAGACTAGCAACTCATAAGGCACCAACTGCCTGCCTGACCTGATGACAAATGCTGTCACCAAACCCCATCTGATGATCAGAGAAGTTAAGTAACCTGCCAGAAGTTACACAGCTATTAAGAGGCAGATCACTGACTGACGACTGGCCTCATCCTACAGCCCATTCTCACTTTGCCGGGAGACCAGACCTGGCTAGGAGAATCACAACTGAAGCTACCAAGTTAGGCCGGAACATCTAGTCACAGAATTTCATATTAAAATTTAAACCTCATGCCCCAGAGATGGATAAACAGACGTAAGGAACACTAAGACCACATTTGACACAGGCCAGGGGAGCACAAGGAGAAAAACATGAAAGGCAAAAGCTTGGGCTGCTTTAGTTAGACACCCCACCCCCTACTATCTGTGTGATCTTGGCAAGCCTCTTGACCTCTCTGAGGCTCAGTTGCCTCCTGCACGAGATGAGCTAGCTAGCATGACAACCTCAGGGTTGAATGAGGATAAAAGGAGGATATATGTAAAGCACTTAGATGGAAGAGTGCGTGGCAAATAGCAAATGCTTCATAAGTGCTTGTTAAATAAATAACTTGTTATTTCTAAATCTCTAGGCAATGACAGCAGTGGGAGCATAGTAACACTTCCTCCGGCTTATGGCGACCTCAAAAACATCTGGGAAATACTCCACTTGGGAGCAGGCCAGGTCTCTGAGCCCCCATGGTGGTCATAGAGCATTAGGGCCTTGGGTAACTCAGGATGTTATTTACTGAGGCATGATGCCTTTCAACTCCTTTCCCATAGCATGGTTTCTGGGTGGCAGTGGGGTGGGGGTTGGTCACAGAGTGAAGCAAGCTAAGAATTACTGGCCCTTTGGCCCAGCAGTTCCACTTCTAAGAATGTACCCTACAGAAATGGTGACATGGTCCTGAAGCCTGGCAAATATGCCAGTTTTTTTGCAGTAATGAAAAATTGGAAACCACCAAAATATCCACCCAAAGGGGACAGGTTAAACAACTATGTGAAAATGAAGTCACTCAGTTGTGTCCAACTCTTTGGGACCCCGTGGACTGTAGCCTACTAGGCTCCTCTCTCCACGGGATTCTCCAGGCAAGAATACTGGAGTGGGTTGCCATTTTCCTTCTCCAGGGGAGCTTCCCAACCCAGGGATTGAACCTGGGTCTCCTGCATTGCAGGCAGACGCTTTAACCTCTGAGCCACCAGGGAAGCCCCCTAATCAACTATTGTACCCCCTAAATGGAATGGTTGCTGCTCAGTTGCTCAGTTATGTCTGACTCTTTGCGACCCCATGGACTGTAGCCCACCAAGATCTTCTGTCCATGGAATTTTCCAGGCAAGAATATTGGATTGGGTTGCTATTTCCTCCTCAAGGTGATCTTCCCCAGCCAGGGATCAAACCCATGTCTTCTGCGTCTCCAACATTGCAAGAAGATTCTTTACCATTGTGCCACCTGGGAAGCTCAAATGAAACAGTTAACATACCATTAATTAACAGGAATGACTGTAGCTCTCAAGGATGAGTGGTCACTAGAGGCTTTCAAATCAGGCAAACCCTGGCATCAACGCTCATTCTGCCACTCATTGACTGTAGGAGGCAGAAAAACTGGCCCCCAAAGATGCAGTCACTTCTTAGTCCTCAGAACCTGAGACCATTGTCTCAGGTGGCAAAAGATGTAATTAAGTCAAGGATCTGGAGAGAAGTAGCTTAGTGTGGATTATCCAGATGGGCCCATAAATACATGTACCCTGATAAGAGGGCTGTAGGAGACTGGAGACAGAGGACGAGACACAGATACACACAGAGAAGAAGCAAAGACAGAGGAAGAGACAGGAGAGATACAGCCACAAGCCAAGGAATGCTGGCAGCCACCAGAGGAAGCTGAAAGGGGAAAGAAACAGATTCTCCCAATGCAGCTAGAAGTCGGTCTGCTGTGAAAAAGAAAATGAGATTCACCCCTAGCGTCTCTGGAGGGCATATGATGCTATGATACGTTGATTCTGGACTTCTGACTCCAGAACTGTGAAAAAATACATTTCTGGTTGTTTGTTTTTTTTTAAGACTTTTTTTTTAATGTGGACCATTTTTAAAGTCTTTATTGAATGTGTTACAATATTGCTTCTGTTTTATGTTTTGGTTTTTTGGCTTAGGATGTGGGATCTTAGATCCTAGACCAGGGATCAAACCTGCATCCCCTGCATTGGAAGTCTAAGCCTTTTTTGAAACTCTACATGTTAATTTTGTAAAACTCTGTTTTGTACTGGGGTATAGCCAATTAACAATGTTGTAATAGTTTCAGGGGAGTGGCAAAGGGACTCAGCTATACATATACATGTATCCATTCTCCCCCAAGCTGGAAGTCAAAGTCTTAATCGCTAGACCAGCCAGGGAAGTTCCCACACCTGTTGTTTAAAGCAAACCAAGGTTGTGGGCATTTGTTACTGCAGCCACCACAAATGAATATACTCACTGTGTCCCTGGTCCACCCTGCACAGCAGGGTCTACATCGAAAACATGGGAGCCTGCAGAGTTGTGGTGCTGACGAGCAAGATGATCTACGAGGTGCTTGGCATGGTTCCTGGAATTACACAGGTGCCACCCCACGTGCTGGGGAGGTTCAGACCAAAGGGGCCAGAGCCAGGCTCCGTGTCACCACCTCCAGCGGAAGCAGGCGACTTAGGATTGGTGGTGGTAGTGATGGTGTGGGGCTGGATGAGATGATTCAAGGAAGGCTTAAAACAGGTTGGCATGCAGCAAGTGCTTGATATCTGCTACCTTCTGCTTATTTTTATTACCACCACCACCACTGCTGTATTAGCCTGCTCAGTCTGCTATAACCAAATACCACAGACGGGGTGGGTTCAAGCAACAGACATTTATTTTCTCACGGTTCAGGAACTACAAGTTCACGATCAAGGTGTCAGCAAGGTGGTTCTCCCCTGAGGCCTCTCTCCCTGCCTTGCAGACAGCCACCCTGTGTCCTCGCGTGGACTTGTCTCCGTGTGCCTGCATCCCCGGGGTCTCTCTGTCCAAACTTCCTCTTCTTATAAGGACTCTAGTCATATTGGATGAGGGTCCACTCTGATGAGCTCGTTTTAACTCAGTCACCTCTTCAAAGTCCCTATCTTAAAATGTTACGTTGGCCAAAATAACTTGTGGGTTCTTTTTTCCTGTAAGATGTTACAGAAAAATCCGAATGAACATTTTGGCCAACCCAATACAATCACAGTCTAAGGTTCTAGGGGCTGGATCTCACCATACGAATTCTGCTAAGTCCCTTCAGTCGTGTCCGACTCTGTGCGACCCCAGAGACGGCAGCCCACCAGGCTCCCCCGTCCCTGGGATTCTCCAGGCAAGAACACTGGAATGGGTTGCCATTTCCTTCTCCAATGCATGAAAGTGAAAAGTGAAAGTGAAGTCGCTCAGTCGTGTCCGACTCTTAGCGACCCCATGGACTGCAGCCTACCAGGCTCCTCTGCCCATGGGATTTTCCAGGCGAGAGCACTGGAGTGGGTGCCATCGCCTTCTCCGATACAAATTCTAGGGGACACAATTCAGCTACAACCACCACTGCCACCACCACCATCATCACTGTCACCATCACAAAACCTTCCTTGCCTAAGTCTCTGAGTTACAGAAACCATGGGGTTTTAGTAGATGTTCACTCATGAAGGACCAATGAGGCTAACACTTAGGAAAATACGCTTCTAGAATGATTAAAGTAGCTAAGTTTTGGGTGCTTTTCAGTTATCTGGAAAGCCAGAGTCCTGCGTTCACGAAGCATGAGGCAGTTAAAGGGTTCCTGGGTGCTGTCACTGGCCTTGCTCCCCCGCCGGGCTCATTGCACGGGGTTACTTTGGAAACTCGGGATCCACAATGTGTATCTTGGAGAAGAATGTGGTGTCTTGCATTCTCCTCCTGGCTTCTAGGGCCAGGGCATGGGGAGGGGGCACAGCCTACGGGCTGGGCCAGTGGGCAGAAGTAGGGGGTATACCTAGTGGAAAATGCAAATGAATTCTATTGTACTAAGACTGCAACCCTCTGAAAAGGGAAGTAGGATCATGGCAAAAATTTAAAGAAGTGGATGGCTTATAATGACTCTGAGGCTTCCAGGAAAAAGCCATTCTGAGGGTAAATAACAAAGAAGTCAAACAAAACTGGGTACTCAGTCTGATGTGGCCGCCCAGAAAACAGAAAACAGAAGAAACCCGTTCCCAGGGAAACCAGATAGACAGCTCATCTGATAGATCCCCTCACCCCCACCCAGGTGCCCCTGAAGGCAGGAAGCCCAGCAAGGAGCTCCTCCCCTGGGACACGAACACAGAGATGAAGAGCCAATGACCTTCCACACCCTCAGGATTTAGATACCGTCATTCAACTCCACCCATCCGTTCTCTTAACTACGGCCAGAGCAATCTTGATCATGACGACCACAGAGAATGATGGCATATTCACTGAGGGCGAGGAAAGGACAGGCACTGGACACGCATTATCTTGGTGCCTCTGAAATGAATTCAGGGGAATTTGACCCAAAATCTTTCATGATATAGATTAGAAAATATCAGAGTGCACCCATTTGGGGGAAACGTGCATATCACACATTTACTGAGACTAAATATATCAGTATTTCCTACTGTCAAAATGTTAGAAAGCCCCTGAAAAAGACACATGTTCATTGTAGCCCAACGTTCAACGCAGCACTATTTACAACAGCTGGGACACAGAAACAACGTAGATGTCCACTGACAGATGAACGGATAAAGAAGCTGTGGTACATATATACAGTGGAATATTACTCAGCCATAAAAACGAATGCATTTGAGTCAGTTCTAATGAGGTGGATGAACCTAGAGTCCATTATGCAGAGAAAGTCAGAAAGAGAAAAACAAATAACATATATTAACACATATATACGGACTCTAGAAAGATGGTACCAATGATCCTGTTTACAGGGCAGCAACGGGGACTCAGACACAGAGAACAGACTTGTGCATACGGAGGCAGGAAGGAGAGGGTGGAATGAATGGAGAAAGTAGTATTGAAATATATACACCACCATATGTAAAACAGAGCCGGTGGGAATTTGCTGTATGACTCAGGGAACTCAAACCGAGGCTCTGTGACAACCTAGAGGGGTGGGATGGGGTGGAGGTGGGAGGGAGGTTCAAGAGGAGGGGTCATATGTATCCCTATGGCTGATACATGATGATGTATGGCACAAACCAACACAATATTGTAAAGCAATTATCCTTCAATTAAAAATAACTATATTTTTAAAAAATGCTTGAAAGCCCTGTGTGCTATCATCTTCCCCATCTTACAGAGAAGGAAATGGAGATGCTGCTTTGAACAAGAACCCAACACCCCAGTGCCTGCAATGCTCACAGAGCTGTTGCTTCAATGCTTTCAAAGGCTCCCTACAGGTCTTAGAATAAATCCCCAAACCTCATCCTCACATTCTCACTTCCCTTCACTCTGCACACCAGCTTCCCCTCATTTCCTCTAATACTACCTGCTCCCTCCTGCCCCGGGACCTTGGCATGTGCTGTGCCCTCAGTGGGAAATAGTTCCTACTCACTTATCCAGGCTCAAACCTGCACACCCTTTATCACCTAAACTTCACTTGCTCAGAGAGGTCCTACTCCTTCTCCGCCCACCCCCCAACCCCATTCAGG
>NW_011495081.1:10545135-10555297 GCF_000754665.1 Bison bison bison | reverse complement strand
AGGTCACACCACCCCACAGAGCACCACCCCTGCTGGCGCCCTCCCCACCCCGATCAGATCACACCACCCCACAGAGCACCCTCCTTACCAGGGACCAGTTTTGTGGAAGACAGTTTTTCCATGGATGGGGCCAGGGGATGCTTTGGGGGTGATTCAAGTTCATTACATTTATTGTGCACTTCATTTCTATTATTATTACATCAGATCCACCTTAGATCATCAGGCATTAGATCCCAGAGGCTGCGAACTCCAGAATAAATCACTACAGAAATATTCCTTTTTGTTTCCATGAGGTCCATAAGGGCAGGGGCTGTGTCTACTCTGTGGTCAAGTGCATCCCCAGAACGTAGTATAGTGCAAGAATCCCACAGATATTCGATGAATGAGCAAATGAACTAGCCAGAGAGTGATGGTCTTGCTGGGAGACACAGAAACCATAAACAAGTATCAGCTGAGGAGTCTGATACCTCAAATTACAGACAGCTTTACTGCATGAAAACATCCTAGTATTGAAATCCGACAAGCCTGGGTTCAATCCAACCTCTACAGTGTATCAGCTGGGTGACCTGGATAAATGGCTCAACCTCTCCGAATCTCTGTTTCCTCATCTGTCAAATGAACGTGATATTTATCTCAACGTTGTTAGCATTAAATGAGGCAGCCTAGATCATGGCCTCACCCACGGTAGGAAACCCCCTAATTGGAGCTAGTATTAAATTTTTATAGAACACTGTTCTCCACGAAGCCTCCATAGGTTCCCAGATGGGACATCCAGTTATGGTGTAGGGCTTGATGGAGTGCAGTCTGGGGCAACTGCCAGGGAGGGAAATTTGACAAGATTACAACCTGGTAGCTCAGATGGTAAAGAATCTGCTGCAATGCAGGAGACCCGGGTTTGATCCCTGGGTTGGGAAGATCCTCTGGAGAAGGGAATGGAAACCTACTCCAGTATTCTTGCCTGGAGAATCCCACGGATGGAGGAGCCTGGCAGGATACAGTCCACGAGGTCACAAACAATCACATATGACTGAGCGACTAACGCACACAAAATGACGAAGGTTGTGTCCTCGGACACAGCAATGCTACTTCCAGGGATGTTACTCTGGGCGTGTCGAGTGGGTTCTAAAACCAGAGCTCTTCTGCAGCCTTCTTTATAACAGCCGTGGGTCGGGAAGACCCTAAATGCTTAGCACCGAGGACTGGCTCTGTCAGCTACAGTGTCCCATATGCTGGGATCTCAGAAAGAAGGGTCAACAAACTTCACGCACTGACTGGGGTGCTCTCTGGGGATGCTCTGAATGAAGCGCGTTGAAAAGCTAAACATAGAATCATGTTTATGTTAGGCTCCCATCTACATAAAAAAGATGAAAAAGCATATTTGCATATTTCACTCAATGAGCATAAAGCATCTCTGAAAAGACAGACCAGAAACTGGTAACCCTGGTTTTCCCCAGGAAGGAAGCTGGGTGGCAGGAACACAGTGGGGAGCACTTTTCTCTATAAACCCTTATGTACTTTTTAAATTTTGAAACATGAAAATGTATTACTTTTTCAAATAAATAAGTAAAAACAAGTGACCCCCCCCCCAACTTCCCTCCCCTTCTCAAAAGTCAAATACATCATAGCTTATACGATTTGTTCAAAGTCACTCAGCTCTTAGAAGTTGGATTCAAACTGGGCTCCTGATACCCAGGGCAGTGCTCTATCAATTACCACTCATTCATTCAACACAAATTTATTTATTTAGCATTTATTCTACAACAGGAGCTGCCTTGTGGAGGGATATATGGGCCAGAAAATAAACCCTGGTAAGAAAAGATGAAGGGGAGAACCAGTTTCTTTCCATCTTCACATCATGCATCACAAACCATCCCAAAGGGCTGTGCCTAAAACATCCCAAAGAGTGGACAGAAACAACCCAGGTTCAAGGAGGCATCCACAGACCAATCCAATCTGGATTTTGCCATCTTAGGATAAAAGCCCAGCTGTCCCAGATCTGAAGTTTTCAAGAGAAGACCCAAATCCAGACCTATTAAAATGTTTAAATCACTCAATGTGGAAGAGTTGGCAACTAATTCACCAGGTGGACTAACACCTTAGGGGCCTCACATAACCCCTCCCAGCTGGGGCAGTAGTAAAGAATCTGCCTGCCAATACAGGGGCTGCAGGAGATCCATGGGTCAGTCAGGAAGATCCCCTGGAATAGGAAATGGCAACCCACTCCAGTATTCTCTCCAGGACAATCCCATGGACAGAGGAGCCTGGTGGGTTACAGTCCATAGAGTCACAAAGTTGGACTCGACTACAGCAACTTAGCATGCATATGGGTCTATGACCTTTATTTTATCCCATCATAGCTATGACCACCAGCCTTCTCACACTTTTTACCCAGAGCCTAATCAGAGTATAATGTAAGCCCGCACTACCCAGCCACTGTGGCCTTGGAAAAGTAACTTCCCTTCCTAAGATTTATTGATTTCTCAGTTAAGTACGAGACTTGCTGATGGCCATGGTAACCTCTCAGCATTGCCAGCCATGTGTTCAACCCCTACCCTGTGAGGCCCACATAACCAGGCACCTTTGACAGATCAGGAGGGGGATTAGACCATGACACAGTGCAAACGCAGAACCAGCCCTCAGCCTTCTGTCATCTCCCACTTGCCGTATCATCTAATCGGTCAGCCTCTTAACTAACCAGCTCTCTCTCTTATCTCACCCTTACTCCATCATTGCCTCCTCAGTGGAGTCACAAGCACCCTCTCCTCCCCTCTACACTACATACACACTCAGATACACTCTTCAAACAGGGCCAGTCAGCAGCCCCTGAGATCCTCACTAAAAGAAACACATAGCAAACAGAGCCTGCTAAGCCAACCTAGGAAACCAGATCTGAGCTACCTGGCGCCCGTACGTCTTTAAGAACAGTGGGACCATTTTCCAGATCACTTGCTTCCCATGACGATTTTCCTCTTGTTGGTGCTGGTAAGAATATACTAACCATCATCAAAGGCTGGCCCAGATGGTGGGGTAATGCTGAGCCTCTGTGAGCAACTATCATCTCAGTCCATTTCTGTCCTAAACCAATGAGGCAGCTTTTATTATTTTCATTTTGCAGAGGAAGAAACTGAAGCCTGGGAATTAACTTGCCCAAAGTCAGAAGACTAGTTAAGTGGGACCAAAAGTCAAATCCCACCTGATTCCACGACCTGAACCCCCAAGTTTTAACAACAGGTCTGCCACATGTCCACCTCCCATACTTCCCTTCTCAACCATCGCCAACAGCTTCTTACCCGGTTCAGGCAGCCCGTGAGCTCTGTTCTTTACAGGAAGGAGGTTTTTGTTTCTTCATAGTCCCTTCGAGAGAGCTGAAGTCATTGTGCTTGTTTACTGGTTCACAGCCTGACTGGCCCTGAGAGCACGTAAGTTCTTTAAAGACGTGTGAGAGCTGGCTGGACTCGCTCACTGTCGTATCCTGCTATGAGCACAGTGCTAAGCACATAAAAGATGCCCAGGAAATAAGGTTGAATACTGGGATGAAATGTGGACTTCCACGCCAGCAAGTGGAACAACCCTTCCATTTCTGAAAGTGAAAGTGTTAGTCGGTCAGTCATGTCCCACTCTTTGCAACTCCATGGATCACAGCCCACCAGGCTCCTCTGTCCATAGGATTCTCCAGGCAAGAATACTGGAGTGGGTAGCCATTCGCTTCTCCAAGGGATCTTCCCAACCCAGGGATCGAATCTGGGTCTCCCGCATTGCAGGCAGATTCTTCACCATTTGAGCCAAGCATACACAAGGGACCAGAAAAACACCCTTCTTTCTGCTTGAACTGGGGTCCACCTTAGCATCACTGGACCTAGGCCATGTGGGCAAGAAGTCCTAGGTCTGCCTGCTGGTCAGTGGAACCTACAAGCACAGCAGAGGAAGGCGCCGGCTGCTGGACATGACACACTCATTTGGATTAAGACCCACCTTTGCAACTTGTAGGAGACAAAAACCAGCGGGAGCCAGACATTCTCACAAACAAGAAAATGTTAGGAGTCAAGTTTGGACTATGAAAAAGTTCAACAGGAAGAATGAGACAACTTTCTCAGTCCTCCGCTGGAAATCAGACGCAGACGGAAGAGTCTGGGAGTCCGAATTTGTGCAAGAGTAAATATTGGCACAAACAGGAAGCAAGCGCCTGTTTCTCTCTGTTTCACAAGGTTGGCAAAATCTCCCCAGAACTCAGAGCACTGACAATCCCGATCCATCTAGAAATAATTATTTCATTCCAGCATCATCTCCCAGGCCTACTAACCACGATATAATCATCAGAATAATCCCCTCCTGTGATACAAGTCAAACAAAACTGTGGGGAATAACCACACCTCTTATTTACTCCTCTCGAAACCCCACTTTAAGTATCAAGTTTCTTGGAGTGCAAATTGTTTGGGTGTGGCCCATAAATGCCATCCAGAGTGATTCTGCAGTGCCTCCCAGATGATAAACTGAAAAGTCTAGACACCAGTGGTCGCAGAGACTGACCACGCATGATGTTAGCAATTACATTGCTGACATGGAACATACATAAAACCCTGAGGGGTGACAGAGCGGTCAGCAGCTACTGTCTGGCAGCCAGCAAGAGATTTCAGTGTGGGGAAATGTGCTCTAGAATAACATGTGTGATTTATTAAAAATTAGCTTCACTCTCTCGTTGCAGGAACAAGATGGAGTGCTTTCTCATAAGAAAAGGAGGCGAAGGCAAAGGGCTCTTCTCCCATGTCATGGGGCCAAGTGCAAAGAGCACTGAAGAGAGTCAGGAGCCTAAAGGGGCTCTTGGGATCTGATCATTTCAGGGAGGTCATGAGTTCGATTCAAGTTCATGTAACAACCACGTTAGAAGCTCTGCTGTGTGCCAGGATCTGAGTAGGAAAAAACCGTTCGGGACGAGGAAGAATGGAGTATCTGCCCCCAAAGGGCTCAGGGGCTCACAGGAAATACTCAAAAGTCATGCTGTAAATGCACTATTACACCAACGACTGTAATTGAAGATGGACAGTTGAGACAAGACCGAGGCAGAAAGATTAAATCGCCTTCTCCAGTTACAAAGCAAACGAAAGGTCACCCGAAAAATACATGCTCTCCTCTTTCTTGTCTGTTTCTCTAAAGAATATGGGCACTGGACACTGGGAAGGAAATTTGGGGAAGAAAAAACAAGCTTTCATAGCTAAAGCTCAACAGGTACCCTTTTAAAATCTGGCAAGGATGGGACCAAATATTACGCTTTAATAAATATCAGTAAGCACCCACTATCCAGAGCACGAAGAAGAGCCAGATGTGGTCCTATCAATAATAAAGAAAAGAGAAAAAAGAACAGGAATTTGGTCATGATTAAAGAAAAACACAGGAAGGCCTAAAGCACGGATGGCAAACAACGAAAAGCCTGCAGTGGCCTGAGGCAGAGAACACACCCAGGCTCAGAGGCCCAGGGGGACAGCAGCAGACTAAGGAGAACCCTCAGGCTTCTTTCTGTTTCTTAAAGAAAAGCTGGAAGCCTGGGTTTACATGTCAAATCTCCCAATTTTTAAATACTGGAGCAAATAATCTATTTTTTTTTTTTTTTCAAAACAGGATTCAAACCAAACAGGACATTTCTGATGCCAAAGTCTGGCGCCTGGGCTGCCAGTTTGAGGCCCCTTGGCTTAAAGAGTGACTACAGAAAAACAAGTATAGTTCCTACCTGCCAGGGCCAGAGGAATAACAAGGAAAGAGTGTGATGGTCATTCAGGGAGGCCTGTAGGAAGATGAATCCAGTCCTGGGAAAAATAATCAAACCAGTAAAATAAAACTTCAGAGGCCTGTGGTATACCACTCACCACTGACACCTGCACAACACTTTATAGAGTCAGCTTTAGGGATCTGTGGGTTCTGAGCCCTCGAATACAGAGGCCCAAGTGTAAAGACTTGAGCATCCTTGGACTTCAGTCCAGGGAAGAGAGACCTCCTGCACCAGTTTCCTACAGATACCAAGGGATGACTAGTTTCTAAAGCTCATTTTCACATTCACCTCATCTGATCTCCCCAACAACTCTCAGAAGTAGGCATCACTATGACCCCTATTTTAGAAGTAAAGAGTTTCTGGTTCAGAGGCCAGAGAAGGAACTTGTCTCCAGTCCCACAGTTATGAAAGGGCAATAGCACCAGGACTCAAGTCTGGGACGAGTACTTTTGCATATTTCAAAGAGAAGAACTCCAGGCTATCTTGATGTACAGCCAGCCTTTACAACACCGGTCTAGCAAAAACTAATGTTCTGAACCAAGGGTGATCTTGCCCCCATCTCCTCCTAAGGGAGACATTCAGCAATGTCTAGAGGTATCTTTGGCTGCTATACTGTGGGGAGGTGTGGAGGGTACCACAAGCATCTAGCCAATAGAGGTCAGGGATGCTGTTAAACATTCTACAGCACACAGGACAGCTTCCTATGACAAAGAACTATGCAGCCCCAAGTGTCAATATGGATAAGGTTGAGACCCTGGTCAGACTCTAATGCCTGGCTACTTAACTTGAGACCTGAGAATCAGCAGAATCGGCATCACTTGGGACCTTGTTAGACAGTCAGGCCCCAACGCATGCCCACTGAATCAGATTCTGTGATTTAACAAGATCCCTGGGTGATCTGCATATACCTGGAGAAGCACAGCCCTAGACCAGGCTTCCTTGGCCATGTCAGAATTTTTGCACAGGAAGGAACCTTCGCAGGAGACCAATCGCGTTATTTTGTAGACAGCAACAGTGAGCAATTGGCCCCAGGTCAGACTGCTTGCCCATGGCAATCTCTGATCTCAAATCTAGCTCAATCCAGATCTCAAATCCCTGTCCTGCACTATCTCTGAGACGCCAGCCAGGACCAACATATGACCTCTTTGTACAACTTTCTCGTCTGCAACGGCAACCCATTCCAGTGTTCTTGCCTGGAGAATCCCACAGAGGAGCTTGGCAGGCTACAGTCCACGGGATCGCAAGAGTCGGACATGACTTAGCAACTAAACCACTACCACCACTCGTCTGCAAAGTTGATACTGACCTTTGGGGGTGTCTTGGGGACTTTTCTGAAGCCTGAAAGGAATCGATTATCCTGCTGGCTGAGATTTTTTTAAATGATCTCAGAACACTGCATGGGATAACCATGTTCACCCACCACTTTTGCCAGCAGATATTTTACAATGAAACTGGCCACACAGCTGCCACAGTGGTGGACTCCAGTGGCCAGCAAGTAGCAGAGTTCTCCAAAATGACGGCAGCAGTTGATGTGGTCTCCCCCAACGATACCTGGGGAATAATGCTGAAGCCGTTCCAGAGGAGTATTTAGAATTCAACGACAAGCGTAAAAGGCTTTACATGGAGGATTTACGCAGCTGAGGTCACGAGCAGGTTGTAACAGGGTTTGAGGCAGCTTAGTTCAGAATAATACAGACGCACATCAGAGTCCTTGCTGGATTTTTGCCCCCAGTCCTTGGGAAGAAGAGGAAAACAAATTCCTTCACGTATTCTCCCAGACTCAGCTAAATGGACATATATTCTAGTTCCCGAATGGCCAAGGCAGTCCCAAGCAGTCCCTTAATCCTAGTATTTGCTAGAAACAACCGTTGTCACAGATGCCTTCAACAAAACACAGAACTCGGCCTGCATCCAGAAGAGCCAGCAAAGTTGAAGAAAGTTCTGTAACAAATGAGGAGAGAAGCAAGAAACTGGAGGTGTTGCTGGTGTGTGGTGGCCAGCTAAAGTGAAACCAGAACACTGATGAGTATGTGAGAGAAATCTCATATTTACCCCCCAAAATTAAGGTGAGGTGTACTTAGAGGTAAGTACATGTTTTTTGGAGCCTATGATTATATGCAAAATAAATCATAAAATAATTATGAGAGGCTGTTTGGGCATTGGCAGGGGTAGATGTTGACCTGGTTTTTCCAGAGGCCATGGTCAAGAGGGAGAGGGATCTTAGGGTGAGTCCCGTGGCTCTCCAGGACCCTCTGGGCACAGTTCACCCATAAGCACAACAGGGCTAGGAAGAGGGCGAGTGAGGTATCTCTCTCAGGGCCATGCCCTTGACAGCTCACTCACCTCACCCTAGTGTGTGTGTGCATGCGTGTGTGCACGAGTGCATGTGTGCGTGTGTGCTCAGCTGCTTCAGTCTTGTCCAACTCTTTGAGACCCTATGGACTGTAACCAGCTAGACCCCTCTGCCCATGGGGATTTTCCAGACAAGAATACTGGAGTGAGTTGCTGTTTCCTCCTCCAGGGGATCTTCCCAACCCAAGTTGCATCTCCTGTGGCTCCTGCATTGCAGACAGACTCTTTACTGCTGAGCCACCAGGGAAGACCCCAGCTCACTCTGGACCTAGCCTCAAAGCATACATACCACCCGCTTCCAAAAAGATCACTCATATTTTTGACTGAAAGCTTACACAGAGTAAAGGTGGTTGATTTTCATTTTAAACCTAACCTTTAACTACAGAGAAAAATTAGGAAGCCATACCCCATCCCCAAAACCTCACAGAGGAGTCCTCACGTTTCTGACAAAGAACTCAGATAACTGACTTGCTCTCCAATCAGCACAGAGCCAGCTAAACCAGGCTGCTAGCTTCTGCTTCGTAACGAAGCCAGTTTATAATAATATCATTTATTATCCTGCTACAGAAATGGAATATTTTTAAAAGGGAGGAGACAGAGAATGTCCTCCACACATTTGAAGAATATTTAAAAAGCCCCCAAATCACCAGAATATGTTAGGAGTTGGAACTATCAGAGGGGGAAAAAAAAAGTCAGCTTAAATTTAATAGACCATTTAAATTCCTAGTTGACAGTAATTAAAGAGCAAGCAGTATTTCTTTAAACGGCTGCTAGACAGAACTTAATCCAATTTAGGTAATCACTAACCTTTACTATTTTTTTCTCTCTCTCTCTTTCTCTTTCTAAATGGAATCCAAGGATTGATCTACAAAGGTCATAAACTGGCAAAGCATAAGAAAAGAATATTTAAAGAGAGAGAGACTGGGTGACTGTTACCTCAAAGAGTCAAGTCCAATTAAAACGGAGACAACTCTGGGGCTCCCTAATTTAAATTGACTATAACCTAGGGCTTCTAACGAGGCTTCTTCACAGCAGAAGCCAGGCCAAGAGAGGTGGCAGTACTTCCTCCCGCATTCTCCCGTTTCAGCACCTGTTGGGCAGGCTGATCACCAGGTCCTGCCCACCAGGGTGACAGCCAGCCCCTGCCAGACCAGCACCAGTAGTTCTTACAGTCACAGTACCTTCTGGGCCTTTCTCTTTCTTCCATGGAATAACTGCTCTCAGAATTACCCAGACTGTCCCTTGAGTTCCTCCAATGTTCACCCAGCCCCTGTCCTCTCATTTTAATGCAACCACACTGCTCTGATTCAGAAACTTCCATGTGAACAACTAGGACCTTCTTGAGATCCTGGGATCCTAGGTTCTTCATGGAAGGCCTTCAAGAATACATATCAGAATATACTAGAAAGAACAAGGGGCTTGAGTTAATAGCTGTGTGACATCAGGAAAGTAATTAACCTCTCTGAGTCTTCATTTTTCACATCTTAAAATAGGGAAAAGAATATCTACCTGCTTGACTGTTGAGAGGTTCAAATAACATTACCATGACTGTACCTAGCTCACAGTAACTGCCCAGTAAATAAGTTGGCTCCTTTAACTGTACATGTTTTAAGGTAAACCTTGAATCTCCAGCCCCTGCCCAAACCATGAATTAACTCCAGTTCACCGCTGATGCCCCACCACTGCTTAGCATCACTCAACCTTCTTCTTAGCTCCAAAGGGGACTCTTCCCTTGTAAAACAGTACCCTCTGCTCATCACGGTACCACTGTCTCTGTTCCCAAATTATTAAACTCATAGCCTGTACAAAACCCACAAAATATTTTATTCCCAACACTCAGGCACTGAAATATTAATTTATAATAAACAGTTAACAAATGATAGTTTCTATAAGCATTGGTTTTAGCAAGAATTTAGTTTTGCATATATAGAGGCAACTCTAGGGAACCAACTTTAAATGATGAACACAACACAGAAGAGATCTTTCAGAAGGCCTCACACTATTTCTCACATCAATTCTGTATCAATCTATCTCTGCAAAAAAAAAAAA
>NW_011495081.1:10544584-10545035 GCF_000754665.1 Bison bison bison | reverse complement strand
GGACGTCCCGACGACGGCCCCTCCCACCTCCAGTTTCCCTGACTTCTCAGAGCCACCATGAGAAGCCCCCTGAGGTCACCTGCACAAAGCGAGGGAAGCCAGGTTTCCCGCCTCAACCCGAGAAAGACCTCGAGAGACCTTCTTCAACACGTCTCGAGGCCAGATTCCCCTACCATGACTCGAGAGCAATGACGCGCTCCCCCTCGCCACTCGCATGGAGACCCGACTTCCCTGGCGCCCCACGAGAGGCTCACTGACCTCGCCGTCGTACCTCGTGAGAAACCGCACCCTGGGGCCGCCGCTCGAGAACCACCCCGAGACTCCCCCGTCATCGCGGAGATGAGGGCCTTCGTCTCCTGCATGGCCTCGAGGCCAGCCTCGCGACCTCTCTCCAAACGCCTCAGGAGGCTTGACTCCCTTTAGTCCACCCAGTGAGCTCCAAGAGATACCC
>NW_011495081.1:10543630-10544484 GCF_000754665.1 Bison bison bison | reverse complement strand
AAAAAAAAAAAAAAAGGTGGAAATGAAAAAAGGCTACAATTCAAGTTTATGTGTATACTACATGTACAAGGGCAGTACAAAAGGAATGACCACAGGAGACTATTCATATGCACACCGACAAATTCCCTAGGATAGAGAACTCGTTAAGAAATCCACAAAGTCCTTATTGATTTAAATTTTCTACAGATGAATGGTTGAAATACTGCACATACATTGTTAATAAACAAAGTGAAGATTATGACATTAGGTCTGGATCCCCAGAATGAAATTTTCAAATACCAGTGCGATGGTTTTTAAAGATAAGACGAGGATTTTTTTTCCCCCCCCAGTGACTGAGCCACTCTATGATATTTAAAAGAAAGAAAGAAAAGCCACCAGTTAATCAACTATAAAATGATCTTATCAACAACTGAGGCCCTGAAAGGAAAGACATCTTCAGAGCTGGCTGGCACTTCAAGGCTGGAGTAACAGATCTGGAACCCATTCTCAGCTCCACTCCAGGGTGTGTGTGCCTGTTACTGAGTCCAGGCTCGCTCTGCTTGCCGCATAGAGGTCAGGGAATCTAAGGGGCAAGGTATTAAGGCAAGGAACACAACTTTATTTAGAAAGTCGCCTGACCAAGATGGCAGACTAACGTCTCAAAATAACCATCCTGTCAGAGTCTGGATACCAGATTTTTTTATACATCAGTGATGGGGGGTGGTGAGGAAACAAACTAAAAAGGCCATTTAATATTGCAAGTATCTCCTAGAGTAGCAAGCCTCAAACAGGGTGATCTGTTAATGTCTTCCTTCCTGCCATTTACAGGTAGAGGAGTTCTGAATAAAGGCACTTTAGCTTAACAGTCAGGCAGA
>NW_011495081.1:10542610-10543530 GCF_000754665.1 Bison bison bison | reverse complement strand
CTGGAGAATCCCAGGGACAGGGGAGCCTGGTGGGCTGCCATCTCTGGGGTCGCACAGAGTTGGACACAACTGAAGCAACTTAGCAGCAGCAGAAGCAGAAGAGCAGGATTCTCAGAGGCAGGCATTATGTGTGATTATAATAACAAAAGACATAGATCTAGCAGGGAAGAGTCAAAATTGACTCTTCCCTGTTATATGACTTTGGACAAATTTAAGTCCTCTAAGCCTCAGTGGACTTATCTATGTCATGTGGAAATGATAGTACTTATCTCATTTTTGGGGGGCAGATTATATATCAAAGTTTCTTAGTGCAAAGTCTGATATAATAAGACTTCAAGAGGTGTTTGTTCCCCCCACCCTTTATAAAATAAAGGCAAGATTTTTGAAATGTTCAAACACAGACCACTGTTGAAATCTTACCCATGTGAAATAAAAACACAACCATGACCCTCTGGATCTGAAAGAAATTAAGTCTCCTCATTGAGAAATAAGCTTGTTTAAACTAAGTCCTCAAGAAATGACCAGGTCAAACAACCTTATTTCTAATACCTTTCTTTTTTACACTACTGACGGTTCTGGCTCTAACAATCATCAATGGAATACTGAAAGGATGATGGTTGGGATTGAATAAAACCAAAGACAACTTTGTGGATTAACCAAGCATTGTTTCCCTTATCTGCAACCTTCTATAAAAACACTGAACAGCACTCATGGTCAGATTTCCTGGGCTCAATACAACCAGAGAAGACCCACCAGCCAGGTTCCAGAGAGAGGAGTGTTGCACTTTTCTTAGTCCTACTAGGAAACTCACAAGAGGCTAAATTTAAAGTGTGGCTAAATTAGTTCCTGCAAGTGCAGTCTCGCCTTCTGATACAAGTGCTGTTCCTGTTGTCAGTTACAGTGCCTCCGCCGCCCCCCCG
>NW_011495081.1:10540809-10542510 GCF_000754665.1 Bison bison bison | reverse complement strand
CGTGCAGAAGATGGAGACAATCTGCAGTTGGTGTCCTTGACAGCTTTGGTCCTTTGCAATGGTTTGGATCTGCACGGACCGTGTGGGCAATAGGTCTAGAACTCTACCCGGCAGGAATGTCTGGAGATTCCAGCCCAGAACTTTTTCCAAGTGGGTCTCCGGAGCAGATGTGCCTCTGAGCCACCTCGCGTGAGCCTTCCGTCTTGTGAGACGCATCGTAGTAATTGAAACCTTGCATACCGCAGGACTGCAGTGGTGTCTATAAATACTCACCGCCTTACTGCTGACCAACAAAACGCGGGCTCCCGGCATCGCCGGGGAAGAGGCGGTGGCATGTGACCCAAGGCGGAGGCTAGGTAGAACAGGGGAAAACCCTATTGCCAACCAGGGAGGCACCCCAGAGCTGATTCCTGAAGCACGGTTTGCAAGTACAGAACCTGATCTGATCCTGGGCGGCCGCCCCTAGGAAAAAGAGGAGAAAGCAGGAACCAGAGTCGAGAGGCAGGAGTGAAGATTCCAGAGCGCCCCCCTGTGCTCGCAATGAGCTCTGCGTGCGCGCACAGTAGGCGCACAGGGGAAAGCCTCCTCAAAACGAGGGCGGGCGGGAAAAATGTTGCGGAGAGGGGATGCGGCTGGCGAGGAGGGCCGCCCTACCCGCCGAGGTCTACCGCTGGGTGCTCCCCGGCGCGCCCCAGTCTGCGGAGCGCGCACTCCAGCGGCACTCGGGACAAAGCGGCTCCCTTCTCTGGCCTCCCGTCCCAAGCCTCTCTCCGAAAAGAAGGGGGAATAGTAGGAAAAGATGGAGTGTTTTGGGGCGCCAAATCGCCCGCGCCCGAGTAGGGGCAGCTCTTGAGATTTGCACCTCAAAAGGGCCAAAGGGAAGAACGAGGGAGACCGACAAGCAAACTTTCTTTTTCGATCTCCAGGCACAGCCTGGGTCCTAGGATCGGCAGCGTCCCTCGCCCACCCTAAGCCACCGACGCGGGGGACGTTCCTCCCCTCCCCGACCCCCCACGGTGGTCGCGAGCCCCGTCCTCCGTGCCCGCCTGCAGCGTCGGATCCGAGGACCCTTAACCACGCGAGAGCCTCCACCCGGTTGCCCCTAGATGTAACGCTTTCCCCAAGCCCCCTCCGCGAGCCCCGCCGGATTGTGCCCGGTGTGCCTGGCGATTGTGTTCTCAATCCCGTGCCACTGCTGAGCCTAAGGCTCCAGCCCCTCCCGAGTCACCTCGAGTCAACGCACCCCCGCAGCTCGCCTCCGCCCCAGACTCTGCGCGCCTGGGGAAAAGTTTCCGGTCTTCCCGAAAAAGTTTTCTCACCCGCGAGCAAAGAGCGACCTGGATGGCTCTCGCCACCGCGCGGTGCCCAGCTCCCTTTCCTCCCTCCTCTCCCGGCTCTGCGGGGTCCTGTCCAGCCTCAAGTCCTCTCCGGCGCGAGTCCACAGTCGCGGTGGCGGCGGAGCTCCCGGACCCAAGCTGGTGACACGTTTCCCTCCTCGCTCATCTTACGACCTCCCCCTCCTCCTCCCACCGCCCCCCGCTCCTCCTCCTCCCACTTTTCCTGTCCTGTGCTCATCGCTTCAGTTTCTCTCCAGCAGCTGGCACCCCACCTCACCCCATCCCACTGCTCCTCCCCACCTCACCCCATCCCACTGCTACTCCCCACCTCACCCCATCCCACTGCTCCTCCCCAGCAGCAACT
>NW_011495081.1:10528443-10540603 GCF_000754665.1 Bison bison bison | reverse complement strand
AAGAAACTCTACCAGGATGCCAAGGGGGTGATTCTAGGTCTCAGTGGAGGACTGGAGCCTGGGACTTCTGTCATTGCTTGAAGGGACAATCTTCAGGCCATTCCAGAAGTTAAGTGCATTAATGGCAATGTAATTCCAGTGAGGTCTCTATCTTAGATTTGGTAAACTTTTTTTTCAGTTTCTCACTTCTCTTTACCGCTGAAGGTTTAGTGAATTGGAGGGTCCTTCAGAGTTTGAAACAACAGAAAGCCAACCGATCCCCAAATTAAAAACAATGAAAAACTATTTTCAAAACTGTTTTTCTTTTGCAGGTGTTAAGAATTTGATGCAGCTGTTCTCAGGACTCACTGGCTTGCATAATTTCACCCTATGGCTGAGCAGGAAATACTTTACAAATGGGCTTGTTCACACATCACACTTAGGCTTTGAAACCACAGTGACATTTGCTGAAAAAAGATGTCTTTTTATGTCAAAACTGAGAAAACAATTCGTGTTTATTTTGAGCACTGTGACCTTATGAAAAGGTTGCTGGTCAGAATGTGCCCAAAGGGGGTTTCATGAAGCTCGGGGTGCTCCCCTTGTCCAGAGATATCAGATAAAGCTAAAGTGTTCTCAGCAAACCTCAGCATGATGAAGAGACTTTAAATCCCATCCCAGGAATCAAAGACAATGAAATAGACTGGACAAAGCACGTGCCTGGGATCAGAACGCTTGAGAGGGCAGTGGTCAATGAGGGGACCTGGGAAATGCAGCCAAAGTTACATTGACTTTTTCTATTTCATATTCAGTGCTCCCATTTCATTTAGTTTATGTTTTCCAATTTCTCCATCTCTTCTGTTTTATTAGATGTTCTTTCTCAAGCCTTTATCAAGTGCAGTAGAAAAGCTTTTGTATACATATATATGGTATGTATAATATATGTATTTTAGAAAACATGAATTTTTGCCTAGCTAAAAAATTTATGACAATTTTTATTCTACCTGTTTGACTTAGTATGAATAGAATGCTAGGTTTCTAATTTAAAAAAAAATAGATACACAACAAGCAACAAAGATATACTATATAGCACAGGGAACTATAGCCAATATCTTGTAATAACCTATAATGGAAAATAATCTGAAAACTAATATATGTGTATACGTATTACTGAATCATTTTGCTGTACACCTGAACCATTGTAAGTCAACTACAATAAAATATATAAACATTTTTTTAAATGAACTATCAATCAAAGTCAGTAGGATAGAGAAGCAAAAAAAAAAAAAATAGATTACTAATAAGGACCTACTGTATACCACAAGGAACTCTACTTAATGCTCTATAATGGCCTATATGAGGAAAGAATCTAAAAAAGTGGATATATGTTTATGTATAACTGATTCACTTTGCTGTATACTTGAAACTAACACAACATTGTAAATCAACTATACTCCAGTAAAAAATTAAAAAAAGAAAAAAGCAGTTGTGTAGAGCAGTTGAGAGCCAAAGCCTGGAACCAGAGGTCAAGGGTAGTCAACCACCCTTTCTGACTAGTTGCAGAATATTAGCCAAGTTATTAACCGCTACACTTCAGTTTACACCTATGCAAATGAGGATAAAAGTAGTAGCTATCTCAGGCTTGTTATGAGGCTTTAACGAATTCGTACAGAGAAAGTGCTTAGAATCTCTGCTGAGATTCAACAGACACTATTATTATTACTGTTATTATTCTGCAGGTCTGGGAAGTGGAAAGGGAGTCTTTGTTCAGTGAGGGCTTCCCTATTCAGTCTATTTAAAATTGTAACACTCTTCCCTCCCAATCCCCCTCATTCAACTCTACTTTTTCTTTTTCCATCTATTACCATGTAACATTTTGTGTGACTTATATTTTTAAAAATTTAGAGGATAAGAAGGTTGGATGGCATCGCCAACTCAACAGACATGAATTTAAGCAAATTCTGGGAGACGGTGAAGTATATGGAAGCCTGGTGTGCTGCATGCAGTCTCCATGGGGTTGCAGAGCTGGGCACACTTAGCAACTGAACAACAACAAATTCTCTCTCCCATCACCTCCTGTTTCCAGACCAGAACATCAGCTCTTCAAGAACCTGGATTTGTTCTGTTCACTGATATTATCCAAAATCCTAGGAGAGTGCCTGGCATATTTTCTACTAGAATTCATGAACAGATTTCATCTAGCAAAGGTATGCTGTACTGGTTTCCTGTGGTGGGCTGGGCTCTGTGCAGTAAGGAAAAACGTAATTACTGGGCCTATCTGAGAATAAAAGAGGCTCCCTCCAAAAGAAGCACACTCCCTGGTAAAGAGAAATATTCACAATACAGGTGATGCCAGCATGGTGGGGATGCCATAAAAGAGTATTCAAGGATTGGAAGGAAGGTTTAAAAAGGTTAGAGTCTTCAACTCTAAGAAATTGCTAATTTTGTAAACAGAAATTTCTAAAAATTAGAAGGAGCCAACATTTTGGTGCAAATGAGAGCTTTGCTCTAAGGCCCATTGATACCAATATATTATACTTGTTACCACTCAAATTTTCACCAAAATTCTAACTAAATGTCAATGGAACATTGCCTTTTCTTATTAAGAAATAGAATTTTGTTAGGAGAAACTAATACAGTTTATTCTATTTAAACATTCATTTATGGAGGAGAAAATTCTCATTCTTTCTTAGATATATCAGATACACAGTTTACCATGGCCACAGCTTCTGAAGTGGAAACTGGTCCAATCAAGTTTCCTGCTGAAAGGGTAGGCCTTAAGCAGCCTCAGTGGGCCCTGACCCAAAAGTAGCCAAACTCTGTGACAAACTTCACTGAGAAACTCCGGCCTCAAAAAGTATACTGAGTGAATCAGTTTCCATATCAAGAATATAAACACACACACACAGACATACATGTAGCTAGTATCCAGAACTGGAGAAGGCAATGGCACCCCACTCCAGTACTCTTGCCTGGAAAATCCCATGGACAGAGGAGCCTGGTGGGCTGCAGTCCATGGGGTCGCAAAGAATCGGACACAACTGAGCAACTTCACTTTCACCTTTCACTTTCAAGCACTGGGGAAGGAAATGGAAACCCACTCCAGTGTTCTTGCCTGGAGAATCCCAGGGATGGCGGAGCCTGCTGGGCTGCCGTCTATGGGGTCGCACAGAGTCGGACACGACTGAAGCGACTTAGCAGTAGCAGTATCCAGAACAAAAGCTGAAATGTCATGACTTTATCTGAACTCTAGTGTCTAGTCACTGCAGATTGGCTGTCTGTAGACTAACTAGATATATATTAGATGAACCTGTTTAAACCTTGTGGTGTCAACACTTTTTAAATCACTTGCCAACGTGTAAAAATCAGAAAACTTTATGCAAAAATATGGATTTTCAGCTTGCCTTGAAAACTCTGGACAACCTGGCATTGTCCATGGTGGAGGCCTGCACAGCCCCGATTAGCTGGTGCCACGGTCCTTCTCTTCTGTTAAACAGGGCGTGCACTTTCCACTTTGCACAATCCCAGCCACTCCCTACTCTCTGCTTCTCTTATTCCCAGCCTGCTTCACCCACTTCTCTGGCACCCGCATTCAGCTAGAAAAGGGATGCTGGCATATTGTCAGAGGGGCCAGAGGTCTGAGTCAGCAGAATTTATGCTAGAGTTCAAACCATTTTTCTCCCAGCAAAAGAACCCATTTCTAAACAAAACTTTGCTTGGAATTGCAGAGTTTGAATGCTGCTGAGGGAGAGGAAGCGATGGGGTAGATATGGAGGTGAGTGAGCATCAAGATGGGGAGCAGCTGAGGCCTTCACTAGGGTTGCCTTGGGATCAAAGCCACCATCCAGTTCTGCTCTTTCGGAAAGCCTGTTCTTTCTACTTTCCTCGGTTCCCATGACAATGCCTGCCCTTCCCAACTCCATCACTCATTCTACCCCATTCTACCCCCAAAGCCTAATCAGACCAAGTTCAAGAAGGGTTAGGTGACTTGTCTAAAATTATACACAAGCAAGAAAAGACAGGGCAGGCAATGCCAATTCAGGGCTCCTGTTTTATACTGTACTCCTTCTTGTTCTGATTAAGTGCTTTCATCTCTAAATTATAATTAAATTGCTTCAATTTACAGAATCACAGCAGCTAGTACCTTAAGGATCTGGTATTCAATAGGAATAAAATAAATATCTGTTGAATTTAGGTGTTTAAAGTCTGATTTCTAATTCAGACCTCCTTCCATGACACCTCAAGGTTTCATATCATATTATAGAAGTCTTCCAATGAAGAGAAAGATCATGTCCTTCTATAAGTTTTCTCCTCTTTGTAGATAGAAAATTAGAGGCCCATAAATTCCGAAGTCTTTTGCTAATGCCAGGTACAGAGCTTGTGAGGAGCACAGGTAGGTGCCCGGGCATAGGCAGTATCAGAACACAGTCTTTCAGGTTCTTAGAGCTCAGGTCATAAAATGAGTTAATGTAGTTACTCATGATAAATACCAGTCTAGATATAGAACTTGCGTAAGCCCTCAATATACATATATCCACAGCACTGCACCATCCATAAAAACAGGATCATTTGAAAAATAAGCTCAGCATCTGATCTAACACCGGGGTGTAAAATCAGTGACCTTTGTTACAGCAGGAGGACTTAGCACACAAATGAGAAACCTTGCCCGCTTTCTATTCTCTTTTTAACTTCCACGGTAATACTGAGAAACTTAAAGTCTGTGTATTGAAAGAATTTTGGATGACACAAAAAATTGTCTTTGTCTTTTCATTCTTTTCTTGATAGCAATGGGCTGTTTCTGTTATGTTGTGTTTTTTCCAATTATTTTTGTCTTTTAGTATTGGGAAGTGCCTCCCCTTCATTCTAAAGGGTGAAAGTGAAAGTGTTAGTCACTGAGTCATGTCTGACTCTTTGGGACCCCACGGTCTGTAGCCCACCAGTCTCCTCTGTCCATGGAATTCTCCAAGCAAGAATACTGGAGTGAGTTGCCATTTCCTCCTCCAGGGGATCTTCCCAACCCAGGGATTGAATCCGTGTCTCTTGCATTACAGGCAGATTCTTTTACTGTCTGAGCCACCAGGGATTCTCAAGGGGCTGGTATGTAATTCTGAAGGTATTTTGAGAATAACTTGAATGAGCCAGTCTTAAAAGTGAAAACAACTTTAGCAATCCTACACAAATTTTCCCTGGATAATCCAGATTTCAATTATTCCTTCCCACAAGTCCAGATTAATCAGTTGGTGGACAAATATTGATCCATCACTTATTGTTGTCAGATACTGGGAAGGCTACAGTGAACCAGAAAGATGAAACATCTACTGTCAAGGAACAGAAAACAATAAACATGGGAACGAACATAGAGGCGACTTCATGTAATTTCAGGTATTGATCTGTGCTATGATGAGGCTCAAATGAGGCATTAGGGTGATTTGGAGGGAAGAAGAGAAATGCTTTATCTATGGTTATCAGGCATGGTCTCTCAGAGAAGGTAGCCTTGGAGTTGAGATTTAAATAACAACAAGAGGGGGACTTCTCTGATGCTCCAGTGGTTAAGAATCCATGCTTCCTCTACTGGGGGAGTAGTTTTGATCCCTGGTCAGGGAACTCAGATCCCACATGTCACATGGTGTGGCCAAGGGAAAAAAAAAAGGGCTGAAAAGATGATAACAAGAGGCAGACATAGGAACAGAAGAATGTTCCAAAAGGAGAAGTGGCCAGTGTAGATGCCTTGAGTCAAGAAGAAGTCTGACAAATTAGAGGGACTGAAAAGAAGGGCAGGATGGTTGAAGCCCAGCAAACAGGTCCAGGAAAAAAGATCAAGGTCAGATCATATGGGACCTGATAAGTCATGGTATGAGTTGGGTCACAGTGGAAAGTTACTGGAAGGTTTTAGAAGGTAGGATGTGATGTGATCTGATTTCTGTGTTAGAAAGATCCCTCTGGCTAATACATGGTGGATAAACCAGGAAAGTAGCAGAAGTGAGGGGCTGGCAGTTCTTTTAAGGAGGTGAGTGCAGTAAACCAAAGAAGAGGTAATGAAGCTTGGATTAGGTTTGAAGCAATAGTATTTGTAAAACATTAGAGATGATGGGATTTTCTGATGGATGTATGAAGAAATGACAAGCATCATGGGATATCTTCCACTCTTTGTTAGAGCAATGGGATGGAGAGTGATACCAACTACTGGGATGGGAAGGATGGGATGGAGGGCGAGGTTAGAAGGAGAATTAGTAGTTCTGCTTTAGCCATGTTATGTTTGAAATGCCTAAAGTGAGAGCCAAGCAGAGATGTCAAACGGACACTGGAATATATGAGATGGCATTGAGGGTTAGAGAGAGAAATATGAGACCTCTCAGTGTGTATAGATGGCACTGGAAACCAAGGGCCAGGTGTGAGGCCTTGGAGAGTATGGATGGAGAAGAGAAATTGGGAAGAATAGAGCAGTCTAGTAAAAGAGGAGAAACCAGAAGAATAGAAAGAAATGCGTTTCTAATGAGACAGGGAAATCCTAGAAAGTGTGATACAAAAACTTCAAGAAGATGTACAAAGAAGGAAGGATTGATCAAGTATGTTCAACACTGTCAAAAAGTGAGTTAAAATGAAAATAGAGTTAATGTTTCTTTGGCAAGATGTAGGTTGATGCTGATCTTGATAAGGGTTCTTTCAGGGGAGTGGAATGGAAGGAAATTCCATCAAAGTGAGCTGGAAAGAGAAAGAAAGTGGAGACGGGGAATACTAACAACTCTTTCAAAGAGTTGTTAGTTGTTATAAAGGGGAGCAGAGAAATGGGTCTGTACCTGGAAGATACAGAGTCAAAAGACAGTCTGTTGGTTTGATTGTCTGACAGTTAATTTTTAAATGGGTGATAAATAGCAAGGCATGTTTTAAAGGCTGATGAGAATTATCCAATAGAGAGGGAAATTGATTTATGTCCCTGCACACATTTTGGTGGGAGGGAATAGGGAAATAAATGCTCTTGTTGAACACATCCTTCAAACATGGCACCATTTAAACACATTTTAAATGCAATAAATTGACATGTTGAGACTATGACAAAAAGATGATAGAGGAAGCAATGTGGAAGTAAGATACGGACATGCACAGAGAAGCGTCTCACATCACAGCTTCTATATTACATAACTGGAAAAAGCATCAGTCACTTAGACCACAGTGTGAATGATGTCTTTTGGGACTTGTGCAGTAGGGCAGACTTGAACTTAAGACTAAACTTGAACTTAAGATTGTTTGGGCCAGGACTTCCCTGGTTGTCATGATTAAGAATCTGCCTGCCAATGCAGGGGACATGGGTTCGGTCCCTGGTTCGGGAAGATTCCACTTGCCAAGGGGCAACTCAGTCCATGTGCCACAACTACCGAGCCCGTGTGATGCTACTGCTGTAGGTCGCACACCCTAGAGCCTGTGCTCTGCAACAAGAGAAGCCACCTCAATGAGAAGCCCATGCACTGCTACTGGAGAGTAGCCCCGCTCACAACGAGAGAGAGCAATGAAGACCCAGTGCAGCCAAAAATAAATAAATAAATAAATTTTTAAAAATTGTTTGGGTCTAGATCCTCTACCAACCAACCATTGGTGCAGACCCATGTCTGAATTTTCTCTGCAGAGTTAAGAATGTGAGACATACATCAACCCACTCACCATGACCACCTCCAAAGATGCTGACATTGTTGCCCGATGCACTTCTCAGAAGTCTTTTGCCTCCAGAGGTAAAGGAAGACATGCATGATAAACCACATACCCCAAGTTTTATGTCATAAAGTAGGATCAGCACTCACTCAATACATCTCCACACCTTCAGACAGAAGTGAATTTGAAACAATTCAGTATTCCAAAGAAATATTCAAAGTTGTTCCCCACCCCTGCAATTTTTTTTCCTCCATCATTATCACAGGCATTTGATAATGCGTGTGCAGACCATACATCCTTGTCCAAGAACCATCACACACTTCAGATTCTGCAGGGTTGGGTAGCCAATCATCCTATAACTGGTGATCTCCACCCCTAGGGCTGCCTGGGGTAGGTAGGTGAGGAGTACCTAACAGATTGCCCTCTAAAAATTCAAACTGTGTTGTGATGCTAAGTCAGCTTCATACCTCCCACAGCAAGGTCTGGCTCCGTGTGCTCCTGACTTCCTGGTAACACTCACACCACTCTCTGCCTTCAACATGAGGAGCCAGGACTCAAGATCACTGTTAATCCTCCAGATTGTCATCATCACACTTTTTTCTATTCCTATTTCTCACCTGCTCCCAGGCCTTCCCCATTCCCCCAAACCTTCTGTTGTATGGTCTAGAACCCACAGTTCATCATCAGCAAAAATACGCTTTGTCTTCAGTTTCTCTGAACATTTCATTATGTTCACAATTTATGCCCTAATTGTGTAGTTTTCAAAACATTTTGGTTTCAGGGCACTCTTAAAAAATATTTGGGATGCCCCCCCCCAAAAAAAAAACCCTTTTTTGTATTTGTTAGATCTATAAATACTGGATTTGAAATACAACATTTATTTTAAAATAACTGTAATAAAACCATCACATATTTTATGAAAAATAGCTATACATATACATTTTTTCATTCCCGGGAAGAATGGCATTGTTTTACATTTCTGCAAATCTCTCTAACTTCCAGCTTAATGGAAGACAGCTGGATTCTTCTGCACTCCTGCATTCAATCTGTCGTGTTATTACACATCATGTAGCCTCTGGAAAATTCCACCGTAGATTTGTGAGAGAATGAGAGCAAAGAGGCAAATAGTATCTTAGTGCTACTGTTGCAGGAAGGGGGACCCCTTCCAGGGCCCGAAACTGGGCTCTTGTCTAACATTTGGAAATGAATTGTCCCGAGGAGACACATGTGCTGACAAAGCAAGAGATTTTACTGGGAAAGGGCACCCGGGTGGAGAGCAGTAGGGTAAGGGAACCCAGGAGAACTGCTCTGCGGCATGGCTCGCAGTCTCGGGTTTTATGGTGATGGGATTAGTTTCCGGGTGGTCTTTGGCCAATCATTTTAATTCAGAGTCTTTCCTGGTGGCACACGCATTGCTCAGCCAAGATGGATGCTAGCGAGAGGGATTCTGGGAAGTGGACGGACACGCGATGTCTCCTTTCGACCTTTCCCGAACTCTTCCGGTTGGTGGTGGCTTATTAGTTCCATATTCCTTATCAGGATCTCCTGTCATAAAACAGCTCATGCAAAAGGTTACTATGGTGCCTGGCCAGGGTGGGTGGTTTCAATCAGTGTGTTTCCCCTAACACTAGGATGAAAATACTTTTTGGCTTATGGATCTCTGACAGGGTTTTAGAGGCTCCCTGGGGTTCCTTAACTACACTTTGAGAGTCACTGTTCTAAATGAACACCGGTTCTGCCCTGAGGGCCGTCCCTCCTCTGAAATCCTGAATGGAGGTGGTTCTCCCCCACCGTCCTTGTGTCACTGGACTTCAAGGGAGAGCAGTTGTTCTCCTTGTTCCTTGTGCCACTTCCAAACCACAGTCCCTCCCTAAACATCCCATCAAACCATCAGACCACTCTACCCACTCTCCCTCCTTGTTGTGGTCATTGCAGTCTCCCAGTTAGCCTCCTCTTTCCTTGAAGATTTGAGTCCTTGTTCAAGGTCACTCTGCCTCTGATGGTTTCAACGTCCACTCAATATCCATTGAAGAATTATGTTGGTGATTTCAATATCCACAGAAAGACTTCTTCCAGTGTCCTGGAAGCTCAGTTCCTCAACCCCAGTTCCAATGACCTTTTCCTTCATTCTACCACAGCCACCCACTCTGATGGTCAGCCTTGACCTTGTCATTTCCTATTGCCACCCTGACCCGCTCTCTAACTTTCCACTTCTCTCCCTCTAGTTTCCTGCCTCGCATAATTCTTCAGCTCGCTGGGATGTATTGGGTTGGCCAAAAAGTTCCCAAATGAAAATGGCACGTAACCCCTCATGTCCTCACTTCCCTTCTCATTCAGCTTAGATTCTGTTATCATGTTAACTTCTCCCCACACATCCTAGACTCCCTTGCACCTTTCTCATTTCTTTGCTTTGCTACATTAAGGTTGTTTCATCAAATTCTCCTCTACTCAGTGCCTACATCAATATGAACATAAGTGGAGAAATACAGGCTACTCAGCATCCACACCAAATATGTCTAGTCTTTTCATACTTCTATTGTCTCCTACATGCCAAAGTTTTCCTCCACATCCTCATTCTCATCTGAGAACCTTACTTCCTTCTTTGCATGATAATACAGGAACATCTAACAACAATTTTGACAATGCTATGGACTGAATGCTTGTATCCCCCCAGATTCATATGTTGAACCCTTAATCCCTGATGTGATGGTATTTGGAAGTAGGGCTTTTAGGAATTAATTAAAGTTAGATGAGATCAAAAAGCCCTCACCAAGAATCAAACCTGCTGGTTCCTTGATCTTGGACTTCCTGGCCCCCACATCTGTGAGTCAATGGATGTCTGTTGTTTAAGCCCCCAAGTCTGTGGTATTTGTTATAGCAGCCTGACACATTTATCACTACTGCTGTACCTATCCCCTAGCTGTAATCAGCAGCCATATTCTGCCTCGGTCCTATTGCTGGAGATGAACTGCCAATGTGGATTCTGAGGCTAAACCCTCCATTGTGCAATTGATCCCATCCCTCACATTCCCCATCTCCTAGTGGAGCTGGTAGGATGCTCCCCTCCCGCACCCTTCCAGTTTATGTACAGCAAAACACCTTGAAAGAGTTTTCCATATTCATTGTTGCTAATATTTCTTCTTTTTCATTCTTTGACCCTCTCCAATCAGGCTTTCCTGTTCTCTATTCTGCCGGAACTACTTGTCCAGGTTATCCATGATTGCCATGTCATAGGAACTCAAATACTTGTTGAATGAATGAATGAATGAATTCTCTGATGGTGAGGCTCTCCCAACAGAAAAGTCACACATGTGTACATGTGCACAAACAGACACACACACACACACACACACACACACACACACACACACATAGAGGGCAAGGGGGAGAGGGAGGGAGAGAGAAGGATGGAGAGAGAACTCTTTCTGGCCCCAGATCCTGCAAGGCCTGACTTGGCCTTAAGTCTGTGAGTGGCCTCTTTTATTTTAAGAGCAGGGTATGGGTAAGGCTGTCTTCTGTAACATAGTTATCTTGACCAAAACAGTCCTCCCTTCTAGTATAATCCACATCTTACAGTCGAGCAATGTTCCCTTGTGGGGAAGAAGCTTAAACTTTGATCTAGACTAGTATTAAGAGTATTATTTCAGGGAGAGCTTCCCACGTGGTCCAGTGGTAAAGAATCTGCCTGCCAATTCAAGAGATGCAAGAGACTCAAGTTTGATCCCTGGGTCAGAAAGAACCCCTGGAGTAGGAAATGGCATCTCGCTCCAGTACTCTTGCCTGGGAAATCCCATGGACAGAGCAGCCTGGCCGGCTACAGTTCATAGAGCTGCAAAGCACTGGCCATGACTGAGCGTGCACACGCATGTTATTTCAGGGCAGTTCCTTAATCCATGCATCTCAGTTGCAGATACAACCTGGTTTCCAGGGATGTTAGAAAGTCTAAATGAAGCTTATGAGAGATATGTGAAATATTTGGCATAGTGCTTAGCACAATGTAGGGCATTTTTTACTAGCAAGAGAAAAGTAATGAGGCGCTATATAAGAACAAGGGACTGATGTGTGTTTATTGTCCATAACATTTGTTTCCCTAGATAAATAATCCCAGTGCCTTCACTGTAAAGCCTAGTATTGTGCTTGATTTCCAATTTGGTTCACATGTGTTTCGACCTTTCTTTATACTCTAATGATTGCTGTATTCAGTTCACTTCAGTCGCTCAGTCGTGTCCGACTCTTCATGACCCCATGAATCGCAGCACGCCAGGCCTCCCTGTCCATCACCAACTCCCGGAGTTCACCCAGACTCACGTCCATCAAGTCAGTGATGCCATCCAGCCATCTCATCCTCTGTCGTCCCCTTCTCCTCCTGCCCCCTATCCCTCCCAGCATCAGAGTCTTTTCCAATGAGTCAACTCTTCGCATGAGGTGGCCAAAGTACTGGAGTTTCAGCTTCAGCATCATTCCCTCCAAAGAAATCCCAGGGCTGATCTCCTTCAGAATGGACTGGTTGGATCTCCATGCAGTCCAAGGGACTCTCAAG
>NW_011495081.1:10527247-10528343 GCF_000754665.1 Bison bison bison | reverse complement strand
GCATCAATTCTTCAGCGCTCAGCCTTCTTCACAGTCCAACTCTCACATCCATACATGACCACAGGAAAAACCATAGCCTTGACTAGATGGACCTTTGTTGGCAAAGTAATGTCTCTGCTTTTGAGTATGCTATCTAGGTTGGTCATAACTTTTCTTCCAAGGAGTAAGTGTCTTTTAATTTCATGGCTGCAGTCACCATCTGCAGTGATTTTGGAGGCCAAAAAAATAAAGTCTGACACTGTTTCCCCATCTATTTCCCATGGAGTGATGGGACTGGATGCCATGATCTTCGTTTTCTGAATGTTGAGCTTTAAGCCAACTTTTTCACTCTCCTCTTTCACTTTCATCAAGAGGCTTTTTAGTTCCTCTTCACTTTCTGCCATAAGGGTGGTGTCATCTGCATATCTGAGGTTATTGATATTTCTCCCAGCAATCTTGATTCCAGCTTGCACTTCTTCCAGTCCAGCATTTCTCATGATTGCTGTATTACTGCAATGCAAATATACTCTCGTGTTAAAAAAGTACTGTTGAGTATAAAGGAGACTTTTCAAGTGGTCCAAGAATATGGCAATAAAATGGTAATCCTAAAACGACTTTCACATGCTCCCACTTCAAACATAGATAAAAATAAGGAGCAGAATCACATAAATGTAACAACAAAAGATAGTAGTCTGCATTCCAAAGACAAATGGGAAAAGCAGCAATGAGTTTATGCTAATTTCTGTTGGGGTAGGGAGGGGGAGAGGAAGGGAATAGGAAGAGGAGTGTTAAAGAAGATAAAGAAAAAGGCACAGGGAGGGCTTCCCTCGTGGCTCAGTGGTAAAGAATCCACCTGCCAGTGTAGGAGACTGGAGAAGGCAATGGCACCCCACTCCAGTACTCTTGCCTGGAGAATCCCATGGATGGAGGAGCCTGGTAGGCTACAGTTCATGGGGTCACTAAGAGTCAGACACGACTGAGCGACTTCACCTTCACTTTTCACTTTCATGCATTGGAGAAGGAAATGGCAACCCACTCCAGTGTTCTTGCTTGGAGAATCCCAGGGATGGGGGAGCCTGGTGGGCTGCTGTCTATGGGGTCACACAGAGTCGGACAC
>NW_011495081.1:10526624-10527102 GCF_000754665.1 Bison bison bison | reverse complement strand
GGGAATAGCAACTACTGAGCCCACAGGCCCCAATTACTGAAGCTCAAGCGCCCTAGAGTTCATGCTCTGCAACAAGAGAAGCCATCGCAATGAGAACCCGTCCACCACAATGAGAGAGTAGCCCCTGCACGCCAAAACTAGAGAAAAGCCTGCGCAGCAACAAAGATCCAGTCCAGCCAAAAATAAATACATAAAATTATTTTTTTCAAAGGCAAGGTAAGAGAGATGGTCTTGTCCAGCAAAAGACTTCTGACCAAGAGAGTTTGTCCAGGCTATAGTCAAGAGGCCTGATAAAAAAAATTCCTCAAGGCAATCTATTCCTCTTTCCTCAGAATCAGTACCCATCTCACAAGCCTCTAACCTTGAATTCAGCGTCCTGGGTGCCATGATGCAGCCACAAGGTGTATCCCATGCAAAGTAATCTTCTGAGGACTGACTCATGCTAACTAAATTCTCCAGAGCCTGATGTATGAGTGAA
>NW_011495081.1:10504710-10526524 GCF_000754665.1 Bison bison bison | reverse complement strand
AGTGAAAGAATCAGTCACTCAGTCATGCCTGACTCTGCAACCCCGTGGACTGTAGCCCACCAGGCACCTCTGTCCATGGGTATTCTCCAGGCAAGGAAACTGGAGTGAGTTGCCATGCCCTTCTCCAGGGGATCTTCCCAACCCAGGGATTGAAGCTGGGTCACCTGCATTACAGGCAGATTCTTTACCATCTGAGCCACCTGGGAGGTTCCTGATATATAAACTAGGGTATTAATTAATGTATAACCAGTGATTCCTGGGTTGGGAAGATCCACTGGAGAAGGAATAGGCTACCCACTCTAGTATTCTTGGGCTTCCCTCGTGGCTCAGCTGGTAAAAATCAGCCTGCAATGTGGGAGACCTGGGTTTGATCCCTGGGTTGGGAAGACCCCCTGGAGAAGGGAAGGGCTACCTACTCCAGTATTCTGGCCTGGAGAATTCCATGGACAGAGGAGCCTGGCAGACTACAATCCATGGGGTCACAAAGAGTTAGACTTGACTGAACAACTCTCACTTCACTTCACTTCAACCAGTAATCTTGGTTTCCAGGACTCTGCCTAGTATCACACTGATAAATTGTCTCTTTAAGTGAAAGAGATAATTAGTAGGAAATTTATTCATTTGCCATTTTAATCTAAATCTTCCTCTGCAAGATGGAATTCCCATTATACCTTAAACATTGCATCATATGCCTCCCACTTCCCTCTCTTCATTCTTTTGCTTTCTCTCTCTCTCTGTCTCTTACACACACGTGGAATCTACACTAGCAACAGTTACAAGTGACATGAATATTAATTGCAGACACACGATGTGCTGGCACTGTGTTAGGTGCTTTGCAAGCAGTAGCTCACTCCTCAGACAACAAACTCTGTGACATGGGTGCTATTATTATCCCCATTGTACAGATGAAGAAATTCAGGCTTAAATGAATGGTTGATTCCTTTCCCAAGGTCACGCAACTTGTCAGAAGTAGAAATAACCACAAATAACAGTGTTTTCTTTCTCACTGTAAGTTCTTCCCTACCCTGAGTCATCTCGACCTCCCAATTTAGGGAGGGGAAGTTGCAGAGCTGTTTGGGGAAGATAAATATTCTCATCCAAACCACCAACTGTAGGGAGGTTTTCTGCTGGACGTGGGAAATAAGGAGAATTCTGCAGTAGGAGAAAGTAAACAGGAGCCGGATACCCTGTCCACTTGGACAGCTATCCCTAGCAACTCGGTCATGGTAAGCCAAGCCAGAGTGTGGATGGCCACGGTGCACAGAGAATTCTCTGTTCACTCTCTGGCGTTAACTGGGGCAGTTCTGATTTGACATCACTCAATGTCTGTTCCACCTCTTCTAAGTATGGTATTCATATTACCAGAGTTTGGGTGTTTCTGCATGACTTTCATCAGTGAAGTCTAACTTAGGACATTTCTCAAACTCTTCTCTGAGGAAGAGTAAGCCACAAGATGTTGCTAGTGTTGCTGGAGAAAGGTTCCTCACACAAACAATCTTTGGAAATACAGCATACAATATTGCAACATGCATCTGTATGTTAAGAACTTGGGGGTGGACTGCAGGAAAGAAACATTCAATAATTTCATTTCTTTTCATGGAATACTATTAACAGTTTAAGGATATAATTTTCCATAGAGCACAATTGGTACAATGCTGTCCTAGACTGAAGAATTGCATGTCAGTCAAATTTTGCTTTGAAGACAGCCCAGGACTAAATAAGATCACAGGGAGGTAGTAGTAGAGGCTTCCTGGCAGACTCTGCTTTCAGCTTTTTAATTTCTTGGATGACGAATATATGATAGTATCCTAAATTTACAGGGGAAACGTCTGCCTGCTTCGCTGTGACTACAGAAACAAAATGAATAACCTGCACAATCACTCCTTCTGACCTATGCATCTCATCTGGGCTGGAGAAAAGAATAAGAACCAATCACCTCCTTCAGGAGAAAGGCTGATGAGAGCAGATGCAGATGTTATCAAGGCATTTGATAGTGAGTTAGCATAAGCAGCGATATTTGCTGAGAGCACATGGGTACCACGTGAAGGCTAGGCTCCCAGCAGACAGTGGGTGGCCTGCTTAATTGCACAGCCTTCTTGTGATGCATCATGGGCCTGTCCATTTGGGAAGTACCCAGAACATAGCACTGTGCCTCGACTGAATAGACACTTAAAAATATTTATTAAAGGAAGGAAGAGTGGGAGGAAGGAAACAAATTGAGGTTTAGAGATGCTCACTTGCCCAACAGCACACCTCTGGTGAGCAGGAGAGCCAGGACTTAAATGCCAAATAGCTGAGCTCTCCCATGACTCGCCGACTGCCAAGATTTTGGTTAGCTAGCACACAACCAGCTTCAAGGAGCTGGCCTGAGGTTCTGGCCACATGTGCTCTGTATGTTAGCTTTGGCATTATTATTACTTGTGCAATCACAATTGCTGTTTTGACACAGCGCTTTTAGTGGGGGCGGGGCGGGGCGGTGCCTGATACTGACAGCTAAAATTTGGTGAGCACTTAGTACATGTCACTTACTGCACTGAAAACATGAGTCAGCTCACTCCCCATGACCATCCTAGAAGTCGGTACAATTACAAACCCATTTTATAGATGCAGAAACTGAGGAGCAGAGAGATTAGATGACAACCTCTAACTAAGTGGTGGAGTCAGGATTTGAATGGAGGCAGCTATTCTAGTTCTAGTGTGAGTGCTCAGTCATGTCTGACTCTTTGAGACCTCATGAACTGAGGCCCAACAGGCTTCTCTGTCCACGAAAATTTCCAGGCAAGGATACTGGAATGAGTAGCCATTTCCTGCTTCCAGGGGATCTTCTGTGACCCAGGAACTGAACCTTCATTTCCTGTGTCTTCTGCATTGGTAGGCGGGTTCTTTACCACTGTGCTACCTGGGAAGCCAGAACTGAGGCAGTTTGACTGCCCAAATCCCTGTTTTTAACCTCTTAGCTACATGTTTTCCATCTGGCCAATTACAGATATCCCAAGAGAAGGAAAAGAGGCAGGTACCACACACCGCTGGATAATTTTATCTGCTTTATTAATCTAACCCTTAAAGATGTTTACATAGGTCTAAGCACATCACCAGTACCAACTCATTTAATCTTCAAAATACAGCAAAACAGTATGAAAGTGAAAGTTGCTCAGTCATGTCCAACTCTTTGGGACCCCACAGACCATACAGTTCATGGAATTCTCCAGGTCAGAATACTGGAGTGGGTAGCCTTTCCCTTCTCCAGAGGATCTTCCCAACTCAGGGATTGAACCCAGGTCTCCAGCATTGCAGGCTGATTCTTTACCAGCTGAGCCATAAGGGAAGCCCAAGAATACTGGAGTGGGGAGCCTATCCCTTCTCCAGCGGATCTTTCCAACCCAGGAATCAAACTGGGGTCTCCTGCATTGCAGGCGGATTCTTTACCGAGTTATCAAAACAGTGTTCTGCTGCTAAGTTGCTTCAGTCGTGTCCGACTCTGTGCGACCCCATAGACGGCAGCCCACCAGGCTCCCCCGTCCCTGGGATTCTCCAGGCAAGAGTACTGGAGTGGGGTGCCATTGCCTTCTCCATTATTTCCATTTCATAGATGAGAAAACCAAGGCACAGAGAGCTTAGTTGCTCAAAGTCACACAGCAAATGGCAGAGCTGGAACTCAAACCCAGGCAGTCTGCTCCCTAGTCCTTAGGCTTAACCCCTACAGGATGAAGCCCAATGGGAACAGGCAGGCACCTCATTTAAAGGTGAAATACCCTCCCAAGACCAGTGGCTAAAATGATCTCCAAGTTCCTACTCAGAGCCATCTGCAGTCCTGGAAATTAAACAGGGGTCAGGGAGCTTGAATGACTTAATTGCTGTTCAATTTAGATTTCCTGGCTGAAAGGGTTTCTGCTCATCCTACTGGAAATTAATAGCCAATTGTTTCTTTGCATTCTTGTGGGAGGGTGAGCCATTCTGCCTGGGCCCTGGCTGTTTCTGGAACAGTAAGCACTCAGCCAGCATCAGCCAGGTAAAGGCTGGGAAGTGAAGAAACCAAGTCTCTTGTCGAACCTGGTAGCTTACTCCACTGGTCTAGGAGCTGGGGCCCCTCCTCCTGACTTTGCAGGAAACCTGCCCCTGTCGTGGGTCAGTTCAGCACCCTTCTGTGCCTCTAACAGAGGGAGTCAGAGGAAGGAAAGGCGGTTATTTGTTAGGAGAAGGGGCAAAAGGTCTTCAAAGGAAGCATGAGAAGCAGCAACCATAGCATCTATAGGAGTGACCCTGCACTATTAACAGTGGATGCCGCTTAGCACAGTAAGTCTACCCCCAGCCTTGCTGGATGGAAGTGAGCTTGGAGACACGGTGGGAGCGCCCTCTGCCTGGGCACAGGGCAGGGACTCTGTGAATACACACTGAATATCTTGTAACATGAGTATAACTGAACATCCTTGAAACACTGGGTTTTACTTTTTCCTGGTCCCTGGTCACCTCCTTATTCTGTCTGCCAGTGTGACTAGAGGAATACTATAAGCTGGCTGGATCCCAGCCTCATTTCCAGCTACTTTTTCTTTTCACTCACCTTGCAGTGCGCCAAGTCACACTGAGCTGCTTGCAATCTTGGAAAGGTGGGACTGCATTCAGATCAAGGGGCCAGGCAATGGAGACAAACTAGATTTCAGCGCTGGTCCCCAGTACAGCACTGTGAAGTTGGGCACATCACAACCTCTCTGGGCCTGGAGCGCCCTGTTCTCCCTTATAAAATACCACTTCCCCCTCCAGGCGCCAGGTCAGGATTATCCCTTTTCTCCGCCCCAGGTGGCCTGCCCAGCACTTTGCACACCCTCCTTTGTATCCACCCTGGGCACCCGGCCTTGCACACCCTGCCCTGCAGCATTTGTGTGAGCGCCTTACAGAGATCAGTTCACCTGCTCTGCTCACAGATCAGGAAATCAGTGATGCCGGGTGATTTGTCTTCGAATCACCAAACCTAGGCAATGCCTGGGATACAATCGTGCATGCTCAGTCGCTCAGTCCTCTTCTGAGTCTTTGCGACCCCATGTAATTCACCAGGCTCCTCTGTCCATGGGATTCTCCAGGCAAGAATACTGGAGTGGGTTGCCATTTCCTCCTCCAGGGGAATCTTCCCGACCCAGGGATTGAACTTGCGTCTCCTGCATTGACAGATGGATTCTTTACCACTGAGCCATCTGGGAAGTCCCCTGGGATATAATACAGGCTTAGGAAAAGCTGTTATGGAAGAATAGAGGAAGAATATAAATGAAGAAAGAAACACAGATGGAGAGAGAAAGGGACCCATCTCTGATGACCCCTTAAAAACAGCAGGTATGGTTTGAGAAGTTCTAGAAAAAAATGTCCTTATCCTGAAAATATCTCTTTTGCTTGCCCAGAGTCTAAGATTTCCTGCTTGGGAGACTTGTTCCTGGGGTTGAAGATTCTGTCTCCCCTTGTTTTTTTTCCAAGGGTAATGTGTTCAACTATTATCAGCCAAGCACCTTAGCATTCCATCACAAGATGGACTTCCAAAAGACAAGTGGGGAAAGCACGTCAGCGCTTTGGTGCTAAAGGTGGAGGAAAGGGGCCTTATAAAGGGAAGGGAGGGATCAGTGACCTAAAAAAAAGTCCATCTCAGTGAGTCAGAGTCATAAGAATGAGAACATGCAATTCTCATTCCCACCCTACCCTGCCTACCCGGTTCTCCTTTGCGTCAGTCACTCCAAAGCCCTCTTCTCAACTCCAGCTGGTGCCTGGATCCTTGCATGCAAGACCAGAAACTCTAGTGATTGCTGCACTGCTTTGATCTGATGAATATCCTTTTTCTCCTCCTTTCTTGTCTTTCTTTCTTCTCCTCCTCCTTCCTTTTCCTCTTCCTCTTCTCTTCTTCTTCCTCTTCTCCTCCTCTGCTTCCGTTTTCTTCTTCTATCTTCTCTCTCTCCTTTCTTTTTTCCTTGTAAGATATGTGTACCATTCGCCATGACTTTAGCCCTGTGAGTCTGGACTAGGTAAGGGAAGAACCTCTCATCAACTAATGCTCCAGAATGTCAAGGGACCTCAGAAGTCACTCACCCAACTCTGCCTCATGCCCGAATCCTTTCCAGCACCCACTCCAGAAGTGGCTTCTGCTTGAACCCTTTCAGGGACAAGATGCTCCCTGCCTCTCAGGGCAGCCGTTCCATTCTGGGAAGCTCCCATGGCTAGATGAAACCAGATCTGCCACTCTGAAGCTTATCCAAAGGAAGAAAAACAAGTAGAAATAAGTGATTTGTGTTAGACGACGTTGGGAAATTCTGAAGAAGTTCAAGGGTAAAGAAAAGGTTGTGTCTGTCCCAATAGAGGTAGATTTTTTTTAATTTTATTTTATTGAAGTATGATTGACTTACAGGTTTCCCTGGGAGCTCAGCTGGTAAAGAATCCACCTGCAATGCAGGAGACCCCAGTTTGATTTCTGGATGGGGAGGATCTCCTGGAGAAGGGATAGGCTACCCCCTCCAGGTAGCCTATTATATTCTTTTCCTATGGTTTATCACAGGATATTGAATACAGCTCCCTGTGTTATACAACAGGACCTTGTTGTTTATCCAGCCTGTGTGTTGGGTTGGCCAAAAAGTTCATTCGGGCTTTCCTATAAGATACTATGGAAAAACCCAAACAAACCTTTTGGCCAGCCCAATATACTAGTTTGCATCTGCTAATCCCAGACTCCCACCCACCCCCACCCCCTCCCTCCCCCTTGGTAACCCCAAATCTGTTTCTGTTCCGTAGGTTCATTTGCGTCATATTTTAGATTCCTAGGCATAGATTTACCTCCATAAATGAGCAAGTGTGGTGGTTAATTTTATGTGTCATCCTGACTGGGCTAAGAGATGCCTAGCCAATGAGTAAAACATTATCTCTGAGTGTGTCTGTGAAGGTCTTCTGGAAGAGATTTGCATCTGAACAGGAACCCTGAGTAAAGAAGATAGTCCTCTCCAATGTGGTGGGCTCTTCCGATCCACTGAGGCTGTGAATGGACCAAAAAGGCAGAAGAAGGGCCAGTTTTCCTGGACACCCTTCTTCTGCTGACCCTGGACATCAGTGCTCCTGGCTCTTGGGCCTTCAGACTTGGGCCGAATTACACCACTGGCTCTCCTGGGTCTCCAGCCTCCTGGCTTGCTTCTGTTGTCATTTGGGCTGATTCCTATAATAAATCTCCATTTATGTATATAATCTCTCCGATTGGTTATGTTTCTCTGGATAACCCTGACTAGTACAAGTATAAACAAGGACACTGTATCTTTGGTCACATCCCTTCAATGATTTCTTTCCTATAATAGAAAAAGTAAATACCTATAAAGCCTTAGATAGCTTTCAGACAGCCTTAAATAGCTTTCAGACTTTTTGGACTCGGAATCACTTTATACTCTTAAAACTTATTGATGATCCTCAAAATTTTTGTTTTTTGTGAGTTGTGTCTATTGATATTTAATATGCATGCGTGCTCAGTCGCTTCAGTCATGTCTGATTCTTTGCCACCCTATGGACTGTAGCCCACCAGGCTCCTCTGTCCATGGGATTCTCCAGGCAAGAATACTGAAGTGGGTTGCCATGCCCTCCTCCAGGGGATCTTCCTGACCCAGGAATTGAACCCCTGTATCCTGAATCTCCTGCACTGCAGGCAGATTCCTTACCCACTGAGCCAGCTGGGAAGTCCAATATTTAATATATTAAAAGATAAAACTGAGGAAAATTTAAATAGCTATTTATTGATTCACTTAAAAACCATTAAAAAAAGATATTTCATGTTAACAAAATTAAAATACATTTATGAAAACTGTTTTCCAAAAGCAAAATATATATGGTGAGCTGAGTGGCACTGTTTTTCAAATCTGCAGATCTCTCTAATGTCTGGCTTCAGAGTAAATAGCTGGATTCTCGTATCTGCTTCTGCATTTGATCTGATGCAATAGAGCTCCAATTCATATAGACTCTGGAAAACTCCACTGTGTACATACTTGAGTGATAGGAGAGTGGAAAAGGCAAATAATATAGTAAAATTATCATCATCATCATTATTACTAAAATAGTTTTGAACTCACGGATCCCATGGAAGGGTTTCAAGCAACTAAGATCAGGTACATAATTTGCAGGCAAATGGGAGGAGTCTCTTGGTCAAAAGTTATTTAGAATTTCAAGACAGCCACAACGCAACCTTAAACGGAGCACTAGCCCTTCTGAGCAGGGGGCCCTGTGTGACAGGACCTGAGGGCAACTTCAAAGGTCCCTGGACCACATTTTGAGAGTTGCTTCTGCAGAATACTGCCTGCATCTTGCATCAGATTGCTGACTCAGGGCCATGAGTATACCAAAACGCTACAGAGGTAGCAGTCTGCTTCTGTGTGTGTGTGTGGGGGGGGGGGGGGGGGGGGTTTGAGCTGCTGGATCACCAGGCATAAGTGTTTTTGATCAATAACACATCCATAGCAAGACAGAAGTACCACTCGTGCACGTTTACCCCTGGGTGCCTTCCACATAACCCAGCCTTTTACACAAATACACACACACACACACACACACACACACCCCTCTAGCTAAAAGGTTGCACCCCTTGTGTTCCCAATGGCTGCGCACCAGATACTCATCACGGTTTCCTGTTTTGTGTTTTTATTGTGGTTACGGGCTTCTATCAGCCAAGCTGACATCTGTGGTCCCCATTTTCCTGTTTCGTGCTTAACACATAGTGGGCACTCTATGCTTTTGCTGAGCTGAATTCTATAGTTCTGATGGTTGGGGGGAAATTCTACTTATTAAATGCTGTTAACAACTGATGGTTGGCAACATAAATACAGCGATTGCCCCTCCTTCCTCAGAACCAGGCTCTTGGGGCGATAAGCAACCCCTGACTAATGGGTGGATTCACGCATTTGAATGACAGCGACACAGCATTTTCTAGCAACAAGTTGGTAATATTTCTTGATATTCCTGAGGCTAAGATAAGTACATAGTTAATAAAGGAGCAAAGTTTTTATGGTGTTTAGAAGGATGGCCTTAGAATCCTGGTAACAAATAAGTCAATTTCAATGAACATTATGTGTGTGCACGCGCAAAGTCACTTCAGTCGTGTCCAACTCTTTGCAACCCCATGGACCATAGCCCACCAGGCTCCTCTGTCCATGAGATGCTCCAGGTAAGAATACTTGAGAGGGTTGCCACGCTCTCCTCCAGGAGATCTGACCAACCCAGAGACTGAGCCCACGTCTCTTATGTCTCCTGCATTGGCAGGCGGGTTCTTTACCACTAGCGCCACCTGGGCAGCCCAATGAACATTATACACCTTTATAAATACAATACAGAGCAGTTTACAATGCTGGTCAAATCACCTCTCTCTCCAGCACAGAAGAAAGGGACTGCAACCTCTCTCTCACTCAGACAAAAAATGACACAACAGAGGTATGAATCCTCCCCTTCTAAAATAGACCTTCTTCTACTCATATTAAAAGTTAGTACTGCTGCAAGTGCAAAAGATCCAGGATCTTAAATTCAAATCTACCACTTTACAGGACGGGGAAATTGAGACTTAGAGATAAGAAGTGACTTTTGTAAAGAATTTTTCTTACAATTTTATTTATTTATTTTCGGCTGTGCTGGGTCTTCGTGGCTGCTTCGTTTCTCTAGTTGTGGTGAGCAGGGGCTGCTTTCCACTTGCGGTGTGCAGCGGCTTCTCTTGTTGCGGAGCGCGGGCTCCAGGGCACACAGGCCCAGGAGTTGCAGCTCGTGGGCTCCGTGATTGTGGATCCCGGGCTCTCGAGCACAGGCTCAGTAGTTGCGGGGTGCAGGCTTAGTTGCTCTGAGGCATGTGGGATTCTTCGGGATCAGGGATTGAACCTGTGTCTTCTATAATCTCTGTGGCAGATTCTTTGCCACAGAGTCACCAGGGAAGTCTAAGAAAAGACTTTTTTTGCCCAAGATCACAGAGCTGTTTATTAGTAGCTGTGGGACATACACCCAATTCTCCAAATAGTTAGATAATGGATCATACACACCAGGGCTTTTAGGACAGTGTGAGTCCAGATTACTGAAAGTTTAACCACTACTTCATCTAGGATCATTAACAAGTAAAGTCCAAAATATTTCTTCCAAATACAGCTGGGCATCAAACCCTCCACTAGTGCCCTGAGCACCATCCCTTCCCTGACATTCATTTGAAACACCTTTGCTCCATTTTCAGCATCTTTATCCTCTTCTCTTCCATCAGCCCCCTTTCCTTTCCTCCAACATGCATTCGTTGCCTTGGGGAGAAGGAAAAGAAAGCTTTCCCATGGCTAGCTGCTCCTTGTAGCTGTAATTCTATTTCTTTCTTGGTTGTTACTGCCAAACCCCTGGAAGTGATCTATTATCGGGGCCTCCCTTTTCTCACCTCCCTTGACTCCCTTAGCCCTTGCAGTCTGGCTGTCATCCCAGAGCTTTACAGAAACCACCCACTCAAGGGTCAATGATGTGCCTGTCCTAAATCAAATGGCTTTGACTTGGTCATAATTCTCTTTGACGTCAATGACTGTGCTTCCCTAATAGTGATAGTCATCGTGATAATATGAAGCTTTTATACTTTAAAAGTAGGTCAGGTCTTAAAAAGCCATTTGTAAGTTCAGTAGTTAAAAGGACTTTGGAGCCAGACTGCCTACTTCATCTCTTGCTTGCATAACTGACTAGCTGGATCCCTTGCATCTCAGCTAAACTGGAAACATAACAGTAGCCAGCTCACAGAGTTGGGGTGAAAGTCCATGAGATATATTTAAAACACTGTCTGCCACATATTACATGCTCAATAAGCATGAGTTGCTGTTGTTAGTATAATATTTGTAAACCTAAGAAGACTGAGAAGAGTTTAAGCTTGCAATGTCCGTTCACATAGCCACCAGACGGAAGGGTTGGTTGGCACTCTGACATTCCCGTTTCTCCTTGCTGCTCTCATACATCTCTCAGGCATTTTTCTTTAAAATAGATCAATTTGGAAATCTATAGAGGCAATTGACAGTCCATCCCCAGATGGTCTCCATAAGTATCTTAGCAGCCTATAGGATCCATACCCCATTCACCCAAGGTTCTTTCTAATGAGGAACAGATTCAAATGAGCTTTAAATTCATGGATCACCATAGCTTGTGATAGAAATCTCCAAGCAACACTTTCCACTTTCTGCGAACGGAAATGTATAAGCCCTTGCATTTTCCAAAGCCTAGCCTACTCCTAAATTTGCATGAGGCTTCTAGGGTTGACACTCTGCTCTGGCCTCCTAGTAGTGATTTTTTTTCCATTTTGGTTTTCTTTTTTTCTTGCCTCAGGCTGATAACTGTAGAATACATGAGCTCAACATTTTCCAAATATAATACAATGCCCTCTTCATTCGACATGATGATGATATGATGATGACAAAGATGGGAGAAATTTCTTGAGTGTTTACTATGTGCCCAGCTCAGTTCTCAGCACTTTATATGCATCACTGTCCCACGTTCTCACTTCACCTCAAATGCACATGCACAATTCTTTTTCTCACTTTCAGTTGAAAAAAATGACCTCTACTTTCATTTCCATTATGAGCAAATCTCTCAGCAACATGCTCAATGCTTTCCCTGCTTTTGCGCATACAGGAAATTAAGGATTTAGTAATAAATCATAAGACACCTCAAAACAAAGCAACATGCAACTAACAAGCCATTAAATAAAGGATAATCAAAAGACTGAAGCTGAAGTAACTACCCCAGTGACCCCCTCCTGTCTTTGGTGGCAGTAGATATGTCATGTCCAGAACTTACCTTTCTTCCTAAGTACAAAACAAGCTGAAAGACGATTAGAGAAGCTTCAATAGGACTGCTGAGTGTTTACCAGGTCCCAGGCTCTGTACTCAGAGCTTTAGAAGTATTATCTTCTTGAATCTTCAAAACAGTCATGAGCTGAATATTGTTAGTGTCTCCATTCTACAGATAAGGAAACTGAGGTTAAGAAGGTTATTTGCCCAAGTCGTATTAGGCCAAGATTCAAACACCGGTGCATCTGCCTTCAAAGCCTACGTTCTCAGCAGCTCAATTCCTATGCTGACTTCTGCAGCAGTATGTTCTCCAAATTTTCCCAGAGAGAGAAAAAGATATGTGACTGCCAATGTCCTTTCTGCCTTCTCTCTTTTCTCCCATTCCCCTTGGGACTGGAGGAGAGCATTCACTTTCACCTCATCACTAACTTAGACTGGAAACATTTTAAAGTCATCTCATTCACCCCTGCGTGTCTAAAAACTTCCATAACTCCTGGCATATATATACTGGTCTGGATAAATGAACAAAATACCTTTCTAAAGGTGTTAGAAAAAAAGTAATCATTGTATTCTCAAGGAATGATCTTAGAGCTTCAGGTTTAAACAATTTATGAGTTTGGGCCCATGCAATGATGGAGCTTATTCTAAACAGACTGACGGAAGGCACTGGTTCTCAAACTCGGGTGATTTTGTACCCCCACCGCCACCATGCCAGGAACATTTAGCAGAGTCAGAAACATTTTTAATCCTCATGACTGGGGGTTGGGGGAGGGATGCCAGTGGCACCTAGTCGCAAGGATGCCATTAAACACCCTCCAGTACATAGGAAAGTCACCAAAATAAAAAGCTATCTGGTCCAAGTGTCAATAGTGCTGAGACTGAGAAACCAGTCTAAGGGTTTGTTCTTTCTGAAGCTGGAGTCCTGGAGGCTGAGGTGGGGCAGGGATGTATAAGCCCTCTGTTTAGCCGAGTGCCAAGCACCGTAATCCAGGGTCACCCTCTTATTTGAATGGAAGGAATGGGGAAAAGGAACAGCTTGAGGATCCACAGATGTAACTCCTGGTCCTGAAACCTACAACTAACATGATTTAGTGCTACAGAAAAGGGCTGGGCTCAACTTTTCACCTGTGAAAGGGGTGTGGATAAAGGGGACCCCTTTTAGTTCTTAAATCCCCTAGTTTTAACAAATTTTGAAAGCTGCACAAGGCATACATTTCTCCTGAGAAAGTGCCCTCCTGGTACCAGGAGGAAAAGAACATTCTTATTACCCAAGATGGGGAGTTGAGATGGAAATGGGCTTGCACAAATAAACATTATTCAAATAACCCTTATTTAATTTATTATAAATTAATTTTTATAAATTATATATATAATTTATTATGCTGCTGCTAAGTAACTTCAGTCAATTATTATAAAAACTTATAAAATAACCCAATTTAATGAAATTAAAAACGCTTACTCCTTGGAAGGAAAGTTATGACCAACCTAGATAGCATATTCAAAAGCAGAGGCATTACTTTGTCAACAAAGATCCGTCTAGTCAAGGCTATGGTTTTTCCAGTGGTCATGTGTGAATGTGAGAGTTGGACTATAAAGAAAGCTGAGCACTGAAGAATTGATGCTTTTGAACTGTGGTGTTGGAGAAGACTCTTGAGAGTCCCTTGGACTGCAAGGAAATCCAACCAGCCCATCCTAAAGGAGATCAGTCCTGGGTGTTCACTGAAAGGACTGATGTTGAAGCTGAAACTCCAATACTTTGGCCACCTGATGTAAAGAGCTGACTCATTTGAAAAGACCCTGATGCTGGGAAAGATTGAGGGCAGGAGGAGAAGGGGACGACAAAGGATGAGATGGTTGGATGGCATCACCAACTCAATGGACATAGGTTTGGGTGGACTCCAGGAGTTGGTGATGGACAAGGAGGCCTGGCATGCTGCAGTTCATGGGGTCGCAAAGAGTTGGAGACGACTGAGCGACTGAATTGAACTGAAACAACCCTTATGTTCCATTAGTTTCCCCTATATATTTCCTATTCACTTTCCCACAGTTTACCACCCTAGAAGCCCAATCCCCTTTCCTTTGTCTAACTACTTCTCCACAATTTAACACCATTTGTTAAAATGATATCTAAGCCCCCAGAGATTACTACTTCTTTCACATTCAAATATTGATATCAAACAAAATGTGTATGCTTTTCTCCTGTTACTCTGTCTGTCAGCTTAATTCACAGTCCTGACTCAGAATCTAAGAAGGTAGAGGAAAAGTTTTTCCTCCTCTGAAAAGGCAAAATTATTAAAAGACTACTGTGCTGTGCTAAGTCACTTTAGTCGTGTCCGACTCTTTATGATCCCCATGACTGTGGCCTGCCAGGCTTCTCTGCCCATGGGGTTTTCCAGGCAAGAATACTGGAGTGGGTTGCCATTTCCTCCTCCAGGAGATCTTCCTAACTCAGGGATTGAACCAGCATCTCTTAATTCTCCTGCATTGACAGGCAGGTTCTTTACCACTAGCGCCACCTGGGAAGTCCCACGGCTGCTTACACACGATGAGCACATTTATGGGCATTGTCCACTGCTGTAATGGCAGGGGAGTGAGGAGTGGACTCATCTTTGTTTAGAAAAACATGGTGATGAGTCTGTAGGTATAAAAAGTTATCCAATTCAGACTATAATGAAGAGGCGGAAATAAAGGGAGCTAAAAGTGTCCTCCAAAATAAAGTAATAAGAATTCTCCATTTTTCCCTTGAAATCTGAGCCACAGAGATATTGGAAAGGCTCAGGAATTATATAACAGAAGAAAATGAAAGCAGTTTATCAGGATAAGGGCGACCAGGGGACCCAGCAACATAGAAACTAACCAGATCAACAACAGAGATGACGTGGATACTGTGGTAGTTATTTAATAACTGATTATCTGATGGTTACCATGTGCCAGGGGCTTCCAAGGTGGTGCTAGTGGTAAAGAACTGCTCCCAATGCAGGCGATGTAAAAGACGCAGGTTCCACTCCCTGGGTTGAGAAGATTCCCTGGAGGAGGGCATGGCAACCCACTCCAGTACTCTTCCCTGGAGAATCCCATGGACAGAGGAGCCTGGCAGGCTACGGTCCATAGGGCCATAAAGAGTCAGACGTGACTGAAGGGACTTAGCAGGCACACACCATGTATCAGGCATGGTTCTAAGCACCTTACAAGTATTCAGTCACGGAGTCTTCACAACAATCCCATTAGTATTGTTTATTATCACTATTTTATAGATGAGGATGCTGAGGCAGAGAAGTTAAGTGATTTACTTCAGATTCCACAGCTGGCAGGGGGCACAGCTGGGATTTGAACCAAGGCAGTCTGACTTGAAGATCTGTTCTTTTAAATGACTGTATTGCAGATACACGCGTTTGCTCTGTGATGGAATTCTGTTAGCTCAGAAAAAATCTGGGAAGTTAAACTGAGACAGAACAGTGAGTGACAGCAGTGAGGATGGGCTAAAGGCGATGGAGGAAAAGCAGGTGGCCGGAGGTCAAAGCCAGAGATGCCGCTGGGCTGTCTCCTTTGCTGACTCCTCTGTAGGGAAGGCTGGAGAAAGGAACGGCAACCCACTCCAGTGTTATGGCAACCCACTCCAGTGTTCTTGCCTGGAGAATCCCATGGACCCAGGAGCTTGGTGGGCTACAGTCCATGGGATGGCAAAGAGTCCAACAGGACTGAATGACTAGGCAACCTGTAGGGGAGGGTAGGTCTCACAATCCTTTCTCTGGTTATTAAATGAAAGAGATGGATCTGGACCACCCCAAGGTGTCTTAGGTCGAGTTAAAAAAATGATAGGCTTTTAAAAAGTGATACGCTAAATTTGCCATCCACCAGAAAACAAAGAAAGTTGTAACCCTCCCCTCACCCCCGCAACACACACACACACACACACACACACACACACACCCCAACTCCCACCAGGAGTTCCCTCCTCACCCCTCCCTGCCTCAGGAGCAGGAGCTGGAGAGCTCCCAGGAGGGTGTGGGGGTTTGGGTGAGGGGATAGGGGCCCCTTGCCGTAGAGTGTGGGCATCACGGGATTCCGGAGAAAGAACAGAAGGCCCCTTGCCTTCCTTCCCCTGAACAATCGACCAGAAGGAAGTCGGGACACTCAGCGCTTGGATTTTCCCCCGCAGGAAACCCGGGCCCTGCAGGGCCTCCCGCTTCCCCTCCCCCACCGCCCCGGGTACAGCTCCACGTGAGCGCTGGGTTCTTTGGCTAAACAGAAAGGGCGGGGTACAGTCCGTAATTTGTCTTGCTGTCTATTTTAACCTTGTTGCTTCTAGAAATAACACTTTCTTAAATCTGAATTCATCAGAGAGGGGTACTAAATAATACTACATATTTACTCTGAGCCTGCTGATAATGAGCCCTAACAAAATAGGAAAGAGTCAGCCTCTTCATATATGGATACATGGGTGGTACTTCATTCCTCCAGCTACTTAATCACTTTCCTGAACTTCATTTTTCATCAGTAGGGTGGGAACACAGATACATACCTTAGAGCGGTGCTGTGATATTACATTTAAATTCTGTGTGAGGGCATCTAGCACCATATCTGACACACAGCAATCTCCTTGAATTTAGCATCAATGATTAGTTTTTAACTCATCTCTTTTTTATAGTTATTCGCTTGAAAATACATGAGACAAAGTTCCTGATCTCCAAGATCTCACTTTTGGTTGTGGCACATCCATTCAACTACCAGCCCACACCAAAATGCCTAGAAGTCTTGAAAAGGGAGCTACTGTGTGGTCAGAAGAAGCAGGACTTTAACTGGTTGAAGGAGGAGCAAGATTTGGGTATCATGTCACTTTCATTTGCATCCTGCCTTTTACACTCCAGGTGTAAAAGGGTCTTTCATACCTCATCTGCCTGAGTAGATGGGGACAGCAGGTGCCAAGAAGTCTTTTATAGGTGAGAAAACAGCTCTAGAGAAAGAATACAAGCAAGCCAAGACCAGTCTGATGTCAAAGATTACGAGGTGAAAAGTTAACCAAAAGTTAAAACAGTCAAGAGTAAACCAAAAGAGTCATCTGGCAGTTGTGTAACAACCCCAGTGATGACTGTCATGACAGCAAACTATTAATATCTACCAAGCGCTTATTCATTTGTGCCAGGAGTCACAGAAAGCGCTAAATGTGTGTTGGCTCATTTGGTTCTCATAATCAGTCTATGAAATACGGGGTAGTATTATAATTAATTTTCTCTCTCTTACAGAGGAAAAATGAAGGCTCCCAGAGGTTCAGAAACTTGGGCCAAGGTTGCTGGGCTAGCTGCTACCCAGGTGTGTCCACCCCAGAGTTCAGGCCCTGAGTTCAGGCCCATGGAAGTTCTGCTGAGACCAGCTTGTTCTAGACTATTTTAGACAGGAGCCATGTAAGGATCCCTTAGTCTGATCCTATCCAGTACCCCCAGTGGCTGGACTGTTCCCTGCTTAACAGGAGGTGATGGGTCGCCGTGGTTCAGGCACAGACTCTGAGGCTCCGTGAGCGGATGGGTCTCCTCTCCACATCCACCCCGACGCCTGCTCTCTCTGCTTCTGGCTCAGCAGACTCTACTCTCACAGGAACTCCCTTGACCTTCACCTTCCCAGCCTCTGTCCTCTGCGATCACCGAGTTTGCTCATGTGTGTCTAATATCCCAGCACCCTAGGCTAGAAAGAGAGCCCTGACATGACTGGTACAAAGAGTGAGACTGACCCTCTATCATAAAATCATGCTTCTGTAAGCAGCTTTTGCAGGAAAGAGCTCTCAGCAGGAGGCACCCTTTGGTCTTGTCACTAACTTTAATCTGCACACCCCCATACCCTACTCACCTCCAGTCCTAGCACCCTTTTCAGACCTTTTGATCACACAATAGGTAATTAATAGGTGACCAGATATCTTCCCCTGCTCCCCCTTCAGTAATCTTGTGAAAAAATTCTGTGAACAAGAAACCTTTTAAAGAAAAAAATCACAAGAGATCAACAAGCCTGCACACAGTAGTTGGACTGAGATTGTTTCCTTTTTTTCCCTTTAAAAACTTTCATGACCAAGCAGAATCATTGGAGATGGTTTTAGGGGGACACTGAGCCCACAGTCTCCCCACATTGCTGGCATTTTGATTAAAAGCAACTTTCCTTTCTGCCAACATTTCCCTCTCTCTCTCTTCATTGAGTTTTGAGCAGTGAGCAGCCAGCTGGACCTGATTTGGTAGTGCTTTCATTATCATTGTCTCAAACTGAGTTACTTTTTTTTTCTGGTTTTTGGTTTTGTTTGTTGGTTGGTTTACCAATTACTGATTTCTCTGCAACTTGTGGCTAACTAAAACTTCCTTCAATAAAGTCACAAATGTCTCACTGTACAGAAGGCACTCCCACACAGCTGAGAATTCCCAATAGTTATGTCATTTGGGGAGTTCAAAAAAGAAATGACAAAAAATGCAATGGATGTATTCCATCTCAAATCACACAAAACAGAAATGAATAAAGAAAAGTGAATAACCTCCTTGCTACCTTTTTTCTGCCCAAGGTACCCAACAATAACAGCTTGGACCTATCTTTATAAAATATATACACACTATTCAAGGGGGATCGAAGCCAGGTCTGCCCTATATATGACATTCCAATCCATATTGTCACAAAGTATCATGGCCACCTCTTAGGTCACACCAGAGGATCTAACATTCTTTTTAAAGCTATTTAATGTTTCATAATATGGATGAATTGTAACTTATTCTATGACTTCAGTATTTGTGACACCATGATATAATAAACATATGGACCTCCCTCGTGGCTCAGACAGTAAAGAATCTGCTTACAATGCGGGAGACCTGGGTTCAGTCCCTGGGTTGAGAAGATCCCCTGGAGAAAGGAATGGCTACCCACTCCAGTATTCTTGCCTGGAGAATGCCATGGACAGAGGAGCCTGGTGGCCTATAGTCCATGGAGTCACAAAGAGTCTGACACGACTGAGCTACTAACACAACAACAAGAAATATTGTATTTCTTCTTTCTCTCTGGTTCCTGACAAAAGCTTCCTAAAACCCTAGTAGTTTCCCATGTAATAGGGGTGAGAGGAGTCTTGTTATTCATTATACACCCCTGTCAACCAAAGCTGAGTCAATGCTAATAAGGTGACCCTTGGTGGTTCCCTAGGTCATTTCAGGATGGGGATTGGTTGCCAAAGGAACCAGCCATGTGATTAGAGGGACCCCCACAAATCCCCCTACCTCCAGGGAGGGGAGGCGGGATCTGGGGATTGAGTTAATCACCAATGACCAGAGATTTAATTAATTGTGTCTATGTAATGGAAAAATGTATGGATGCGAGAGTTGGACTGTGAAGAAAGCTGAGCGCCAAAGAATTGATGCTTTTGAAGTGTGGTGTTGGAGAAGACTCTTGAGAGTCCCTTGGACTGCAAGGAGATCCAACCAGTCCATTCTGAAGGAGATCAGCCCTGGGATTTCTTTGGAAGGAATGATGCTAAAGTTGAAACTCCAGTACTTTGGCCACCTCATGCGAAGAGTTGACTCACTGGAAAAGACTCTGATGCTGGGAGGGATTGGGGGCAAGGGGAGAAGGGGACGACAGAAGATGAGATGGCTGGATGGCATCACCAACTCGATGGATGTGAGTTTGAGTGAACTCCGGGAGTTGGTGATGGACAGGCAGGCCTGGAGTGCTGCGATTCATGGGGTTCGCAAAGAGTAGAACATGACTGAGCAACTGAACTGAACTGAACTGAATGGAAAAATGGAAGGGTTTGGAGACCATCCGATTGGTAAGATCACCCACGTGCTGGAAGGTGGCACACCTCAAACTGCACAGAGACAGAACGTCCTGTGTTCAGGATCCTTCCAGACCTCCCTGTAAACACCTCTTCATCCGGCTGTTCATTTGTATCCTTTAGAATATCCTTTGTAATAAACAGGTAATAGTAAGTAAAGTGTTTCCCCAGGTCCTGTGAGCCCTTATAGCAAAGCAAATTATTGAACCTAAGGAGAAGATCCTAGAAACTCCCAATTTGTAGCTAGGTCAGACAGAAGCCTGAGTAACCTGGAAACCCACTACTTTTGATTGAGTACATCTGAAACGAGGAAGGCAATTTTGTGAGACTGAGCCCTTAACCTGTGGGGCTGGACTAACTTGGGGTAATTAGTGAATTACTAACTTGGGGTCAAAAGTGAATTGATTTGTAGGATAACCAGCTGCTATCCACAGAGGACTAGAGAATTGTTTGGTGTAGAAAACCCACACATCAGGATCAAATACAGAATATGGGTAAAAATACTGATCATATCAGTCATACTCTTGATGGACCCTTAGATTGTTCACAGGTTTCTTCAGCTGTAATCAATACTGTAATAAATGTTTATTTCTAGAATTCCTGTATGATACAGCAATCTCACTCCTGAAGATACATCCAAATAAAGCTACAGTTCAAAAAGATATGTGCACCCCTGTGTTCATAGCAGCACTGTTCACAATAGCCGAGGCGTGGAAACAGCCTACACGTCCACCGACAGATGAGTGGATAAAGAAGATATGGTACACACACACACACACACACACACACACACACACAGAGAAATACTACGCAGCCATAAAAATGAACAAAGTAATATCATTTGCAGCCACATGGATGCAACGAGAGATTATCATATTAAGTGAAGTAAGTCAGAAAGAGAAACACAATACATATGATATCACTAATGCAGCATCTAAAATATGACACAGATGAACCCACCTATGAAACAGAAAGAGACTCATGACATAGAGAACAGACTTGTGGCTGGATCATGGGAAAAGCAAGAGAGTTCCAGAAAAGCATCTATTTCTGCTTTATTGACTATGCCAAGCCTTTGACTGTGTGGATCACAATAAACTGTGGAAAACTCTGAAAGAGATGGGAATACCAGACCACCTGATCTGCCTCTTGAGAAATTTGTATGCAGGTCAGGAAGCAACAGTTAGACCTGGACATGGAACAACAGACTGGTTCCAAATAGGAAAAGCAGTTCGTCAAGGCTGTATGTTGTCACCCTGTTTATTTAACTTCTATGCAGAGTACATCATGAGAAACGCTGGACTGGAAGAAACACAAGCTGGAATCAAGATTGCCGGGAGAAATATCAATAACCTCAGATATGCAGATGACACCACCCTTATGACACAAAATGAAGAGGAACTAAAAAGCCCCTTGATGACAGTGAAAGAGGAGAGTGAAAAAGTTGGCTTAAAGCTCAACATTGGGCTACAGTCCATGGGGTCGCAGAGTTGGACATGACTTAGGGACTAAGCACATACAGCAATAATTAACATTGCAAATCAACTATACGTCAATAAAAAATTAAAAGAAAAAAAATAAATTATTTTTAAGATTTCCCAGAAGAAATGGGATATAATAAAGAGATTCATAGGGCTCAAACATGAAGCTCCCGCTGTGCCAATAAGCCTCTTCAAGCAGCAGTTCTAGTCAGCCTTGGGTGTTGCCAGACTCCCACGGGAGGAATTAAACTTTTAGAAAAGAGAGTACATCTCCAAGTGGAAATTTTGCCTTGATAGATTCACCTGGATGCGTCCCAGCTTTCTGCTGTGCCAAAGAGCTTTCCCCTGAACACTCAGTCTCTGCCACCTGAGCCACCCACACCTCCTGCTAAGCCCTCCATCACCCAGGAGATAGGCTGGAGACCCTGTTGTTCCATCCAGACAGGGTTTTCTGCCAATTGTGGGGAAGGAGGTGCCTTTGAAATAGGGCAGAAGGAGTTCAGCTCTGAAGAGAGAGTACCTTTAATCCTAGAGACGGAGGGAGTGTACACAGATTACTTGTTTCTGATTTTCTGGGGGTCATATACTCCTGAAAGCTATAGATTTTCCCCCCTAGAAAAACGTGCTTATTTTTCTGTGTTAGTCGCTTAGTCATGTCTAGCTCTTTATGATCCCATGAACTGTAGTCCACCAGGCTCCTCTGTCCACAGAATTCTCCAGGCAAGAATACGGGAGCAGGCTGCCATTCCCTTCTCCAGGGGATC
>NW_011495081.1:10497884-10504610 GCF_000754665.1 Bison bison bison | reverse complement strand
TGGCTGGATGGCATCACTGACTCGATGGACGTGAGTCTGAGTGAACTCCGGGAGTTGGTGATGGACAGGGAGGCCTGGCGTGCTGTGATTGATGGGTTTGCAAAGAGTCGGACACGACTGAGAGACTGATCTGATCTGATCTGATCTGTGATTGGTAAGGGTGTGGGGGCTGACGGGGGGAATGGAGTGGCAGGTTGGAATTAGCAGATGTAACTGATTACATATAGAATGGATAAACAACAAGGTCCTACTGTGTAGTACAGAGAACTATATTCAATATTATATGATAAACCATAATGAAAAATAATATAAAAGAAAGAATATATATATGTGTGTGTGTGTGTGTGTATAATCCAATCACTCTGCTATACAGCAACGGGGTATCCCAGGTAGCTCAGCTGGTAAAGAATCTGCCTGCAATACAGGAGACCTGAGTTCAGTCCCTGGATTGGGAAGATCCCCTGGAGGAGGGCATGGCAACCCACTCTAGTACTCTTGCCTGGAGAATCCCCACGGACAGAGGAGCCTGGTGGGCTACAGTCCATGGGGTCGCAGAGTTGGACATGACTTAGGGACTAAGCACATACAGCAATAATTAACATTGCAAATCAACTATACGTCAATAAAAAATTAAAAGAAAAAAAATAAATTATTTTTAAGATTTCCCAGAAGAAATGGGATATAATAAAGAGATTCATAGGGCTCAAACATGAAGCTCCCGCTGTGCCAATAAGCCTCTTCAAGCAGCAGTTCTAGTCAGCCTTGGGTGTTGCCAGACTCCCACGGGAGGAATTAAACTTTTAGAAAAGAGAGTACATCTCCAAGTGGAAATTTTGCCTTGATAGATTCACCTGGATGCGTCCCAGCTTTCTGCTGTGCCAAAGAGCTTTCCCCTGAACACTCAGTCTCTGCCACCTGAGCCACCCACACCTCCTGCTAAGCCCTCCATCACCCAGGAGATAGGCTGGAGACCCTGTTGTTCCATCCAGACAGGGTTTTCTGCCAATTGTGGGGAAGGAGGTGCCTTTGAAATAGGGCAGAAGGAGTTCAGCTCTGAAGAGAGAGTACCTTTAATCCTAGAGACGGAGGGAGTGTACACAGATTACTTGTTTCTGATTTTCTGGGGGTCATATACTCCTGAAAGCTATAGATTTTCCCCCCTAGAAAAACGTGCTTATTTTTCTGTGTTAGTCGCTTAGTCATGTCTAGCTCTTTATGATCCCATGAACTGTAGTCCACCAGGCTCCTCTGTCCACAGAATTCTCCAGGCAAGAATACGGGAGCAGGCTGCCATTCCCTTCTCCAGGGGATCTTCCCAACTCAGGGATTGAACCTGGGTCTCTTGCATTGCAAGCAGATTCTTTACCATCTGAGCCACCAGGCAGATTCTGCACAAATTCAGGGTATGCACAAACTTCCTGAAGATGTTATCCAAGGCACACGGTCCTCAGGTCAGCAACCCGGCTCCAGGTACACTGCAATCACGTTCCTTCCTGAGGTCCACCCAGCCCTTGGCATGGATTTGACACAGCATATTTTTCTGTGATTCATTAATGCTTCCCTTCCTCCCATCACTGACCTTGTGCGAGGTCTCCCTCAGGCTGGATGTCACGTGCCTCCTTCTCCTCCAGCTATCCTGTTTGGAAAGATAAACCCACTTCCTCGCCCTCAGAAAGCTCTCGCTGGGCACAGAAGGCCGTCATCAATGCCACGGACCAACACCATTTTTTCCTGCTGTTGCTATTACCCTGACCTGCTTTCCTAGCCTCGGGTGCAAACCCACACTGGAAAGACTTTTCTCTCTAGCCTTTTGCCATCTGGATCGGTCTTCCGGAATCTTCCTGAAAGCTCTAAATCTTTCAAGTAAACTAGATTTTCCTCTCTGGCCTCTGCTTGTAAATATGATGACATTGTAGTTGCTAAATTTTTACAAAGGAAGTTTGGCCAAAAAAGAAAAAATGCTAAAAAAAAAAAAAAATGTCAAATTCAAATGGTCAAGAAGGATTTCCGTTGGTATTCGTGCTGCCCCCTCCTGGTTAGAAAGGAGGCACCAAGTAAACCTGAGTACTTGGTCAGTCGATTCTTGCTCAAAATCCTCACCATTTTACTTTCTCTTGATTTTTAATAGGAGTCCTACAAAGAAATGCTGGTCTTTGTTATTTACAAAGGCAGGGTACATGGGTGTCTATTTTAGTACCTCATAAGGTCCATTAAATGTTCTTGCCCTTTGATCCAGACATTTCCTTTCCAGGAACCTGCCCTGAAGAAACAGAGAAATGTAAGCAAGAGATTACCTTCGGGGATGGCCATCTTGTTATTGATGGTAGTAAAGTACAGAACAAGGTTAAATGTCTAATAACAGATGGTATAACACAGCCAAAGGGTGAAATATTATGTTCACCTTAAAATGATGTTAATGGAGAATTTTTAATAATATGAAGAAATGTTCATAACATGTCAAGTAAAACAGGACACAGGATGATAAGCAATGTACAATCACAACTAAATTTGCATTGAAAAAGAAATCTGGAAGTAATACGTCAAAGCTTAATCCAGCTTTCTCTGAGTAGTGGAATTAGGCTATTTAATACATTCATATGTTTTCCAGTCTTCCTATGAGTGTGTGATATTATAAAATCAAGAAAAAAATCATAAAACTTATTTCTGCATGGTGTAAGGAACATAGACTTTAGAATCAAATAGCCTAGATTTATATCCTGTCTGTGTCCTTGGAGTGACTCAATCTCTCCAGACTTGTTTCTTCAACAGTAAGTGGGGCATATAATAGTATCTACATATCAGAATTATTGTGAGACCTGAGTCTGCAGAACAAACCTTATTAAACAATCCTTATCTTCCATTAGTTTCTCTCATGTATTTACCTTCCCCAAACTTACCACCACTAGAAGCCCAAACTGCTTTCCCTTTGTCTTGCCTGTCTGGCCACTTCTCCACAATACATCACCCTTTATTAAAATAGTATATAAGCTCCAAGGTCTAGCCTCTTTGAGGAGTTTTCACCTCTTTTCTCTAAGGCCCTCCATGTGCATACAAAATAACTTTTCTTTCCTGTTCATCTTTTGGTCAGTTTAATTCACAGATCCTAGGTACTAACCCTAAAAGGATAGAGGAAGGCTTCTTTTTCCTCTTCCTTACACTATCAGCATTTGCAAACTTCTATCAGTGAGCAGGAATGATGCAGTTCCTATAAATTGTGCTGCATGTGTAGTTGAAGTCCCTTATAGCTGTCTTTTTTTAGGAGAAGGCAACGGCACCCCACTCCAGTACTCTTGCCTGGAAAATCCCATGGACGGAGGAGCCTGGTGGGCTGCAGTCCATGGGGTCTCGAACAGTCGGACACGACTGAGCGACTTCACTTTCACTTTTCACTTTCATGCATTGGAGGAGGAAATGGCAACCACTCCAGTGTTCTTGCCTGGAGAATCCCAGGGATGGGGGAGCCTGGTGGGCTGCCATCTATGGGGTCGCACAGAGTTGGACATGACTGAAGCGACTTAGCAGCAGCATAGCTGTCTTTTTAGGTGCTCAGACCAACTACCATCTTGCATCAAAAGGATCACCAAGGCAGTTGAAACAATATTTCAGAGATAGGATTGTAAAACCCTTACAGTCAGTCTCAATGAAGAAAATCTTCAAATAGATAGACAGCCACTTAGGGGTAAAAGGGGCCTTCCCAGTGGCTCAGTGGTAAACAATCGGCCTGCCAGTGCAGGAGAACTAAGAGATGCGGGTTCGATTGCTGGGTCAAGAAGATCCCCTGGAGGAGGAAATGGCAACCCACTCCAGTATTCTTTCCTGGAGAATCCCATGGACAGAGGAGCCTGGAGGGCTACCGTTCATGGGGGGTGGGGATCATAAGAGTCGTACATGACTGAGTACACACACATGCATTTAGGGGTAAAGACTTGAAGTCTTACATATTTTTCATACAAGGGTAGGAATAGTAATAATAAAACACTCTTGCCAATCTATGAATCTTGAATACCACTCAATGATAGAAGTTGAGAGCTCCTTTCTAACATCCATTACACTTATCAACATCCTACTAATTTCACCAATGAAAGTCTATTTTTGACACTTAGTTTGCTCATTTTGGTGTCTCTCAGAGGTAAAGGGAGCCAAAGTACTTTAAATGGCCTCTTCTGGAGTGATAATTTTCTGACATAACCCTAGCTGACCACCCATGGAGAGCAGATGCCTGATTAGAATGGTTGCTGCCCTAGGGTGTCACTTAAAATGTGTGTGCATCCTCTGTCACTCAGTCATGTCTGACTCTTAACCATCCCCTGAACTGTAGCCTGCCAGGATCCTCTGTCCATGGAATTTTCCAGAAAAGATTACTGGAGTGGGGTGCCATTTCCTACTCCAGGGGATCTTTCCTACTCTAGGGATTGAACCTATGTCTCCTATGTCTCCTGCATTGGCAGGCAGATTCTTTACCACTGAGCCACCTGGGAAGCTTGTCACTTCAAATAAGTATATATAAATATCACACGACCTATGTTGCAGTGTTTTAGAGTAAATCACACAAATAACACCTATAAAGCAATAAAGGCTCTGAAACATGTAAGCACACCAAATTATGTGATTAGTAAGTCTGATGCAAAAACTCTAAGTAGGTCCATATTCTGAACTTTGCGTTGGTTCCATGTACTCCCTTACAGATTTTGAACTATAAAAGTGGAAAGAGGAAACCTCATTTAAAATAGAATCAGGACGCCAGAAGCTCTCTTGCCTTCCTACTTCTTTCTCTCTGCAGATCCCAAAAAGGAAGAGACCTGCCTTTCATCTCCAAGTGGAAGGTTACTACTTTGGAACCCCCGAAGGAGGAAGGAGGATTTTCTCCTTGCCTGGCAACAGCCTAGCCAATGAGAGATTGTTGCAACTCAGCCAATGAAAAGTCACCACACTTTGCACTCCCACTTTCCTCCAATGGACTCTTTATTTACAACAGGCTGTCCCAGCTTCTCCTTTTCCTCTATGAAATAAGGGTCTTCTCTTTTGCTTCTCAGAACGTGCCTATGGTTTTTGCTAGAGCATGCTTGTCTCAAATTTCAATTCTCTGCCATTTCTAAATAAACCCGTTTTTGCTGATAAGCCCATTTTTGTGAAATAAACATAAAATTGGCTGTTTTATTTGTATAAAAGGTCAAACAGATTAAGTTTTTTTTTAAATGAATTTCTATTTTCCCATTCTTTTCTGAAATGTGGCTGTATTGAATGGGACAAGAAGCCTGGATGGTAAAGGTCTTCAGTCAGAATACCCAGAGTAGAGAGTCAGTGCTGATCTCCAGGTTCCTAGGGTCAAAAAGTTTATCCCCCCCACCCTCACCCACTCCAGGGCTCACTGCACATCAAGAATCCCATTAGAAGGGCTGCTTTGGCATTCTGAGAGTTCTCCATTTAGTGTGGTTTCATCAGAGGAATTAAGCCAGAAAGCATGCAGCTCAGATAACAGGATTAATTAACATTCTTCTCATTCTGCAGACAACTGATCCGGGAGGAGTGCCTCCTGTGTCTTGCTGGTCCTACTGCGGTAGGCCAAGCGCAGGCCTGGAGCTGCCCAAAGCTGGTCTGGGATTTAAATGGCTCTGCTGAATCCTAGCCTTCTCTAGGAACCGTGTGTTGTGACCAAAACAAAACAAAACTCCCCTTTGTTCTCATGGGGCTTTTCCCCCTCCTATCAGCCCCACTGGTTTTCGGCTTTGAATTTCCAGGCTGGTCTTGATATACGGAACCTGGCAGCTAATAATGATCGTAGCACTAACATTTATGGAGCCTCCCTGTGGATCCGCACGAGGTATTCATGAAATCCATGTGGAATGAGCCTTCACTAGAGGTCTCAGTCTCACCACCAGCCCACCTTGAGTCTGTGGCATCGTCTCAGGAGGCTTAGTGGTAAAGAATCCGCCTACCAATACAGGAGACAAGGGTTTGATGCTTGGGCTTGGAAGATCCCCTGGAAAAAGAAATGCAACCCACTCCAGCATTCTTGCCTGGGAGCTGTCATGAATAGAGGAGCCTGGTGGGCTCCAGTCTATGACGTTGCAAAGAGTTGGACATGACTGAGTGACTGAGCACCCCCACCCAAAAGATCTGCCTCCAGTATGGCATTTGTGAGCAATGGCTCCTCCATTGAAGACTGTAAGCAGAGATAAATATGCAGACTTGGACTCTCAGTGTTACCAGCTAGCACTGACTTAAAATTTTTCCCAGTAGGTACCTCCTCTCCCTACCATCCCCAAACTTCTCTCTTCTTCCGCCTGTCTCTTCATTTCTCCTCTTTTTCTTCCCCACCCTTACCGTCTATAATACCCTTGATTTTCCAGAGCTGTTAGGCACTAGCTCTCACTTTGCAAAGCCCAGCTGACACTCAGATAAGGAAAGCTAGCTTCATCCTTGGAACCCAACTTCGTGGCCTCAAGCACCTGTCTTGTGGGCAAGGGGTCCTCAGTACATTCCAGTCACTACATTAGCTGATATAATCCTCTTGACATTCTTGAGAGGGAAGATTCCTGGGGATCATTCCCATTTTGGACAATGAGAAACAGGCTCAGAGGTTAACTTGCGCATGGTCACAGCCAGCTTCAGAATCAAGAAATCCAGACCTGTGAGGGCTCTTAGTGGCTTGGCTTACTGTGACCATATGTCTCAGTTAGCCCTGCTGCTGCTGCTAAGTCACTTCAGTCGTGGCTGACTCTGTGT
>NW_011495081.1:10493687-10497784 GCF_000754665.1 Bison bison bison | reverse complement strand
AAAGTGAAAGTGAAGTTGCTCAGTCATGTCCGACTCTTAGTGACCCCATGGACTGCAGCCTTCCAGGCTCCTCCATCCATGGGATTTTCCAGGCAGAAGTACTGGAGTGGGGTGCCATTGCCTTCTCCATCAGTTAGCCCTGGAGAGTCCCAGTTTAAGCCAGCGTTCTTCATGCTCCGCAGTGCCCTAGTCTGGAACCTTATGGTTACTCTAACTATGCCATGGACTTGTCCGTCTTTGCACCCACAGGGCCTGGCAGCCGGAAGTGCTCAATGAATAGCTTCAGAGACACTTCCTGGGTGGGTCTTGAGACGGACATCAACCGTCTGAACCAGCCATACTTCCCCTGCCTTTTCCTCAAAGCCTATGAAGAGGGCTCTGTTGCAAGGCTGTCAGGCAGCTAGCCTAACAAAATGAATTTCTCTCTGTGCTTCAGGCTCCATTCATCTCCCTGTGGGTCCGCAGCATGGTGAGACACAGACAGGCTGGGCGACCACGGTGGACACCTTCACAAAGGCTGAAGTCATCATATTTCATCCTTACCTCCCTCCCTGGGAGACAATCAGGATTGAGATGGATTACACTTGTTCATGGGCTAATGTTTCAAGTGAGAGTTGGATGGAGGCTTAATAGAATTAATTAATTCTCCGTGTTCCAAGGGAAGGGAGGGAAACCGAGATAAGGGAAAACTCTCCACCACAGCAGGCTCTCCGATGGCCCCAAAACCCCTGGCAGGTGCTTACTGGTTTCTTTCTACGCCCTGATTTCCTTTGGGTCAAGGTTAGTTTTGTTCAGAGCAATAAGGAAAAGCAACCTTTCCCTGATGGCTTGTTATTTGTACAGGAAATTAACTCTATGGGTTTGGATTTTCAGTGTGTCAACTTTAGGCTGCATAAGGGCCAGGTTCCTTCCCTGCTCCGCCGTCCAACCTCCTTTGGAGCAGGGAGATAAATCTCAATCCATAGTGAGAGAGAGCTGCTGCTGCCGCCGCTAAGTTGTATCAGTCGTGTTCGACTCTGTGCGACCCCATAGACGGCAGCCCACCAGGCTCCTCTGTCCCTGGGATTCTCCAGGCAAGAACACAGGAGTGGGTTGCCATTTTGTTCTCCAATGCATGAAAGTAAAAAGTGAAAGTCAAGTCGCTAAGTCGTGTCCAACTCTTAGCGACACAATGGACTGCAGCCTACCAGGATCCTCTGTCCATGGGATTTTCCAGGCAAGAGTACTAGAGTGGGTTGCCAGTGCCTTCTCCGTGAGAGACAGAGGTGGTGCTTAAAAGCTAAGACTGTGGGGCTAGAATGTCTTGCTAAGAGTTCCAGCCCTGACACTACTTTTAGTATGGACCTTCATGTTCTCATCTGTAGAATGGGGTTAATAACAGTACCTCTTCCAAAGGTGACTGTGACAAGGAAAGGGGAAGCCCTTAGTTCAGTGTCTGACATATAGTGCCACATACCTATGCTATGTGCTGCTGGCTGGTAAGGAAAATTAATGTGGATAAAGGTGTCTGGGTAATAGGGAGGGGGATGCTATGCCAATTTAGACAGAAAGTGCTCCATCTGAACTAGACAGCCTGAACCTGTGGGCATACAGACCCAGTGTTTCCAAAATCTTCCAGTTTTTCAAAAGAAGCTCCCCATGTCCAGATTTTGTGTGACATCTTCTAAGTTGTGAATGCTGATGATGAATTTAAAAAAACATGAAATGCTGGACTGCACAGGACAATCAGTGGGTCTGATGCAGCTTGGGGCCTGCAGACGGCAGCCTCTCCTTACTTACTCCATGCCGTCACCACAGAATGGAGGAGACCAAAGTCATGCAGCTTCCAGGAAATACAGAGGTGGATGAATTGCTTTTATTGCATCCAAAGTAGTATTTGACAATCAAAAAGGAGAACAGGGGACAGGGGTGAGCAGCTGAGACTCAAATGGGCAGTGGTAGGTTGGCAGTGCCCAGCCCAGGGGCACTCAGTAGAGAAAAGGCATCCCAGTCTAGGCAAGCTTCCTGCTGGGACAGGTGGCAGATAAAATCCAGATTGTGGGTGGCTGCTTACAGGATGTCACTAAATCTTTGAATCACCAGACTTACCCTTACTTTCCAGTCACGATCTTAACACAGGACCAAGAGCTGGGCCTCAGGCATCAAGCTTTGTGGATTACATCCTGGCTCTACCCACTTTCAGCTATGTGACTTTGAACAGGTAACTTTACTTGTCTGTGCCTCGTTTTTATTTGTAAAAATTAATAGTGCCTGCATCCTGTAAATAGCCATTCACAATCTGGACTTTATCTGCCACCCTGTCCCAGCAGGAAGCTTGCTTGGACTGGGATGCCTTTTCCTTACTGAATGCCCCCGGGCTCAGCAGTGCCAACCTACCACTGCCCATTCGAGTCTCAGCTGCTCACCCCTGTCCCCTGTCCTCCTTTTTGATTGTCAAATACTACTTCGGATGCAAAAGCAATTCATCCATCTCTGTATTTCCTGGAAGCTGCATGGCTTTGGTCTCCTCCATTCTGCAGTGATAGCTGCATTAGAAAGAAATGAAGTGATATATGGGAAAAGTTAGCATAGGACCTACCACATCATAATTACTCAAGAAATATTATTATTGATATAAGTAACCATCATTTAAATAAATGTTAGCTCTTATTACTCACAAAGAAACAGAAAGTTATGAACAACTTAATGGATCTGAGTTTTAAAACCAGACTCCATGGGAAACATTAGGACATTGAGGACAGGCCCTAAATCTTACTTACTACTAAATCCCCAGCATGGAGCACAGTGTTCATTGAATAAGGGTCTCCTGTCCTCAGGGAGTGGTGGGGAGAAGCAAGACCTAAATGTGTGAAAAATTAACAATGAAAAATTAATGCTGCTCAAGTCATCAAAAGAAGGTCAATCTGAAGCAGAAGGGTATGAATATCTGAGAGTCAAATACAATTCCATTGAATATTCAGTTTCAGAAGAAATCAACTCAGATGCAGTCAGGGGAAAATCTCAAGGAAACAAAGGTGTGGCTTGGATATGAAGCAAAAACACATTCCATGAGGGCTGAGTAAATGGAGAGACGGTGACAAAGTACTAGGTGTGTTTCAGAGACAGTGAGCAGAGGAATTCGATGGGGGCAGAGTGGTCAGAACAGTTAGTAGGTAAAGGAAATCTGGAAAGCTGGATTGACACTTTATTGAAGAAGGCCTTCAAAGGCAGGCTATAGTAGAGATTGCTAGATGTCTCTCCTTCCTTTCAAACAAAATTCTTAGTTTATTTACCCAAAATATATTGATACTATACTTCTCAGCCTCAGTGGTAGCTGGGTGCAGCCATGTGACTAGATTCTGATTTTAGTTGAGACTTAATGAGATTTAAATTCTGGGATATTGACACAATGGCTGGAGCTTTAGCAGCCATCCTAGCTCTTGAAGCAAAATGCTAAGGCTTTTGGCAGGAAGGAAGGAAGGAGCCAATCTCCCTCATCAGCCTCAGATATTCTAACTCTGAATGGCTACTAAAGAGAGAAATAAACTTTACTGTTTAAGCCACTGTTATTTGGGGTGTATTTTAACATGCAGCCAAACCTAATCCTAACTGATACATAAGTCAAAGACTTTATGCTTTATCCTGGGATATCAGGCAACCATTGGAAATTTTTTTGGTGAGTAACAAGATTCCCTGGTGGCTCAGATAGCAGAGTCCACCAGCAAGAGAGACCCAGGTTTGATCCCTGGGTCAGGAAGATCCCCTGGAGAAGGAATGACAACCCACTCCAGCATTCTTGCCTGGAGAATCACATGGACAGAGGAGCCTAGTGGGCTATAGTCCATGGGATCGCAAAGAGCTGGACACAACTGATCAACTAACACTAACAATAAGATGAATATTTGGTACGGAGTCTAGTCAAGGCTATGGTTTTTCCTGTGGTCATATATGGATATGAGAGTTGGACTGTGAAGAAGGCTGAGCGCCGAAGAATTGATGCTTTTGAACTGTGGTGTTGGAGAAGACTCTTGAGAGTCCCTTGGACTGCAAGGAGATCCAACCAGTCCATTCTGAAGGAGATCAGCCCTGGGATTTCTTTGGAAGGAATGATGCTAAAG
>NW_011495081.1:10479210-10493587 GCF_000754665.1 Bison bison bison | reverse complement strand
CTCCAGTACTTTGGCCACCTCATGAGAAGAGTTGACTCATTGGAAAAGACCCTGATGCTGGGAGGGATTGGGGGCAAGAAGAGAAGGGGATGACAGAGGATGAGATGGCTGGATGGCATCACTGACTCGATGGACGTGAGTCTGAGTGAACTCCGGGAGTTGGTACTGGACACGGAGGCCTGGCATGCTGTGATTCATGGGGTCGCAAAGAGTCGGACATGACTGAGTGACTGATCTGATCTGATCTGATCTGATACAACCCAGAATAGTCTGGAAGCAGCTATGCAATAGGGATGGAAGGAAGGAGAACCCAAAGGCTGAAAGCTCAGAGAGGAGGTTAATGCAGTAAGTGAGTAAATAAGTAAGTAAGTGTTGCTCAGTCGTGTCCGACTCTGTAACCCCATGCACTGTAGCCTTCCAGGGTCCTCCATCAATGGAATTTTCCAGGCAAGGATACTGGAGTGGGTTGCCATTTCCTTCTCCAGTTAATGCAGTAGTTTAGGCAAAATGAACAAATGAGTGTATTAGTTGAATTATCCAGAGAAACAGGACTAATAATATTCTTGCCTGGATGATTCCATGGACAGAGGAGTCTGGCAGGTTACAGCTCATGGGGTCACAAAGAGTCAGACATGACTGACTAACACTCATTAGAATTATAATAGAACTAGCAGAATTATATATATAAGAAGGAATTGGCTCACACAGTTATGGAGGCTGAGAAATGCCCAGATCTGCAGTTGACAAGCTGGAAACCCAGAAGAACCAACTGGATAGTTCCAAGTCCTAGTCCAAGTCCAAAGGTCAAAGAAGACCAATGTCCCAGCTCAAAGACGTCAGGTTGAGAGAGATTTCTCTCTTACTCAGCTGTTTTTGTGTTATTCAGGCCTTCAGCTGATTGGATGAGGACCACCCACATTAGGGAGCACAACCTGCTTTACTTAGTCTATGGATTCAAATGTTAATCTCATCCAAAATACACACTCCCACAGATACACTCAGAATAATATTTGACCATTATCTGGGTAACCTCTGGCCAGTCAAGTTGATGCATACAATTAGCCATCACAAATGAGCATAGGTTGAAACCTGTTTTGAGGGAAAAATCATTCTAGGAACTGGGATTAAAAAGTAAAATATAATGGAATATGATGTATTTTGATAATGTTGAAAAAAGTTACTGCTTATTAATTGATCCAACGAAAATCTTGCCTTGGTGGCTCAGACCAGGCCAGAGAAAATCAGATAATATCATATAATATTTTAAAAGGAGGCTCCTGAGTGAGACTTCCTCAGTTAAAATCCTGGCTCCTTCAATCACCAGCTCTGCAACCTTGTGCCTTGGCTTCTTCTTCACCTACACGACAATTGGGGATAATCGTTTATGTGCTAGAGTTGCTGTAAGCATTAAATGAGAGAAGACACTCATTCATTCATGGGCTGTTATATTGCACCTGTTGCGTGCCCCTCACTGTGCTAGACGCTCGGAATACAGGCATGAACAAAAGAAAATCCACTATTTGGATTAACTAGCAAGGACACTTTGAAAAGAGAATATTTATAAAGAAAAGTGGCTTTCACTTTTGCTTATTATCTAGTTGGCAGAGCGAGAGTTGCCCTATGGAGAACTTGTTTTTCTGGATTTATTAATATCCTATAATTATCCTGTCAAAGCTTCCACTGAAGTAGACCACACTGTATCTGGATTGTCCCTCAGGTAGATCAACACAGTCTTGTCTCCCCAATTAAATGAAAAACACAAATATGTTAACGCATGCTGCTCCCCAGCCCATTTCTTATTTTGAAAATAAGAGTAAGCTTTACTTTGATTGTCTTTGATCGGAATGGGAGTGATTGTACAGAGAAACTTTATGTTTCAGTGAACAACTACAATCAATTCTTGTGGGTTATCAGATTCTAGTTCTGTTCATTGAGCCTATTTCTCCACTTTCTAAACGGGATCCTGGTATCTCACACATTTCGTCAGTAATTAATGTTTCCAATTTTTCTCTTACCTTCTTGTCTTGGCATCACTGAGAGCTAAGATGTCCTTTTCCCAAAGCCCTGCACACTAAACTGGATGACTTGACATAACTTCAAAAGATTTATCACCACAACAGTGTGCACCGCTCAACTGAACTGGATGAACAGCGTGCACCACTCAGAAAGCTCACCTGAAGGCTGCATCTTCTGTGGTCCCCTCTGGGGAATAACCATGACCATGATGTTGCCAGCTGCCATCTTCACACTACTACCCAAAGATATTTTGAGCTCAATATTTAGAAATCTAAACTGGCTGTACTTTGGATTAAGAAGAAAACTGGAGAGAAGAGAAGAAAGGGGAGAAAAATGGGTTCTGCAGTCAGTTCCAACCATTAATCTTTGTTTTTCTTTTGTTTCCACAGAAATGCTCCTCATTAACTGTCCTCATTGCTTGCATCATTTGCTGTTGTTTAGCCGCTCAATCGTGTCCAACTCTTTGCGACCCCACCACCTGTAGCCCAGCAGGCTTCTCTGCCTGTGGGACTTCCCAGGCAAGAAGACTGGAGTAGGTTGCCATTTCCTTCTCAGTGGATCTTCCCAGTCCAGGGATGGAATTCATGTCTCTTATGTTTCCTGCATTGGCAGGTGGATTCTTCACACTGCACCATCAGGGAAGCCATATAAAGGCCTGCTTTGGCCCTACTTCCCTCTACACCATTACCTCCTGCAATGACACACAGCTATTAAACTGGACTGATTTGTTCCCAGGACTGAGGCTGGCTTAGTGGGATGGGAGCCAGTCCATTAATAACTCAGCTCCTTATCTGTGAAACTTCTAGGGAGGTTTCAGATGGGATAAATGAAGGGATCTGGAATATACCACGGTGAAGAGTCTTTGTTCTGAATTCCCCTTATCTACGTACAAGGAGACCCTTCCCAAAGAATTACATTTTCATAAACCTCTGCCCCCAGGAAATCACAACCAGGGAAGACTGACTCCTGTCACTGGAGGTGAGAAGTTGGCCTGAGGATGAGAAATTATCTAAATTCACATGATTACAAACAGATCATCTCTCTCAAGTAATTCCTAAGGGCCCATTTATCTTTTCTAAATGTTGTTTGTTTTTCCATAATTGCCCTTCTCTTCCTCCTCATCCTCTATTAAGTTGGTTTACAAACTCCAAATTGTGCCTCCTTGAGTCACATTTTTCTGTGAACTCCCACATGTGAATAAAAATCTGCCTTTTCTCTTGCTAATCTATATTTTGTCAGATTAATTTGCAGAGCTCCAAACGCTGAGCATAAAGAGAGCAGAAGAAAAGTATTTTTCTCCCCAGAAGATTGATTCAAATTGAGACTGCCTTGCGGGTGGTATTAAATGGATAGCTACCTGTATTACCATCATTCTGCTGTTTATCCGATGGATCCAGCTGTGGAGCACAGAGCTAGAAAACAAATTTAGTAAATATAGAATGACTTTGGCTTATGTCTTAAAGAGTTCATACCACCTCTGTATTTCATCTTCCACTGGTCTCTAGGGGAATTTACCCAGACGAGGATAACAGGGTTTTATTTTTATTGCTCCTAACTAAAGCCAGGTTTTAACAATCACTTACCCTGACATTTAATTGGGTCCTTAAGGATGGTTTAGATTCTTTAAATAGTTCTAGTCTTTCCAGGGGACATTTAAAAAGTCATTTCAAGAGCTTAGCAACTTTAAGAGAAACAGTCTAAAGGATCCAGGACCACCTGCCACCTGGTGGGGAGATGGGAGACAGAGGAGGATGTTAAGGACCGCAAAGGGTATGGTCAGTCAAATGAGGAATAGGATCTAAATGAGTAATATAGGATAAGTGATTGAACCAGAGACTTCAAATAAATGGAATTTGGGGGTGGCGGGGAGGAAATGGGAAAGAGAGGACAAGGGAAACTGTTAATGATTAAACAGCACAAGAGGTAGATCAACCAAGGGCAACTTTGGTTTGGATCTTGATTCCAATAAAGCAACTATTAAATTTTTTTTTAATATGAGGAAGTTGAATGGATTGTATTAATTGTGTGTGTTATTGGTTTGAGTTGGAGTGTTTTTGTTCTTTGCTACTGGAGATACATTCTAAAGGATTTATGGATGAAAAGCTAAATTTAACTCACTTTTTACTGATAGTCATTTTAATTGTTTCCTGTGTTCTGACATTATAACTGCCATCCACCCCACCCCCGGAACAAATATCCTTTTAGTGATCTTTACACATATCTGGGATTATTTCCTTAGGATGGATTTCTATGAGTGCATTGTTGATGTTTGCAAAGATGAATTTTTTTTTTTTTTTTAACCAATTGAGCTATCAGGGAAGCCCTATGAAAAGCTATAACATCTATAATTTACTTCACATCAGGAAAGAAAAAATAATGTATAATGTGGGAAAAGGGGATGCAAATTGTACAAGAATAGCAAAATGATAATTATTAAAGTTAGGTAATAGAGACATGAGGGTTCACAATACTATCTGAATTTTGCATGTTTGATATTTTAAATAATTAAAAGTAAAATAAAATGGCATACATCATTGCCAGTAGTGTAAATTAATACAAACTTTTTGGAAAGCAATTTGGAATACAGATCCAAAGTAATAAAAGGGTTTACTCTATTAAAAAAAATTGTCATTTTTGCTAATGTCAACAATGCACTCATAGAAATCCATCCTAAGGAAATAATCCCAGATATATGTAAAGATCACTAAAAGGATATTTGTTCCAGTGGGGGTGTTATAATGTCAGAACACAGAAAACAATTAAAATGACTATCAGTAAAAAGTGAGTTAAATAACTCATGGTGAAGAACTATGTTGGAATATTATGCTGTCATGAAAAATGATGTTGCTGAAGAATACTAACATAGAAAATGTTCATAACAGGTGAAAAAGGTAAAAAACTGGTTCCCTATAATCAGATTTTTGCTTTTCTAGAGAAAATGAAAAGACGTATCTCAAAAGTCATAATGATTTTTTTCTAAATAGTGAGAATGTAGATGGTTTATTTTCTCCTTTTAAATTTTTCATGTTTTTCTAAAATTCTAAAAAGAGGGGCTACCCTGGTGATCCAGTAGTTAAGACTTTGTGCTTCCATTTCAGAGGGCATGGGTTTGATGCCTGGTCAGAGAACCAAGATGCCACTTGCCTCATGGCATGGCCAAAGGAAATGAGAGAATGGAAAGAGTATATATTGCCTAAGGCTTCCGTAACAAAATACCACAAACTGGATTGCTTAAAATAACAGAAATTTAGCTTCTCACAGCTCTGGCAGGAAGAAGTCTGAAATCAAGGGGTCCATATGGACATGTTCTGAGGGCTCTTGGGGAGAATCTGCCCTGTGTCTTTCTCAGCTTCTGGTGTTTCTGGCAATCCTCAGTGTTTCTTGGCCTGTAGACTCTACTTGCTTATGGCATCACTACAGCCTCTGCTCCATCCTCATTTGGGGTTGTTCTCATGTGTCTCTGTCTCTCTTCTCTTCTTGAAAGGACACCGGTCAGATTAGGGCCCAGCCTAACCAACAATGACCTTATCTTAGTTTGATTGTAACTGTAAAGACCATATTTCCAAATAAAGTCATGTTCACAGATATCAGGGATTAGAACTTCAATATATCTTTTTGCTGGGACTCAGTCCAAGCCACAATAGGAGGGCTACCCTGCCCCTCCAATTCCTAACATCCAGCTAAGTACTGACATGAGTCATGTGTCCAGTCCTTCAAGGATAGACAATCACCTTGTCCCAAGGATGCTACCACCTGTTTAAATCTGTGATGAGGCAGGAGGTGCTCAGTGGTGGGTGGGGTAGGCAATGATTTGACTCAAATACTCAAAGGTCACGTGCAGTAGAGAAAATTTCCCAAAGAAATGGTATACCAAAGTATGTTAGGCAGATGAAAATAATAGCTGCCACAGTTTACTCTAAACCATTATGTTGGTGGTGGGAAAGAATCTACCTGCAATGCAGGAGACCCAGGTTTGATTCCTGGGTTGGGAAGGTGCCCTGGAGAAGGAAATGGCAATCCACTCTAGTATTCTTGCCTGGAGAATCCCATGGGCAGAGGAATCTGGATGGCTATGGTCCATGGGGTCACAAGAATTGGGCATGACTTAGCGACTAAACCACCAATACTTATTAATAAACCATTATGTTAAATCATCCCATTTTCTGGGATTATATTTATTATCAATCCATTTTGAGAGATTCACCAAGAATTAATGTTGGGTATATTGGTGCATTTTACCTTTTAAAAATAGGAACTCGAATTACTGGTAACACCTGCCTCAAAACTTTTCCAAGGTGAAATTATCAGTTGTATGAAACATTTCCTGACTGTTATATATCATGAATAAAACAGCTGCTATAATCTCTTAGGCAAAGTCAAGATAGGTTCATGTCAAAGAATGTTTTTGGAATTATTATGAAACTATAGATATGTCACAAACCATTAAAAATGGTTAAAACTTATTCTGAAGAGTAATCTTGGAAGTTGGGAACTGTTATGGGCTGAACTGTGTCCCTCACTCCCACCTCCAAGCTCATATGTAGAAGTCCTAATCCCTAGAACCTCAAAATGTGACCATATTGACCATAGAGCCTTTCAAGAGGTCAAGGTAAAATGATGTTCTTAGGGTAGGTCCTAATCTAATGTAACTGGCATCCTCATAAGAAGAGATTAGGACCAAACACACATGGAGGGAAGACAAGGTGAAGAGATGGAGAAAGAAGTCACCTGCCAGCCAGGGAGTGAAGCCTCAGAAGAAACCAGGCCTGACATCAGCTTGATCTTGGATCTTTAGCTTCCAGAATTGGGAGGAAATCGATGTATGTTGTTCTTTGTGGTTCATATGTGGTTCATATGTGGTTCTTTGTCGTGGGAGCCCTAAATGAATACACAGACCTAGAAACAACACAGAGGATCCTGGCAGACGTGGTGGGGACGCACCAGAGCTCAGTGCTTGCCATTCAGTCCTGGTGTACGTTCCCTGGAGCCTGCCTCTTTTGGCATCCTCCGTGTGCAGTGTGGACAGTCAGGCAGCTTCAGAGGGGAGTCATATTTGGCTAGTGATGGGCAAAACCTCTGAGGCATAACTTCTCTCGGGTATGAGATCAAGACCTCATCTGGGCAAATGAAGCTTGAAAAGACATCTGTTCCAGGGCTTTTTCCCAGGTAGCGCTACTAGTAAAGAGCCCATCTGCCAATGCAGGAGACAGCAGAGATGTAGGTTCAACCCCTGGGTCAGGAAGATCCCCAGGAGGAGGAAATGGCAACCCACTCCAGTATTCTCGCCAGGAGAGTCCCATGGACAGAGGAGTCTGGCGGGCTACCGTCCAGGAGGCTACAAAGAGTTGGACACGACTGAGCACACACAGTATGGCGATAAAGGCTTATGGGAAAGCCACTTTCTTGTTTTTCTGAGAAAGCCACCAGAGAAGATCTTTTCTCTTTCTGAAGGATGTGGTAGAGGAAGCATGTAACCCCTGGATCCATTGGAAACCATCTTCTGGCCATGATTTGTGATCGTTTTAGCATGAAATTGTCCTCACAGAATGCAGAGTATAGTGAAAGGAAGAAAAGAATCTTTGGTGACAATTTTGAGTGCTATATTAAACCTTAGATGACTTTGCAATTACATGGGCCAATAAATGCCCTTTCTCATATCAATCAGTTATTTTAACTGGAAGTATCTTTCTCTAATGGTTAGAAAATCAATATTTTTTTAAAGGCATGGATTACTTTCATAAGTTTAGAGAAATAACTGAAAGCAACCACCAGCAAGCTTGCTCGCTCAGTCGCTTCAGTCGTGTTCGACTCTTTGCAATCCTATGGACCACAGCCCACCAGGCTCCTCTGTCCATGGGATTCTCCAGGCAAGAATACTGCAGTGGGTTGCCATTTCCCCCTCCAGGGGATCTTCCTGATTCAGGGATCGAACCCCAGTCTCCTGTGTCACAGGCAGATTCTTTGCTGGCTGAGCCACCAGAGAAGACCCCAAAGCAACCTACAGCATCAAAATCCAAAGAATTACTTTTGGAAAATTCCATAATAAGAAAAGTAAGAAGCAGGAGGAATTTTCTATCAGGAACTTATTTCTAAAAGTGGAATAAAATCATTATAAGCAAACATAATAAACAATTACCCTTTACAGATTATCTTTGGCCAGGCTCTGCACTAAGTGTATCATATGCAGTAGCTCATTTAATCTACACAACACTCCTGTGAAGAGGGTTCTACAAATTTTCCACTTCTACAGATGAGGAAACAAAGATACCAAGAGTTTAAATAACCTGCTCAGTGCTACCATAAAAATGGCTAAAGGAAAATTGGGTCCTGCTAGTCTAACTCCAGGCGCTTCCCAGGTGGCATTAGTGGTAAAGAACCTGCCTGCCAATGCAGGAGACATAAGAGACGTGGGTTCGATCTCTGGGTCAGGAAGATCCCCTGGAGGAGGGCATGGCAATCCACTCCAATATTCTTGCCTGGAGAATCCCATGGACAGAGGAGCCTGGCAGGCTATAGTCCACAGGGTCATAAAAAGTTGGAAATTACTGAAGTGACTTAGCATACCATCTAACTCCAAAGCCCCACCTTGAACAAGTACACACACTGCCTTCTCAGCGTATATCAATTTAATCCTTACACCACTTTCCAGGGTGGGACCAATAACAGATGAGGAAATTCATATTCACAGAAATTAAGTAACAGGAGGGAGCTCCATAAGCTCATGATTATGCAAAAAGGTGAACCACAGGGCACAGAGTATTAAGTCAGAGATTAACAGGCAAGATAATTGATATACGGAACGAACCACCAAAACTTGGCACTTGGTGAGCCCTTAGAGTCCTGGTTCATCACGTTCTTTTAGTACTGGAAGATTAAGGCTCAGAGAAGTTTCATCTCTTGCCCAGGGCAACAGAGCATGTTAGGGACAGAGAGGGCATGTGTAGGGCATCTGCTGAAGGTGCTTAATTTGGGAACTTTTCCCTGTCTTAATGGAGTAGATCAAGCCTCCAGGGCCTGTTCATCTGATAATAGCCCCCTGATTTTTGCTGTAGAAACCACCCCTTCTCCCTGCATGTGGTCTTGGAAGAACTGGTAAAAGTCTCCCTCCCTTGGACATGTGATTTGAGCTAGAACAATGGGAATCTGTCTCCTGGGAATTTAAATTTGAGCTACCATTTATTTTGATAACAAATCTCTGTTTTTCTTTAAGGAATTCAGAGTCAATTTGTATAGTTTAGAATCTGTGAACCTGGATTAGTTAAGGCTTTTTCAGTACAAGTGTTAGAAACTCAAGCCCAATATACTTAAGCGAAAAAGCACTTAGTGCCTTAGGTGAGGGATCTGCAAACTGTTGCTCTTGGGCCAAATCCTGCTCACCACCTACTCTTGTAAATAGTTTTATTGGAGCCTAGTTACACCCACCGGTTTATGTACTCTCTATGGTTTTTACACTGTAATAGCAGAGGTGAGTAGCTCTGACAGAAAGCTTTTCTAGCAGGCCCTTTATAGGAAAAGTCTGCCGATCTCTGATTTAGGTGGAATCAAAGTCAAGTGGCTTGATCGAGGGGCTTGATGATATTTCCAAACTCCAGACCTTCCATCTCTCAGCTTCTGCCTGCTTTCCTCCATGTATTAGCTTCATTCTTGGACTAGCTTTCCCCTTGCAATTGTAGCCCAAGCAGGGACAACAGTTTATTCCCTCCACAGGCAAATAAAAGTCTTGGGTCAGCAACTCATTGGCCCAAATCAGCTTTTCCCTATGGGCAGAGGAGCGGGGCTTACTGATTGGTTTAAGTCAATCAAGATTCACCCCTGAAGCTAAGCATGGGGTAAATCAGGATTCTGTAAGGATATGAGGAGCCTTAATTTACCAGATTTGCTGAATGGCTTCCCTGGTGGCTCAGATGGTAAAGAATCTCCCTGCAATGCAGGAGACCTGAGTTCCATCCCTGGGTTGGGAAGATCCCCTGGAGGAGGAAATGGCAACCCACTCCAGTATTCTTGCCTGGAGAATCCCAAGGACAGAAGAGCCTGGTGGGCTACAGACTATGAAGTTGCAAAGAGTTGAATAAGTCGGAGAGACTTCACTTTCTAGCGTCAATACTCCTATCATACATGACTTCCAATGCAGAGTTGGGAGGAGATGCATGGAAGCAGGCCATTAAATAGTATTTCCACCATAAACGCCATAGTAAATATTTCAAGGGCTAAGACGATAACAAAGTGTAGCAAAATAATTAGGAAGTGATGAACTTGGAACATTTATTACTAATTGCATGTTTATATAAGTTAATTTTTAATAAGGGCCATGTTTGACAACTGGCTTATGCTTAACAGTCAGCTCTTACTCACCAGCTCCAGCACAGCATAAAACTTATGGAGACTTCTTTTACCAGAACACAAATAAATAGATATTAGATGGTAAATAGACAACAACAACAACAACAAAAATACCACACAAGTATCCACTGTGGAAAAACGGATAAACCAGGTAAAGGTGGGAAACAGCATGTGACTCCAACAGGGGTGGGAGGCTGGAGTCAGGCCCTGTGAGGCTACAGATGTGTGGGCTTATGCAGGCTGCCCACTGTCCCTCAAGGAGTTCCATAAAGCACTGGTTTATGCTGACTTCAGGTGGCCTCCTCAAGTAGGTAAAGTAGGTAACGTGACCCATTAGGCCATGCTGAGAGCTAATCCAGAAAGTTCCATAGGAAGAAATCAGGCCATGTAGGAGGGCCAGACACCAAGGAAAATTAAAAGCACAATATGATGAAAATACAGATAAATATTAAACGCCATTACTATGGAACACAGTTCATTGATAACAAGTCTCTGGGAGCATTATTAATAAGAAAATTAAGAAATGTCTTGGATCTATACTGTCTGGGAAAGCTCTCAAAGGACAGTCCTTTGCACCATCTGATTTTGGCCCCATGCTCACTCTCGGAGGGGACAATGTCTCTACAAATGAGAAACAGAAATGTGGGCGTGGTTATAGCAGACAATTGATTGTTGCTGCTGTTCAGTTGCTAAGTCGTGTCCGGTGGGGTCTTTTCCAATGAGTCGGCACTTCGCAACTGGTTGAGCTGTGCCTATAATTCTAGTCTTTTGATTCTAAACTCTATTTTATGAGCTGTAATCCCACAAATAACATGCTTTTGCCTTGGGATATTCACATAAATAGGTTAAAACTAGAGAACCAAGTTACCACATAAATAGGTTAAAACTAGAGACCCAAGTTACCACAAGAAAAAATACCAGGATAATAAATGCTTTTATTTAGCGATTTATTTGTATAGGCTAATGAGTCCATGAATATATTTTGATGAATTATATATGTTAGCACCCAAAAATGAAGCAGGTAAATTTGACTCTGCCACTTGACTTTCAAAGCAGTAGGTTTCAACACTATTACCATGGATAATATAGTGGTTCAGAGTTCAGATTGTAGAGACAGGATGCCCGGATTTGAATCCCAGCTCTATTATTGCTATCTGGAGAATATTGTTTATTTTTTGTGGCTTAATTTCCTCATCTGTAAAATGGGGACAGTAACAGTGCTTAATTCACAAGGTTGTTTGAAGGTTAAATGAATGTACCTGGCACACAGTAAACCCTTGATATATGTTAGTGGTTAGTATTTTTTATCATGATCAACACTACTGATTTTACTTGGCACAAATATTAGCTTCAGAAGTTGAATTTAAACGGATGTGCTTATTTAAATTTAGATTTATTTCTGCTATGATCCTTAGTAATAAAAACACCATACACTCACATTCATATTTTTTTATATTGCCCAAAATCTGTCTGAAAATATTCTCTCATTTACTCCAATAGTAACAAGAGCACTTGCATCATTTCCACACTGGACAGATAAGGGATCTGAGAAAAAGAAAGGTTGGATACTTAAGTGTTAAGCATTGGAGCTACAATCCAGCCAGGTCTCCTGACTCCAACAGTTACCAAAGAAAGCTGCGCTTTCTTAGCATTTTAGCTGCTGAATCACTGGGCTGTTCTTTGCTCACAAGGCTTCCCCGAAGCCCTCCGTCCCCTTGCTAGGTTTAATGGCTGGTCTCTGATGCTCCTTCAGCATCACCACCTTTCCTTTCACTGGAGAATCCACTCCTCCCCCTTTCTCAGCCGTGCAGTTTGAGTGGGACCAGCTTCACACACTCAGTCCCATGAAGGATCCTGACTGATACAATTAGCCTGCCTTAGACTCTGGGCCACGTGATTGGGCGTGGCATGAGCACGTGACCCACTGTGGACCAATGAGAGCTGCGAATCCTAGGTCTTCAGCTGGAGGCTCGAGAAGAGATTCCCAGTATTCCTGAGTCCAGTGTGGGTTGAGGGTTCTAACTGGGTTAGTTCTGTTGTTCTCATGATAAGAGAGCAGGAAGCCGCCAGCAGAGGCAAGTGTGCATCTAAGCAAAGGACGAAATCCACAACAACAAAGGCAGCATGAGGATGTGGAGAAAACCCTCAATGACATCATTTGGGCAGCTAGAAATTGCCTCACTGGAGGCCAGCATCCACTCCAAACTTTTTGGTTATTAGGATCAAAATTTTCCTTTTATCATGGAAGCCTCCAAGTTGGGTTTTCAGCCATAGCAAACAAGAGTTCTGTCTGATAGAAAGGGCCTTCCAATATGACCTACACAGAATACTCAAAGCAAAGAAGAGATTTAGGCTAGACTAGTTCTATAATCTTGACATGGGATATATATATTCTTCACAATGCTTGCTTCTGGTTCTAAATTTCCTTTATTCCTCCTTTTTTTTTTTCATATAGTACCTATTGAAGAGTTAATAACCCATTTTATTTTCCATCAGGAGAGAAAAAAGTGATGAGTATTAAGTGCTTCTATTATTTAAAAAGTTATTGCTATACGATTTGGACTATCAGGACTGTTCTAGTAAAAGGATAAAAGGTGTGGAGGGGGTGCGGCAGGGAGGGTAATTAAAGGAAACCGGTTCTCAATCGGCGAACCTCCCAAGAACATCTTCTTTCATTATATTTGAGTCTCTGACACTTGTTACCAAATTTAAACCTCCTTTTCTGCCTTTCTCCCATCTTCCTTCTCTCTGATGTATGCTGTGATCCACTCCCTCGTAATTCCTCTCCACTTTTCCGGATATCCCAGACACGTCCCTGGCTGTGCGTGTTGCCCACACCTCCCTCTCACTGCATGACTTATGTCACATATGTCCCTGTGCGCCCGTCCTAGTGCAGGCTGAGCACTCCAAAACTCCCACCCTCAGGGTCCTTAGTGACTCATAGCTGACAGCAGCCCCACACGTCCATATCCTCCCTTTCCAGAGATGATGTAAATGAACCCAAACTATCAGGGTTTCATGGATTCATCACATCTCAGGATTGGAAGGAAATTAGCTATCTAATGCAATGGTCCTAAATGGTATGTATGGATCAGCTGTATGTAGTGTCCTAAGCAAGGTGGTAAAAATAGTAGCAAATAATTTACTTAAATCGGTGAACTTTAAAAGATAAAACAAAGACTGATAAAAAGAACTGCATTAAAATCAGGGACTTCTGTTTATCAGAAAGCACCTATCACAGCTAAAGTTCTCATATCTAGACTCCATGAAGAATTTCGGCAAATGAGTAAGAAACTTCAACAGACTCTTTCCGGAAGAGGGTATTCGAATGGCTAATTAGTATATGAAAAGCATACAAACGCATCACTCACTTCCGAGACACCAACGAAAACCACCAGAAACCAGAATGATAACTGAACTGCTCATAAGAAGTCTCATGGGAATGCAAATTGTTGTTGTTCAGTCGCTCAGTCTTGTCCGACTCTTTTGTGGCTGAATGGTCCATAGCTCACCAGGCCCCTCTGTCCAGGGGATTTCCCAGGCAAGAATACTGGAGTGGGTTGCCATTTCCTTCTTCAGGGGATCTCCCCAACCCAGGGATTGAACACAGGTCTCCTGCATTGCAGGCAGATTCTTTACCATCTGAGCCACCAGGGAGGCCTACTATTAAGAGACATTTCTAAGTGTAAAGACAGGTCAACTTTAAAGTATCAGCAGATCCATATGGCCCTCAATGCCTATAACATTTATTATCTGGTTCTTTACACAAAAAGTTTGCTGACCCCTGCCTAGACTAATAAACTTCCCTTGCAGTCAAACCCCTATAAGAGGCAGGAGGAAGTTGATTTCATCACATCCGGGTCCTAAACAACAAACTTTTAGGTGCCCCAGGTCCCATCCCAAAGGAGAGACATCTGGATGCTCTGGGTTTAGGAGAATTCACAGGTGCTCGGAAGCTCCTTTCTGCCCCTAACAACCCCATCCCTCTGTTAGCCACTCCTGAAAGGACTAGTTTGGCGGC
>NW_011495081.1:10473847-10479110 GCF_000754665.1 Bison bison bison | reverse complement strand
GGAAAATTCACGGGTGCTCGGAAGCTCCTTTCTGCCCCTAACAACCCCATCCCTCTGTTAGCCACTCCTGAAACGACTAGTTTGGCGGCAAGGTAACTACGGTCATCTGTGTGAACTCTATTTATGTCTAATTACCCCACAGCACAGGTTGGTTTTGCATATCCTTTACAATGTCATATTAAATTTGTTGCAAGCCTTATTTGATTCCAAACTAAACTATACTCATGCATATTCTATCTTCCTAATGAGTTGTCTTTGGAAAATGGTCATTGGCTCACAATTTACACAAAATCAAAGGGAACACTGGTCAGGAGTGCTGGGCTATTGGCTCATGCCCAGAATTATTTCTTCATGTGTAGCTGAAGAAAGGAAACGACTATAAAGCTAACAGCCCCCAAAGAAGTTACAATTTCCAAAACTAAATATCAAGAGAGAACCATTAGGAAGTTTATGAATTGTGTACTGATTTAAAATTTCTAAAGCCAGAGCTATCAGCTTAAATTAATCAATTTCTGTCTTGACTAAAGCTTTTTGTAAAATAGCATTGGGATTTTCTCAATACATCTGAACTTTTCAAATGTGAATTTTATACCAGGAGAGAAGACAAATATACTTTCCCAGCCTAATAGTTCGATTCAAGGCATAAGCTTTTAATAATAATAGCTACAGTTTCTTAAACTATTAAATTGCACAAGTCTTTGTCTTTAAGCACATTATTTGATTTAATCTTCCCCACAGCCATATAAACAGCTTCTATTAGTATCCCCATATTATGACAGAGGAGACTAATGTGCGGAGTGATTAAGTAACTTGCAGAAAAATTTCGCAGTGTCATCTAGATAGCCCTGTTTCCTTCTTTGTGCTCTTATTGCACATACACATCTCATAAAAAGTTATCAATGCCCATTTTCTACTGAGAGAAATCCCATTTATGTTTTGTGAGAGTTCAGGATATGATTTATTCAAAAAGTGTAGATGGCAATTCTGTTAAACTCGAGTCACTGTTCTGTGTTTTGCAGGCATGATTTCACTTTGTCTTCACAACAGCTCCATTAGCCCTATCAGTATCTTCATTTCTTAGGTGATCATCCTGGGATTCAGAGAGCTCATGTACCTTGCTTGCCATCACACAGCTTGTAAAGAACAGAGTGGTAGGTTTCCAATTGAGCAATGGGCCTTTGAATGCTGCAGTGTACAGATGTGAGTGCATCTGTGCACGCTCGGTGGTATCTGACTCTTTGCGACTCCAAGGACTGTAGCCCACCAGGCTCCTCTGTCCATGGAATTCTCCAGGCAAGAATATTGGAGTGGGTTGCCATTTTCTCCTCCAGGGAATCTTCCCAACTCAGGGATCCAACCCACGTCTCCTGCATTGCAGGCAGATTCTTTACAGCCAAGCCACTGGGGAAGCCCACGGATGTGAGAGTTGGGCCATAAAGAAGGTTGAGGGCTGAAGAATTGTTGCTTTCAAATTGTGGGGCTGGAGAAGACTCTTGAGAGTCCCTTGGACTGCAAGATCAAACCAGTCAATCCTAAAGGAAATCAACTATGAGTATTCATTGGAATGACTGATGCTGAAGCTGAAGCTCCAATACTTTGGCCATCTGATGTGAAGAGCTGACTCATTGGAAAAGACCCTGAAGCTGGGAAAGATTGAAGGCAAAAGGAGGAGTGCCAGAGGATGAGATGATTAGATAGCATCACTGACTCCATGGACATGAGTTTGAGTAAATTCCTGGAGATAGAATTACTGGAGGAGAAGGGGACGACAGAGGATGAGATGACTGGATGACATCACTGACTCAATGGACATGAGTTTGAGTGAACTCTGAGAGTTGGCTATGGACAGGGAGGCCTGGTGTGCTGCAGTCCATGGGGTCACAAAGAGTCGAACACGACTGAGTGACTGAACTGAACTGAACTGGAGATAGTGGAGGGCAGAGAAGCCTGGTGTGCTGCAGTCCATAGGGTTGCAAAGAGTTGGACCCAACTTAGTGACTAACCAACAACAAGGTGCTCTGATGCCCCTTTGGGAGAGCAGCATCTTGATTCATACGATGAATCAAGTTGGGGTTGTTGGGCTATGATGCTTTTGATTGGGTAAGTTCATGCACTGGACCTGGGGCAGAGCCAAACGGCTCTGCTTATTAAAAAATAGTGAGGAACTGAGGGACTTCCCTGGCAGTCCAGTTGTTAAGACTCCAAGCTCCCAATGCAGGTGGCCTGGGTTTGATCCCTGGCCATGGAACTAGATCCTGCATGCTAAAACTAAGACCTGGTGCATTAAAAAAAAAAAAAAAGTGAGGAATTTTAAGTTCCCAAGAGGCAGAGAGAACAACCCTGGAAGCCGGTGTGGGGAAAAGGGCACCAACGGAAAACAGAGCCAAGCATGCGGACTCTGGAGGAAAGAAATCCTGAGGCAGAAGTGGGTGTGGCAGTGGTGTGTGTGTGTGTGTGTGTGTGTGTGTGTGTGTGTGCACTCAACATACACTCCCATCCCCTTCTCAAACCTCACCAGGATATTGTCAGTAAAGTCCACCTTGCTCGCTGATGATGAGATTTTTTTTAGGGTGACTTAGGCACCAAGACAAGAGCTGGATTGCTGCAAAGCAAAACCAGAGACAGCTCATGTGACGTGAGAACCCCAGCCCAAGGTGCCAGCTGACACCCATCCAGGTACCAACAGTCATCTACAGGGGGCACATTTCAGTTTCCTCTTGCCAACTACCCCACTCAATTGTACTTGTTAGTACTGCATTAAGTACTCCTTAGTGCCAGGTAACAGACAAGGGAAAAAAAAGACTCTTAGAGGGTGTTTGAGACTAAACTTCTATCCTACTTACTAGGAAAAGAGTACTTTGCTCATTATTAACTCACCCACCCCTCACAATTGCAGAAGATAAATTGAGGCACAGAGAAGTTAAGCTCCTGGGTCAACATCACACAGCAGCTAGGAAGACACGTGGCTGGGACTTGAACCCAAGACAATCCAGCTTCAGAGCCCAGGATCTGAACAAATGCTAAAGCACCCAGAACACACTGCCCGGAGTACAGTGCCTAGAGAACTCAGCAGGGCCCTCCAGCCTCCGATATCTGGCTCCTGAGTTGACAGACTCCAGCTCGTATTCTTCCTCAGGTGGATTTAATGGGCAGTGCGGGTAAGGTCACTGACGCTTGGCTGTTGCTGGGCCCCTATTCTGAGGTGTTCATTTAAAAAAAAAAAAAGACCCCAGGGATGGGATGAGACTCGCAAGCCAGGGATCCAGAGCCCAGGCTCCTCCCCGAGCTGAGCACAGTCTTCTCGGTCAGATTACACCCACAGGGCGGGCTTGTCCTTGGCTCACCTGCCGCCTCAAAAGGAGGCAGAGACAGCCTCCGGCCACACAGCAATGCAAAATGTGTCTCTCACCAGAACCCGGGACCAGCACAAAACCATCTCTGATGTATTCAATGTTTCTAAAACCTGAAGCACACTTAACTCTTAAACACCGGTGTGGCTTAAAACTTCTGTCACAAAAATGGGATCTTAAAAAAGTAACCATTTTAAGAGCGGGAAATCCCCAACATCACAGCTTATCCTGGCTTTACTTTTTCTCCCGTCCCTCCCCCATCAAGACTAGATCACCACAGACAAGATTCCATGTGAGTGCCTCACCGGGGTGAACTGGGGGGCTTTTGTTTCTTTCCCTGAGACTGAAAGAAGATGGAGAACGAATTATCTGGTGCAGCTGAGAAGTGCGAGGAGGGTTGTCCTTTTAAGGGGAACCATTGAGTTTTAGAGTCATTTTCACAATAACATTAAGCCATTTACTTAGCAATTATGCAGGGAATAAATACTGATAGAGTGTTCCATGAGCACAGCTGCACGCCAGCATCTGGTGCTGCCTCTGGAATCCTAGAGGACACATCTGCCAGCAGAGAGGCTCTTCCGGAGAGCGCCTTGGAGGTTGGATGGGAAACGCAGCTTCAGTATCAGCCAGTGAGGTCAGGAAGGGGTGGGCTGCCCTGATCACGCGAGAAACCCTAGACTTCGTTCTGTATTTTATACAGAGTTGGGATCTGCGCTCCTGGCCACAAAAAGAAGTGACTGAACTAGTAAAAACAAACTCCCTGAGTAACTGAGCATCCATAATGGGCCAGGAGGGCTTCCCAGGTGGCTCGGAGGTAAAGAATCTGCCTGCCAAAGGAGCAGACTCCGGTTTGATCCCTGGGTCGGGAAAATCCCCTGGAAGAGGAAAAGCCAACTCACTCCAGTATTCTTGCTTGGGAAATCCCATGGACAGAGGAGCCTGGCGGGCTACAGTCCATGGGGTCGCACAGAGTCAGACACTACCTGAGGCGCACACACCACCACGACCACCACCAATGGGTCAGGCACAGTCCCCTCACTCTGTGTGTGATGCTTCCAACAGAGAGGGCGTCGCTTGTATTATTCCTGTTTAACGAGGGAGGGCAGGATCAAGGGAGGACTTAGGTACTCAAGCCCAAGTATCTAGCAGTGCCAAGACTTGAACATGGGTATATTCTGATGTTGGAGCCCATGCTCCTAACCATCACCCTATATTAACTCCCAAGTCGGTGATCATATAGAGCTGTGCCAACAGATTCTGCAGCACTCTGGCTTGCTTGACTCTAACAGTAATTTTGCAAAGTGCCTACTCCGTGTCAAGGGGCTTTCAGGTGTGACCAATGCAAGCGACTTAAGAGATGCTTAAAAACTGCTCTATGTATAGACTGAGTAATTCAAGATGTTAGATTTTTTTTTCTGAGTTGAAGGGAAATGTAATTTTTAAAAATTAATTATTTTTGGCTGCACTGAGTCTTCATTGCTATGAGTGGGCTTTCTCTAGTTGCCATGCACAGGCTTCTCATTGCAGTGGCTTCTCTTACTGACAAGCATGGGCTCTAGAACTCAGGCTTCCGTAGTTGGGGCACACAGGCTTAGTTGCTCCACAGCATGTGGGATCTTCCAGGATTGGGGATCAAACCCATGTTCCCTGCACTAGCAGGAGGATTCTTAACCACTGGATGACCAGGGAAGTCTGGAAGTGGAATATTTGGTTCCATTTTGATCCCTGGGTTGGGAAGATCCCCTGCAGGAGGGCATGGCAACCCACTCCAGTATTCTTGCATGGAGAATCCCATGGACAGAGCCTGGAGGGCTACAGTCCGTAGGAACTCAAAGAGTTAGACATGACTGAGTGACTTAGTGCACATGCACTCGGCATCCGACACATCCAGTGGACTGAACTGTAGGGAGCAC
>NW_011495081.1:10470507-10473747 GCF_000754665.1 Bison bison bison | reverse complement strand
TTGTACCTTCTCATATTGCCCCACCTACCCTTTTCCTTCTCCCTTTCCCAAAGTGATGAGAAGAAGCAATCAGATGATTTATGATGGGGGCAACGCAACCATGTCTTCCCCTCTCTGAGTCATTCTCCAGATCTCTAGATATCAGTTCAGTTCAGTCACTCAGTTGTGTGTGACTCTTTGTGGCCCCATGGACTGCAGCACACCAGGTTTCCCTGGCCATCACCAACTCCCAGAGGTTGCTCAAACTCATGTCCACTGAGTCAGTGATGCCATCCAGCCATCTCATCCTCTGTCATCCCCTTCTCCTCCTGCCTTCAATTTTTCCCAGCATCAGAGTCTTTTCCAATGAATCAGTTCTTCACATCAGGTGGTCAAAATATTGGAATTTCAGCTTCAGCATCAGTCCTTCCAATGAATATTTAGGACTGATTTCCTCTGGGATTGATTGGTTGGATCTCCTTGCAGTCCAAGGGACTCTCAAGAGAATTCTCCAACACCATAGTTCAAAAGCATCAATTCTTTGGCGCTCAGCTTTCTTTATAGTCCAACTCTCACATCCCTACATGACTACTATATATATCTCTAGACATTTACAGGTATAAATTTAGTTACATGTTTTAGTATTCAGTGAAACATGTCCCCCCCCACCCAGGTCCCACCCACTCTGTTTCCATCTCTGAGTTCTACTGATTTGCGTTTTCTTGTGTTTCCTGCCAAATTTACATATACATATGTAAGACACTACAAACTTAGTAGTTATTAATTATCCTCACTCCTACTCATTTTCTTGGTGCTCTTGCCCTGTGAATACTCAGAGAGCATCTTCATTCTTTTCTATAGCTGCATACTATTCCATTTATGGATGTGTCAGCCTTATACTTGAGTTTCCTCCTATTAAAAGACATTCTGATGGTCTCTAACTATTTTGCTATTCATAAACTGACACTTTAGAACTCCATGAAAAATAAAGAGGTTGATGGACATCTCCAAATTTCAAAGAACTACCACTACAGAGTGTCAGAGCAAAGAAGCAAAACGCACTCAGGAAAAGCCCCACTCTAAGAAGATCTTTCTATGCCAGGAGAGACTGCCATGTCCACCTTGTCCCAAATATCCCATTTCCAGACTTCCCTGATCATCCAGTGGTTCAGAATCCTCCTGCCAGTGCAGGGGACATGGGTTTGATCCCCAATCCTGGAAGATCCCACATGCTGTGGGGCAACTAAGCCCATGTGCCCCAACTACTGACGCCTGAGCTCTAGAGCCCATGCTTCTCAATATGAGAAGCTACGGCAATGAGAAGCCTGTGCATGGCAACTAGAGAAAGCCCACTCATAGCAATGAAGACTCAGTGCAGCCAAAAATAATTAATTTTAAAAATTTCCATTTCCCTTCAACTCAGGAAAAAACCTGACATCTTGAATTATGAAATCTATACATAAAGCAGTTTTTAACTATAATTTGGTGGGGGGCGGGGGGAGGTGGTAATTGAGATAATGTAAAACTCAGCCCAGCCTAGCCTACCAACTCAGGAGGAGACCAAGTATGGAGGTCTTTCCTTTGCCTCTCTGGCTGGGCCCACTAGGGGCTGAGCAATAGTCCTCTCCATGAAGAATTCACTTCCCCAGCCCTCCCCCATCCAAGCCAGAGATGTGTGCCTGCGGTTGTGAAAATGTCCCATTAGTGCTGGGTTTGTCACTGAGAAATGATACGTATTTCTTCTCTTACCCCTTTCAGATCTTTACTAAAAACAGCAGTCACACCTTACAGTGGGAGCAGCACTAAAATAATGAGAATTAGGACAATCTGTTTGCCTTTGGTTTGTCCTAACATCCTCCCCTTCCCTAAACTCGGTCACTGCATTCTCCAGCTACCTCCTCCCTCCTCCCACCTGTAGTTGATGCTGTTGGTTCCCTACCCACATTCTCTTAGGTACAATTTCAGAGTACAGTGGCCTGGCTTTCAATGACTAGCATCTGCATCTCTTTGCCTAAGGGCTTTCTCCAGCTACCAGTGGCCATTCTGTCCATATGTAAGGCAGACTGGAAGGGCTCAGGAATTAATGCCCAGTGCTCTTTCCCTTACATTCTTCTACATTTGAGCATTGATGATGAAACATGTAGTGTAGCAATTTCTTGGCCATGAAGAGTGTTTCAGTGAGAATGGGTCAGAGAACACTTCATTAAAAAGTTCTTAGAATTTGGGCTGTTTCAAGAAATTCACCAAAACATCTCCAGTTCATTCCCTCCCTGAGTTATATTTAACACATGCTGTTCCAGGGGCTGCTCCGATGGGACCTGGTCTCATATCTTGTCCTACAAATCCCTCACACCATCCACACCCTTTGGGCAATACTCGAAAATATCACCTGTGGGAGTTCCCTATTCCTGCAACATTGCTGCAGAATAAAAACTGGTGACTTATGAAATCAAGCATTTATTTTTCTTATTCACAGGTCTGCAGATTGGCTATGGTGATGCTACTTCAGTCTGGGTTTGGATGTGTTCCATATGACTAATCCTGGGATCCAGAGACAAAGGGCACTGGCTACCCAAGGCATGCTCTTCTCATGGTGGTTACAAGAGCAGCCACACAGTGTAACCATCATTTAAAGGCTCTGCAGCAGTCAACAGCCACTCACATTCCATTCGCTGAAGCAGGTCACTGGCCAAGCCCACAGTCAGTGGGGTAAGAAGCATACAAAGTCGCAGATTGCAAGTGAGATAAGTTAAGGTTTGCTGAGTAATACTTCAATTGATCACGTCAGCTTAAAGTGTGATTCCCGGGGAGGGTGGGAGGTCAAGTACATCTTCCCAAAGTTCTCTAAATCTACACACTGATACTGTCCTAATACTGAAGTCAGTCCAATAAGCTGCCAAGAAGTGATCATCTCAAAGCGACTTTTCTTGAGAGACCCAAGGGGATGGGAAATGGCATTCTCCCAAACTAGAAAGCCCTGAGATGGAAAGCATCTAGTTGATCGGGGATAGTTTAAAAACCTTCCATTTTACTTCTCATGATCTGCCCTAAATCAAGCTTTCAAACTTCCCTTTAGAAAGGATGGGACCTGAAGAGAGAGAAGAGGCAGATGAGGGTGGTTTATATGCTTCACCCTCAGTAGTCAATGTCTAGCAATAAAGGTCCTGGCCAAGATCCAGAATAGTGCAGTGGCCAGAAATAGCTACTCCTGAGTTTGACAACACACATTTGAATCTTTCTTATGCTGGATACTAATTGTCT
>NW_011495081.1:10466415-10470407 GCF_000754665.1 Bison bison bison | reverse complement strand
CACGTTGGCCTCATTTCCTGCCCTGGAATTTTCTGATGCTGAAGTGCTGAATGCCCTTAAAGACAGGAAAATGGAGTGTCAGAAAGTCTACCTCTGGCAGATGTGGGGCCCCCTTGACCAGTAAGTTCAGAAGCCAACAGATAGGAAGCCAAGGATAAATGCCTCCCGCTTTGTCCTGAGAAGCACAGCCTGAAGCTTCTTGAAGGGTCCACCTCCATCATCACTGAACACCCACAGCAATGGGCAACTCTGCAACTGATTCTTGTATTGCTGTTTCTGCCTGTCCTGTTTTTCATCCTGTCCTTCACTCTTAATCCTTTTAATCATGATCCAGAATAGTGCAGTGGCCAGAAATAGCTACTCCTGAGTTTGACAACACACATTTGAATCTTTCTTATGCTGGATACTAATTGTCTTCCCCACCCAACTTCTTAACTTCCATTTCCCCTTCTGTCTCCCAAGAAGAATCCTCATTTTGCTCATGGAACTCCCCTCCTCAGGCAACAATGACCCACCTCCAACAGAAGCCTCAGCCTGATTGGCTGGGAGTCGTTCTGTTCCCTTTGCCAGTGACTGGTTCAAGAATAGGTAAGTGACCTAGAAGGGGCTGATGAGATAAACATCATGGCTGCAGGAAGAGTTTGCTGGAGGGAAAATATTCCATCACTGTAAGAAGAAAGCTCTAGAAAGAAACCAATCCTTTCTTCTTTTTCTGAACTTTGTTGTGTCTGGATGTCACTGCTAGAATCCTCTAACTTCCCAAAGATGAAAACAACTAAAAGATGGCAGAGCAGAGAGGTGGAAAGAAAAAACGTCCTGAGGATATCATTGAACTGCTGAATCAACCTCCCCTGAAGCTTGTCTTAACTACGACCTTGCTTTGCAGTGAGGTCATAAAAGATCCTGGTTCCTGACTCTTGACTCACAGCTAAACCATCTTAAGCAGTGTCTACCCTATCACTGACTAGCACTGTGTCCTTGGGCAAGTCACTTAATTTCTCTAACTCCATTTTTGCACCAGAACCTATTGCCAGGATTAAATGACAATGAGTATGAAGCATTTGAAAATTTGCAGTGTCTGGTGTCTGGTAAGGATGCAAATGACTCCCAGGCATGATTTTTATTATAGGGCTTTGGGGCACCATCAAGCAAGAAAGTGCAGGCCTGGGCTGAGAATTGTAATTTATGTACTTCTCTGTGTTTACAGTTGTTGCCCTCTGGCTGATCCTTCTAGAAAGTTACAACCCTCCACTCCCCAAAACCTATTTTGATAATGGACTGAGAAGTATAAGGTCTCTTACCCTAATCTCTGAAGCCTGTGAGGTGTAAAAGCCCCATGATGAAGAGTACAAGGGGGATGTGTGTATGTCTTATTTTTTAAACATTACATAATTAATACATGGTTTTTTTAATATGAAAAATGCAGATAAGCAATATAAGAAAAAGAAAAGAAAATTTACTTATGATCCCAACACCCAAAGGAAAGCATTCTGAATACTATGTACGTGTTCTTCCAAACTTCTTAGTTGGGGGCATCTTTGAAAAGGGGAAGAAGAGAGAAGAAACAGGCATCCTTGTATGCTACTTTTGAGGGTGAATTGGTGATGACCTTTAGGCGGGAAACTTTGTAGAGTCTTTGGAAATTAAAAAATATATATATTTTTAATGCACCAACACTTTGGCTCCTCTTGAGAGTCCCTCAGACTGCAAGGAGATCAAGCCAGTCAATCCTAAAGGAAATCAACCCTGAATATTCATTGAAAGGACTTATGCTGAAGTGAAAGCTCCAATACTTTGGCCACCTGATTTGAAGAACTGAATCATTGGAAAAGACCCTGATGCTGGGAAAGATTGAAGGCAGGAGAAGAAGAGGATGACAGAGGATGAGATGGTTGGATGGCATCACTGACTCGATAAGTTTGAGCAAGCTCCAGGACCTGGTGATGGACTGGGAAGCCTGGCATGCTGCAGTCCACGGGGTTGCAAAGAGTCAGACATGATTGAGTGACTGAACTGAGGTTTGGCTCAACAATTTTGCCTTTAGAATCTGATCTCTAGAACAACAGCAAGAGGGGTGGATTATTGGATAGAGCTTGCAGAATGCCAGGTACTGTTCTCCACATTTTTGTACCATCTCAGTTAATCCTCATTACCCATGAGGGAGATATTATATATTTTACAACAGCTCAATTGAGATACATTTCACATACCATATAATTTGCCCACTTGAAAGTGTACAACTTAATGGTTTTTTAGCATATTCATCAAGTTGTGTAACCATCATCACAATTTTAGAATATTTTGTTGTTGTTATTGTTCAGTTGCTAGGTCATATCCAACTCTTTGTGACCCCATGGACTGCAAAACCCCAGGCTCCTCTGTTCTCCACTGTCTCCTGGAGTTTGCTCAAATTCATGAACATTTTAATCATCCCTAAAAGAAAGCCTTCATGGTAGTCATTCCTCATTTCTGCAACCCCTTAACCCCTGGCAACCACCAATCTATGGATTTGTCTATTTTGGACATTTCATAGAAATGAAATCATACAATATGTGGTTTTTTATAATTGGCTCCTTTCAGTTAGCATAATATTTTCAAGATTCAGCTACAAGCTACAGCTTGTATCAGAACTTACATCTTGTTAATGCCAAATAATATTCCATTGTATAGATACACTGTATTCTGTTTATCCACTTATCAGCTGATGGGCATTTGGGCTGTTTTTACCTTTTTACTAATATGAATAATGCTGCTGTGAACATTTATGTACAAGTTTTTGTGTGAACTTGTGTTTTCATTTATCCCAGGTATACACATTGGAGTAGAACTGTTGAATCATATAGCAATTCTACGTTTAACCTTTTGAGGAGCTGCCAAACTTTTTTCTAAACTGGCTGCAATGTTTTACATTCCCACCAGCAGTGCACAAGGGTTCCAATTTCTTTGTATCCTTGCCAACCAACACTTATTATCTGTCTTTTTGATTACAGACATCTGAGTGGATGTGAAGTGACATCTCATTGTGGTTACTTTGCATTTCCTTGATGAGTAGAGGGAGGTACAATTATTATGTTTATTTCACACATGAAGAAACTGAGTCATAGAGAGGTTAATTAAGTACCCCTGGTTACTTAGTAAGTGTACAGACTCTTGTGAACACAACAGTATATGCAGAAGATAGTTTGCTGCAGTACTGTGAAAAAAAATTAGAACACCAGGGGTTTATCCCTACAGAAGACCATTCTCCAGTTTTCAAAGAATGAGGAAGGCCCATTTATGTGTACATGAAATGAACTCAAAAGCAAATTGTTAGTGAAAAAGGCAGTCACAGGATCATGTGTACAAAATGAACCTACAGATACAGTCATTGATACAGTTATGGATATATATGATATAGCTATAGATTGGAAGGTTATACAGTAACTTCGTTAGGAAGCAAGCTCCAGGAGGCCAGGGGTCTTTTCATTTTGTGTACCGCTGTATCACAAACAGGCTTCCCTGATGGCTCAGTGGTAAAGAATTCGCCTGCAATGCAGGAGACACGGGAGATGCAGCTTCAGTTCCTGGGTTGGGAATATCCTTTGCGGGAGGAAATGGCAACCTACTCCAGTATTCTTGCCTGGGAAATCCCATGGACAGAGGAGCCTGGCAGGCTATAGTCCAGAGGGTCACAAAAGAGTTGGACATGACTTAGCAACTGAGCAGGCACATATATCACTGATACCCAGAACTGGATGTGTAGCACATCAGTTCAGTTCAGTTCTGTCGCTCAGTCGTGTCCAACTCTTGGCGACCCCACGAATCGCAGCACGCCAGGCTTCCCTGTCCATCACCAACTCCCAGAGTTCACTCAAACTCATGTCCATCGAGTTGGTGACGCCACCCAGCCATCTCATCCTCTGTCGTCCCCTTCTCCTTCTGCCCCCAATCCCTCCCAGCATCAGGGTCTTTTCCAATGAGTCAACTCTTTGCATGAGGTGGCCAAAGTATTG
>NW_011495081.1:10458946-10466315 GCF_000754665.1 Bison bison bison | reverse complement strand
GTTTCAGCCTCAGCATCAGTCCTTCCAGTGAACACCCAGGACTGATCTCCTTTAGAATGGACTGGCTGGATCTCCTTGCAGTCCAAGGGACTCTCAAGAGTCTTCTCCAACACCACAGTTCAAAAGCATCAATTCTTCGGCACTCAGCTTTCTTCACAGTCCAACTCTCACATCCATACATGACCACTGGAAAATGTGTAGCACATAGTAGGAGCAAAATAAATACTTGCTGTAAAATGGGCAATTCCTTTGGAGAGAGGATTGGAAAAAAAGAATATATACAGAAGAGCTCATGCTTCATTCTGCAGAACCATGTCCTCTGTGAGTGAATCCATATAAGTTGTATCATTTTTGACACACAAAAATAAGCCGGATAAATACAGGTAGCAATGCAGGGATGATCTCTGCTTCCCGTAAGCTGAGATGCCAAAGGCTCTCCTAATCCTCTACATTAAGATCAAAGAAGAAAATGGACATGTCTAATGAAGCTGCTGTATTTATGAATATATAAATAAAATATAATAAATATATTATATATATAATATATAATATAATATATAATATATATAATTATATATATATAATATAATAAATACAAACTGTTTGGATGGCTTAAAAAATTAAAAATGAAAAAAAAAAAACAACACCTGGAATTCTTGGGGCCTTTAGCAAGAGAAAAATGAGGCCCCCAAGAGAATTGGTGTGGAAATGATACACAGCCTCAGTGTCTTCCTGGGACACACGAGGACCTTCCTGGCATCGCCCCCCACTTCAAGTGCATACAGCTTCCTCCCAGTGGGGCTCCATCTCTGGGGCTGATCACCTGCAGGGGAGACAGGCTGGCTCCAGCCCTGCTGGGTATCCCAGCCTGATCAATAAGTTGTTCTTTCAGTTAACAGGAATCCAGTGTCAAGATGCCAGCAGTGAATCTTATTTTCATGCCCGAGAAGATCTTAAAAATCAATAAGCATTAGAAGGACACAGCCAAGTATTTTCCTTTCTATTGTTTTTCAATATTTGTTTAATTTGTCATCCCTGATGAGCCCTCTGAGGAGGCCCAAAGGTCAAGGGCTGCTGGTAAAACACCCCAGGTGTTCACATCACATTATGTAAGGCTAACCACCTTGGAAGACAATTAAGAGACATTTGGAGTTGGGAGACAGGAAAGGGACCCGGGCTGTGGCCTATTCTGGTAAACTTAGGGTACAGGGCTGACCTACAAATTGCAACAGTTACAGGTGACAAAATTCAAACACTGAAAATGTCAAGTTGCACCAAAAACGATGGTTGGCAGGGGCCGGATGCTTTCAAATTGTGGTACTGGAGAAGACTCTTGAGAGTCCCTTGGACAGCAAGGAGATCAAACCAGTCAATCCTAAGGGAAACCAACCCTGAGTATTCATTGGAAGGACTGAAGCTGAAGCTCCAATACTTTGACCACCTGATTCAAAGAGCTGACTCATTGTAAAAGACCCTTATGCTGGGAAAGACTGAGGGCAGGAGAAGAAGAGGGCAACAGAGGATGAGGTGGTTGAATGGTATCATCGATACAATGAACATGAGTTTGAGCAAACTCTGGGAGATAGTGAAGGACAGGGAAGCCTGGTGTGCTGCAGTCCATGGGGTCACAAAGAGACGGACGTAACTTAGCAGCTGAACAACAATGACAGCAGAGGCCGGGGCAAGAGCAACGTGAGCTGGATGTACAGCAGGCTGCTTCTCACAGATGAAGGGGACATTAGGGATTTGCTGACACCCTCTCCACTTATGATGAGGAGGACATCTCTTCTCTGACTATGTCCCAAGGCTCAGACCAAGATGGGGCAGTGGGGTAGACTCTGGCCACCATCTTGGACTCTTCCTTGAGAAAGGAAGTATTTCCTGCCATCAGCAATTGCAGTCACCACAGATAGTGAGCTGGTGAGTCCCAAGAGAACTCAGGAAAGAAAGAATACCTGCCTTCTAGCAGCCATCAGATCCTTGCTCCTCCAGGTTCCTCCATATCTGTGACCTTGGGCAGGTTACTGAACCCGGCCATGCCTGTTTGCCTCATCTCTAAAATAGAGAGGCTAATTTTGTAGGTCCCTGGGAAAGGCACAGTGAGGATTAAGTGAACCAATCTAGATTAAGTGCTTAGAACAGTGGCTGCCAGATGATAATGGCTCAATACTCATTAGTGACATCTTTCTGAAACACAACCTCCTTGCTTCCACCCAGATCAGGACAAAATTCAAGCCCTCCTACCCAGCCCACAACTCTACAGGACCAGCTTACCTTTCCCATCTCACCTCTTGGTGACTCTCTGCTTCTCACTCTATATTCACATTCAATATCCTTTTGTTCCTCTAGCAAAACAGATTACCAGGCCTTCATGCACAAAACAGATGACCATGCCATTACCCATGCCTGGAACCTTCTCCCATCAGTTCTTCCCCAACCCCCTGCCTATTGACCACTCATCTCTCAGGTCTTAGATGATATTTTCTTTGGGAAGCTTCTCTCATCTATCTGATCCAAGTAGGAGCCCTTCTTTGTGTTTCCACTGTATCTTACTTCCAATTAATGCCCTTGCTACACTGTATTTTAAAATTTTTATTATGAAAAGTCAAAGCCAAAAGAACAGTACAATACTACAGGGAACTCTCATACACTCCCAACAACTGATAACGTTTTACCATATTTGCTTTCTCTATCAGTGTGTGTGTGTGTGTGTGTGTGTGTATGCAGATGGTGGTGGTGTTTAGTCACTCAGTTGTGTCTGACTCTTTTTTGACGTCATGGACTGCAGACCACCAGGCTCCTCTGTCCATGGGATTTTCCAGGCAAGAATATCGGGGTGGGTTGCATGCCCTCCTCCAAGGGATCTTCCCAACCTAGGGATTGAACTCACGTCTCCTGTTTCCAAGCACATTACAGGCAGCATGACCTTTCAGCTCAAAACATTTCAGCTTGCATCTCCGAAAAAGAAAAAAAAGCTGAGGGTTATTTTCCAATCTAAACTATAATACCTTAATAGCACCTATAAAAAAATGAATCATTCTCTAATAACTGAATACTTGATCTGTATCCAAACTTCCCCAATTCCTCCCTAATTTCCTTTTCTGTCTTTCTGCAAGATTGCGTTTGAATTGCTCCTTTCCTTGGGCTGCAGCTCTAAGAGGAATGGAATGTGTCCCTTTGCTCCCCTCACCCCAGCACTCAGCCCTCCTTGGTAGGAATCTGTTGTAAGAATAACCTCCATGTCCCACCTCTTCCTGCATCACCATGCCAGAACCTGGGCCCCCAGCATGGGGAGCCCAGAGTCTCAACCACTGGACCACCAGGGAAGTCCTTGTATAGATCCTTTTAAGACAATCACCAGGAAGAGTGGAGAAAGAAGCCGAGAACGTCTGATATGGCTGAATTATGTGCCCCCAAATTTATATGTTGAAGCACTGTGCCCAACCTTGAAACACAAATATATTTGCTGATGTGGCTCTAACATGATGATTATGTCAAAAAGAGGCATTTAGTGTGGACCCCAGTCCAATCTTTACAAGAAGAGGGATTTGAACACACAAAGAGATACCAGGGTGCACATACACAGAGAAAAGGCCACGTGAGGACAGTGAGAAGACGCCGTCTGTAAGCCACGGAGAGAACCTCAGGAGAAATGAGCCCTGCGTACACCTTGATTTCCGCCCCCGGCCCCCAGCCCCCAGAACTGTGAGGAAATAAATTTCTGTTGTTTAAGCCACCTAGTCTGTGCTATTTGTTTTGGCAACTCTCGCTGACTCAGACAGACTGCTCGGATGCTGGGGACTCAGGAAAGAATCTTAGGCACCTGCTCCAAGGGACTGGCAGTTTAGAAATCCCCAAAGTTAAGGAAGGAGGGCATTCTCTGTAGCATCCACAACATCGTATCAAGAGACAAAGAAGCAGGTTTAACATCCACCAGGCCCAGCCAGTGGGGGAGGAAGACTAGTCTCCATTTGGATGCAATACTGAAGGTCTGGGTTACTGCACAGACCTCAGTGTATCAGTTACTGAGCTGAAACAGTGCTGGAACTAGAAAGGTGATCAGAAGAATGAGGCAGTGGCCTTCCCTAGTAGTCTAGTGGTTAACAGACTCTATCTCCCAATGTAAGGGGTGTGGGTTCAATCCCTGGTCTGGAAGCTAAGATCCCACAGGTCTTTTGGCCAAAAAACTGGAACATAAAACAGAAACAATTTTGTAACAAATGCAATAAAGACTTAAAAAATAAAAAGGCCCATCATAACATCTAGCAGCAAAAAATATATATTAAAAAAAAGAAGTCAGGGAGCTGCCCTAATTTTCATCCCAAGGCAAGGAAAGAGAAGGGCAGCACATACACAAAAAAAATTAGAGGCAGCAATAGACACAAATAAAGTTGGCTTCCTGAATATACCTGGTGAGTTCTGCTTATTTAATATCTGTTTGCTTACTTAGCCTGTTGCTGGCCAAGTAAGAGATGGCATTCGTTGAGCAATTATTATCATTCCAAATTCCTTCCCTGTCACCACTGGGCAATTCCATCTTCCTTGAGCTCAGCAAAAGCCAAGGAACAATAGGCAAACCACTGGGAGCTTCTGCATTCCTGGAGCTGACAACTCAAGTGCTGATGTTCTACAAAGCCAGGATCAGAACACCACCCTCCATAACTCATGATCCAGAGAAGGAGACTAGCTCCCAACCAGCTGAAGGGTAGGGCAGGCTTCAGATTCACATAAGGCTCCAGAGAAAACTGAGTTCAAATCCTGACCCTGCCACCTGACAGCTGTGTGACCCTGGGCAAGATACTTAATGTCTCTGTACTTCACTTTCCTTATCTATAAAGTGGAGATGATAGAGGTACCCACCCCATAGAGTTTATGTGGAATAAATGAGGAAACAGACGCAAAACATTTAGAACCTCGCCTGACACAGGAGTTAGCATTACACATGGTTACATATAGCTAGTATTATAGGTCAGTGCCCCTCAAAGTGAAAGCTTACAATAACCTTGGTTTGCTGTAAAGGACATCAGCCAAGAAGTGTGGTGATGCAAGCACAGATTCTAGAACCAGACTGCCCCGGTCTGAATCAAGCAAGAATGGAAAGCACACGCTATAACTGTTTGCTCTAATTGCTAGCAATACTGTCAGATACCTATAGTCATATGTACACATATGCAATACACAGAGTAAGAGCTTATCATTAGAGAACTAGTCTTCCCAACAAACCCACAAAGACCCTGAAGTTGCTGGTCACCCAGAGACGTCAGAGGCATTGAGTGGGGGGTCTGACAGGAAGTGTGCTTCCCTACTCAGTAGGTTGCGGAACTTGACCTCAGCTGCTTTTGCTTCTTTGTCTACCAGCTGACAGTGGCTCTCAAGCCAGCAGGGTGTCTTGAAATCAGAAACCCACCCTCCTCGGGCTGGACACTCAGCCATAACCTCCAGCCCCCATGCCACGCCAGAAGCTCTCAGCCGCTTCTGTGTTACCTGGTCTGCTTCCTTCCTCCAGGGCAGGTGAGGTACCACAGCCCTTCGGCTTCCCGAGAAGATGACATTTCGAGGAGGCCCAGCTGTCCCTGGGTCTGACTGTCCACTCAGTTCCCACTTCCCTGGGCCCTGAGGACTGGCAGAAGAACAGGCGGAAAAGATAAAAAGCTGACACCCGCTGCAGGAAATAATTGTTTAGCTGGTTCCAGAACTGAAAAAACAAATGTAACGTTGGAGAAAGGAGAGCAAAGTGCCATTCAAGCCCATTGTTCCAGCCTCCTCTCTGTGGACGGAGGAAACAAAGAGGCCCTGTGTTTGTGACACAATGGTGTGTGTCACCAGCCACTGCTGTGCTACTCCTGGGGACGGGAGGATGGCAAACGAGGCCACAGTACCCTCCTGGGTCTGGCGTGCTGTGGACTTCACTAATCACAGCCCCCAGCCTGGTCAGAGATGGGAAAGCAACTTCCGACTCCCAGCCCATAGTGCCCTGTAGTGGGGGGCAGGGGACACCCGTCAGGAGAGACCAATCCGGTCCAGGCTAGTCTTCCGGGCATGGCGAATTGCCAAGTGACGCTTCCTTTCCCTCTGCTCTTCTCTTACCAGTTTTCAGAGGCTCACCACAAGTTAGAGCTGAAAAGAATCACAGCTATCTTGTCTTCAAACACTCCAACTCTCGGTTTTCATGAGGGGGCATCTGGCCTGGACTGGTGCCTGGCTGTGTCACACGTCAGCCACAGTTGGCGAGGCCAGATGAATCATTATGTAAGAGCATCCCTGGGACCCCCTCAAAGACCTGACACTCTCTTATGAGCAAGCTCACAAAATGAAGCTTCTGTCTTTAAATCCTGGTTCTGCCACTAACTACTCATAGATTCTCCAAGCCAGGCTTCAGCAATACGTGAACCGTGAACTTCCTGATGTTCAAGCTCGTTTTAGAAAAGGCAGAGGAACCAGAGATCAAACTGCCAACATCCGCTGGATCATTGAAAAAGCAAGAGAGTTCCAGAAAAACATCTATTTCTGCTTTATTGACTATGCCAAAGCCTTTGACTGTGTGGATCACAATACATTGTAGAAAATTCTGAAAGAGATGGGAATACCAGACCACCTGACCTGCCTCTTGAGAAATCTGTATGCAGGTCAAGAAGCAACAGTTAGAACTGAACATGGAACAACAGACTGGTTCCAAATAGGAAAAGGAGTTCGTCAAGGCTGCATATTGTCACCCTGCTTATTTAATGTATATGCAGAGTACGTCATGAGAAACGCTGGACTGGAAGAAACACAAGCTGGAATCATGATTGCCGGGAGAAATATCGATAACCTCAGATATGCAGATGACACCATCCTTATGGCAGAAAGTGAAGAGGAACTCAAAAGCCTCTTGATGAAAGTGAAAGAGGAGAGTGAAAAAGTTGGCTTAAAGCTCAACATTCAGAAAACGAAGATCATGGCATCTGGTCCCATCACTTCATGGGAAATAGATGGGGAAACAGTGGAAACAGTGTCAGACTTTATTTTGGGGGGCTCCAAAATCACTGCAGATGGTGACTGCAGCCATGAAATTAAAAGACGCTTACTCCTTGGAAGAAAAGTTATGACCAACCTAGATAGCATATTCAAAAGCAGAGATATTACTTTGCCAACAAAGGTCCATCTAGTCAAGGCTATGGTTTTTCCTGTGGTCATGTATGGATGTGAGAGTTGGACTATAAAGAAAGCTGAGCACAGAATCAATGCTTTTGAACTGTGGTGTTGGAGAAGACTCTTGAGAGTCCCTTGGACTGCAAGGAGATCCAACCAGTCCATTCTGAAGAAGATCAGCCCTGGGATTTCTTTGGAAGGAATGATGCTAAAGCTGAAACTCCAGTACTTTGGCCAC
>NW_011495081.1:10430798-10458798 GCF_000754665.1 Bison bison bison | reverse complement strand
CCCTGGGATTTCTTTGGAAGGAATGATGCTAAAGCTGAAACTCCAGTACTTTGGCCACCTCATGTGAAGAGTTGACTCATTGGAAAAGACTCTGATGCTGGGAGGGATTGGGGACAGGAGGAGAAGGGGACGACAGAGGATGAGATGGCTGGATGGCATCACTGACTCGATGGACGTGAGTCTGAGTGAACTCCGGGAGTTGGTGATGGACAGGGATGCCTGGCGTGCTGCAATTCATGGGGTCGAGAAGAGTTGGACAAGACTGAGCAACTGAACTGAACTGAACTCATAGATTATGAGGGTTCTTTTTTTTCCCCCTCTCTGAGCCTCAGTTTTACCACATGTAAGCTGAGATCATCCTTGGATTACCATGGAGATTAAATGAGTTAATAGGATCTCAGTTGTAAAGAATCCACCTGTCAATGCAGGAAATGCAGGAGATGCAGGAGACACGGGTTCGATCCCTGGGTCAGGAATATCCCCTGGAGAAGGAAAGGGCAACCCACTCTGGTATCATTGCCTGGAAAATTCCATGGACAGAAGAGCCTGGCAGGTTACAGTCCATGGGGTTGCAAAGAGTCGGACATGACTGAGCAATTAAACAATAACAATATAAAATTCATGAAACATTACTTGGCCTATAAAAATTGCTTAAGAAGCAGGAACGACAAGTTAGATGCTCACATTACACCTGGGATTTGCTTAGACTCACAAGAAGGCATGAGGATGGCTGGAATCCCAGCTACTCACGATGGCTTCAGTTTGCCCCATTAGGTCCCTCAGGGAAGTTGGGCGCCAATAAATACCCTCAGGGATGAGGCAGGTGGCCAGCTGCGACACGACAGGGAGCAGCTGGGACAGTGGGATTCCAGCTCCCAAGCCAGGATACAGAGGCAGCCAGGGGTCAGCTCCGGGCGACCGCTGCAACATGCCAAGGTGGCAACAGCGTGGCCATGCCTGTCGGTTTCAAAACAATAGAGAAACCTGGGCTTTTATGTCAGATTTCCCAATTTTGACACGTTTCCTGAGAAATTGCTAGTGCAAAGTCAGCCTCAAATCATGTACCTTGTGATGCTTGGTCTGGCCACAGACGTCATTTTCCACACCAGGCCACGCCTGTCGTTTTCAAGTCTCCTGTCCCCCGTTTGCCAGCAGATTCCCTGTCTGCTGATCAGGCCACCTCAAACCCACTCTCTGACTTGGAATAGGTGGCCTAAGATCACAAAAGATGAGCAGCCCTGTCTCAGACCATGAAATGGGGGTGAGGAAGAGGTCAGCCAGTGAGATGAGGGGGCTCTCCCCAAAGGACTGCAGTCCCTTCGCCTAATCCATCTCCTGCAGGCACTCCCCTGATAAAGCCTGGACTTGGTGGTGGGACCAAAGGGCAGACTGAGGGCTCATGCCCCTGTAATCTCCATCAATCACCTCAAATGAACATAAGTAGTCTAAGTGACCAAAAGTGCTTGGTAGGCAAAAGCAACTTCAAAACAAGATTGCTCATAATGAGATACCACTTCGCACCCACTAGGATGGTTACCATCAAAGAGACAGATAATAACAAGCATTGGGGAGGATGTGGGAAACTGGAACCCGCAGACATTGCTGATGGGAATGTAAAATGGTGCAACCACGATGGGAAACAGTCTGGCAATTCTTCAGAAAAGTTAAACACAGAGTTACCATATGACCCAGCAATTTCACTCCTGGGTATATACTCCCAGAGGAATGAAAACATAAAGTTACACAGAAGCTTGTTTGAGAGTGTTCACAGCAGCATCATTCACGATGGCCAAAGGCAGAAACAACCCAAACATCCATCAAATGATGAATGGAAGAGCGAAATGTCGTGTATCCACACAATGGAAATTATTCAACAGTCAAAAGGAATGAAGTGCTGAAACAGGCCATCAAAACATTAGGACATCCCATGAAAAAACATTAGGCTGAGTGGAAGCTAATTAAAAGACCACATTTCATAAGATTTCATTTATATGAAAAGTCTAGAATAGGCAAATCTATAGATACAGAAAGGAGATTAGAGGTTGCCTAGGGCTTGGTGTGATGAAGAGAGTTGGCAGAATGATAGCTAAAGGGTATAGTTTTTCTTTTGGGAGTGATAAAATATGTTCTAAAATTGGCTGTGGTGATGGTTACATAACACTAAAACCCATTGAATTGTTATACTCTAAGTGGGTAAATTGTATACAAGACTAATATCTCAATAAAGCTGTTACAAAAAAAAACCAAAAACCTCAAAACTAAGATTGCTGCCTTTAATTACCTTCTTTTTTCTTTTTTTAAAGTTTTTTTTTTCTGATGTGGATCATTTTTAAAGCCTTTATTGAATTTGTTATAATATTGCTTCTGTTGTTTATGTTCTGGTTTTTTGGCCATGAGGCATGTGGGATCTTAGCTCTTCAACCAGGGATCAAACCCACACCGTCTGCATTGGAAGGAAAAGCCTTAACCACCGCAAAAGAATCCCCTTAATTGCTGTTTCTTAGTCACTAAATTGTGTCCAACTCTTTTGTGACTCCATGGATAGTAGCCCAGCATACTCCTCTGTCCATGGGATTTCCCAGGCAAGAATACTGGAGTGGGTTGCATTTCCTTCTCCTGGGATCTTAATTACCTTCTATTAAAAAGAAACTATCCATATCACTCTCTTCACTGCAGCCACACTGGAGAAGACAGGTCAAGAGCTCTCAAAGGGTGGTTTTCCTCAAAAGCGTAGGGCTCAAACAAGGGTAACCAACTAGCCTGGTTTGCCTGAAACCGTCCAGTGTTAGCAAGAAAGTCTGGTGTCCCAAACAGAGATGGTTGATGATCCTAATGCTCACTCTTTCCCAGAGCACAGGAATGTTCTGCCTTCAGTGCAGCCAATGGCTAGAACTAAGTCTCCATATAAATAATCCTTCCCCATTTTGGGTGTAAGTCATCCTTAGTCAATGACCCTTTTGACCCTCTAATGGTCAGAAGGTATTTTTAAAAAATTATTCTTGCTTCTAATTTACAGATGAAGAAACTGAGGTTCAGTGATGAAATAACCAGCCAGAAGCCTACAGGAGCCAGAAATTGAACCTGGGTCTTTTTCCAAAACCCAAGTCACCCCTTCCACTCATCATCTTGTCTCTTACCATACCACTGGGTTGAGTGTCCAGGAACACTGTCAGATTGTTCTTGGCCCCTGGGGAAGGTAGTCAGACATCCAGAGAGAAGAAGCATGAGCTTTCAGCGACAGGAAGACGAGGAGACAGCACAGACTCTGGAACTAAAATGCTCAAGTTTGGGCTTTGCCAAAATTTTAGTTGTGTGAACTTGGACAAGTTAACTCGACTTCTCTGTGCCTCAGTTCCCCCTTATGTAAAATGGTAAAAATTATAGTACTCTGTGTGTGTGTGTATCACATCAGATTGATATAGGAAGTAAATAAACCAAGAAGTGTGAAATGATTAGAATGGAGCGTGGCACATGTATTAGGTAAATCTATTTAATACATTTATTTAATAATACAAATTTAATTTATTAAATAAATTGGTGTCATTAAGTAAATGAAAGCAAGCACAGATCCATATACCCAGTACTGGAAAGAAGTCAGACTAGGTTTAACGAAAACCAGAGGGCGAGACCAAATCATGCAAGTAAACTCTAACGTTTGTTCTTCTGCTTCCCATGTAAATGTTCATGGCTGAGAAACTGCTGGAAACTGTTCAGGCCATAGACACACCTTTAGCTGCAACATGGCAGTGGCAGTGTGGGCAGTCCTGGCAAAATGGGATGATCTGATGCAGGGTTGCAGGCCCTGCCTGGCACTGACTAAGCCCAGGATTCCCCTCGCAGCATGCCGGCCCACAAGGGCAAGGAGAACTGTTAGGTGGCTCCTTCCACTGGGGCAAGTGGGTGTGATCAACATCATTTTTTGATCAACATCAGCTTTAGCTGAAGTTCAAGAGGCCCAGAGAAGTTCAAGAACTTGTTCAAGGTAAGTTAACAACATGGAGAGTTCGGATTCAACCTTAGGTTAAATTCTAAAGCCCCTATGCTTTTCTGCCTCCAAGGAATAGTTGTTATTGCTATGTAACAAATTACCTCAAAGCTTAGCAGCTTAAAATCACAAACATTCATAAGGCCAGAGATCCAGGAGTGGTTTAGCTAGGCAGTTCTGGCTCAGAATCTCTTGTGAGGTTGTAGTCAAGGTATTGGCCGTGGCCACTGTCATCTCAATGCTCTACCAGGGCTAAGAATCTGCTTCCAAGCTCGGTCATGAGGCTGTTGGCAGGCTTTTTAGTTTCTGGCTGGCTATTGGTCAGAGGCTTCAGTTTTCCCCCAGCCTCCAAGATGGCTCTCAATGACTCCTGCTCCCTGGTATTCACACCCTTGTGAAGTCCCCTCTCACATGGCGCCACTTTAGTCTGTGTGACCAGTAGCAGGTGTCAGAAGTGATGATATGTCACATCTAAGATTATTTGTGAACTAACTTTTAGTTAACTTAGTTTAAACTAAGGTTAGTTATAAACTACACAGCTTCTCAGTACTCTTTTTTTTTTTTTTTTGGTCTGATTTCTTTTTGCTGAATCTCTTGGTCCCAGGAAAACAAGCTGTCATGATATGAAAAGTTCTCTGGAGAGATTTGTGTGAAGAGGCAGGAAAAAGTAGAAGGCAGAAAAACTAATGACCAATTTCTGGATTCATAGTTAGACATTCTTTCTCTGGCTTAAATTCATCAGAACCTGTTTTGAGCCAGATTTCATGAAGGAACTGGGGACGGAAAAAGAAAGACAACTAGATAGGAAAGATGTATAAGGGAACTGTCAGAGGTTGGGGGATGGAGGGCAGAGGAAGTAGGTAGTTCCTTCAAAACCAAGTTCCAGGACTTTACAATTTGAATCTGCTCCAAGATGGGATCTAATCACTGGGCAAATCAAAGAGTCCAGTACTGTCCACCCAAAATCATCCTTACATTTGTTCCAATTATTTTGTTAAATCAATGAATTAAATCATTTCCATGAACCACACCTCCCATCCCGGCTATAGGTGTCATTGGAACCTAGTTAGGTAATATCTTTCATTGGATTCCCTTTCTACTCCTTCTCCCTAAAACTTCCCCAGCTGCTTATCAGAATGGATCTCCTCCAGGACTAGGAAAAGTCATCAACACCTCATTTGGATAAGGTTAATACTACCAGCTCCTACCTACCCCAGGGACAAAAAGGAAACTGTACACATGAAAGCAATCTTCGAGACAGGTGGGGTGGGGGTTGGGGGGTACATTCCAAGAATTTGTAATTACGTGCACAGCCACATTTTAATTCCGAGGGCCAGGTACGATAATCACTCCAGAACAGCTACGATTCCAAGGAGCTCCTCAATCAGCCAGCCCATCCACACGAGCCGAGAAAATCAGTTTTCCCGGGACCTGGCGAGTAGATAAAGTTAAGTGGCTCAGTAGTGTCCGACTCTTTGCGACCCCAAGGACTGTAGCCTATCAGGCTCCTCTCTCCATGGGATTTTTCGGGCAAGAGTACCGGAGTGGGTTGCCATTTCCTGCTCCAGGTATCTTCTCGACCTAGGAATCGAACCCGGGCCTCCCATATTGTAGGCAGACGCTTTCAGCGCCTGAGCCACCAGGGAAGCCAATTTCCTCCCCTGAAAACTATCCAGCGCCTGCGTCCTGCAAATCCCACGGTCCTCGAATCCTCCGGCTTGAGCAGTCCCGCCTCCGCTCCCTGCTCGGCGCCTCCCCGCCCTGCTCCACGCCTCCCCACCCCCTCGCTCCGCAACTCAGGCCGCTCCCGCCACCCAGAAGGACTACCATTCCCGGTACGCCCTGCGCGGCTATCGGAGCCACGTGACCGCGCTTCTACACCTACCTCGGTCACGTGACTCGGGGAAGATGGCCGCGCTGACGGCGGAGAACTTTGCAGCTCTCCAGAGCCTGCTGAAGGTAAATGGGAGGGCTGGGGCCAGCGCAAGACGGGCCTTTGTCTCCAACACTTTGGACAGAGCAGGAGTTGAGAATAAACCAACCCTAATTTGGAGCCACGACTCTGCCACTGCCTCTCACTGTGACCCCTGGCAGGTGGTCGCGCCTTTCCGAGCTTTTTAATAGTAGAAACAAAATTAGCATCGCTTTGACAGGATAGTGGGGAAAACAAGACAATGGACTTGAAGGTGGTGTACGAAGGTGCCCTACTAAAAGTCTCTGGGGCTGGCTTTTGGGATTGGTGCATTGGGGTAGTAATCGCTAGATCCGCCTTACCAGTTCCCCACGCACTTTAATTTTGAGATCTTGATTAACAGTCAGTTGAGAGAAAACAAACAAACAAAAAAACACCCTATACAGAGAGATCCTATTTGCCATTACCCAGTTTCCCCCAGTGGTAACATTTTGCAAACCTATGGTATGATACTACAACGAGGATATTGACATTGATAGTCAAGATGCAGAACATTTTCCATCACCACAGGGTTTTTCATGTTCCCCTTATAGAGCTACACCTACTTGCCCTCAGCCTTCACTCCCTCTCTAAACTCTGGCTAATTTGTTCACTAATTTGTTCTTCATTTCTATAATTTTCTCATTTCAAGTATGTTCTATAAAGGAAATAATACAATATACAGCCTTTGGGGACTGGCTTTGTTCTCTGAGCCCAGTTTTCTGGAGATTGATCCATGCCATATGTATCAATAATTCTTTCTTTTTTGTTGCTTAGTAGTATTCCATGGTATGACGTCGACAGGGTTTTTTGCTATTACAAATAAAGCTGCTGTAAACACTTGTATACAGTTTTTTTGTATTGAGCACAAGTCTTTAGTTCTCTGAAACGAATGCCTAGGAGCACAATTCTGGATCTTTTAGTAGTTGCATGTTTGGGGGTTTTTTGTTTTGTTTTTATGAAACTGCCAAAATTTCCAGAATGGCTATACCATTCACATTTGCAACAGCAGTGCATGAATGATCCAGTTTCTCCCCATCCTCACCAGCATTTATTGGCATCACTATATTTTATTTGAGCTATTCTGATAGGTGTGTTTTTCTATCTCATTGTGGTTTGAATTTTAATTTCTCTAATGGTTAATGATTTTGGACTTCTTTTCATGTGCCTACCATCTGTATCTCTTCAGAGAAATATCTGTTTATGTTTTTTGTTCATACTCTTAATTGCATTGTTTGCTTTTTACTTTTGAGTTTCTTTATATATTCGAGAGTGTGGTCCTTTGTCATATATATGTGTGGTTTGCACATATTCTTTCCTAGTGTATAGCTACAGAGAATTGGTGGCTCACCCAGCAGAAATGTATTGTCTTCCAGTTCTGGAGGCCAGAAGTATGAGATCAAGGTGTCAGTCAAATTGGTTCCTTCTAAGAATCCCAGGGTGGGCTGCCGTCTATGGGGTCACACAGAGTCGGACACGACTGAAGTGACTAAGCAGCAGCAGCAGCAAGGGCTTTAAGGGATAGTTTGTTCCATGCTGCTTTCCTACCGTCTGTTGGTTTCTGATAATATTTAATTTTGTAGTCTCTGCATTCACCTTCACATGGAGTTCTCCCTGTTGGCATCTCTGTTTCTAAATTCCCCTTTTAAAGACAGCATCAGTCATACTGGCTTAGGGTTCAGCCTGTGTTCCTTGGGGCTTCCCTAGTGGCTCAGATGGTAAAGAATCTGCCTGCAAAATGGGAGACCTGGGTTCGATCCCTGGGTTGGGAAGATCCCCTGGAGGAGGACATGGACCCACTCCAGTATTCTTGCCTGGAGAATCCCCATGGACAGAAGAGCCTAGCAGCCTACTGTCGGTAGGATTGCACAGAGTAGGACATGACTGAAGCAACTTAGCAACTCAGCACGTGTATGACCTTATCTTCACTAGTTATATTTGCAGTATGCATGCATGCATGCAATCCTATTTCTAAATTAGATTGCATTCTGAGATCCTGGGAGTTATGACTTCAATAAGTGAATTTTAGGGGGACACAGTTCAGCTTGCAACAGAAGCTTTTGCAGAGCAAACGTTTTAATTTTGATGAAATACAGTTTTTAAAAAAAATTTCCTTATATGAACTGTGGGGTTTTTTAAAGAATTGTACTCTTGGTATAAATTCTCACAACTCTTTGTGAAGCCATAGCTCTTAAAAATTTCCCCTATTTTTTGCTTATAGTTTTATATATTCCATTTATATATCTTTTAACATTCAAGTCCATGACCAGTTTTGCCTTAATTTTGTATAAGACACTTTGAGGTCCCCCCCTGCTTTGGCCTATGAATATCCAGTCATTGAAGTACCATTTGTTGAAAAGTCTATTTCCTTTGTTGGAATTGCTTTTGCAATTTTGTCAAGAATCAGTCAGGCATATTTGCATAGGTCTACTTCAGAGGTCTTTGGTTTGTTCCATTGATCTATTTGTTTATCCCTCTGAAAATACCATATATTCATGATTACCATAACTATATAATAAGTCTTAAAATCAGGCAGATGGATTCCTCCTACTTCATTCTTTATCAAAATTACTTTAGCTATTCTAATTGTTTTGCCTTTCTATATCAATTTTAGAATGATCTTGGATATATCTTTAAAAAAAAACTTGCTGAGATTTTCATAGGAATTGGGTTAAATCTGTTTATGATGTAGGAGCAAATTGACATCATTTTAATGTGTTGGATCTTCCAATCCATGATCATGGTGTGTCTCCCCATTGATTGAGATCTTTGATTTTTCTTATCTGTGCTGTGTAATTTTCAGCATACAAGTCCTGTACATGCTTTGTTAGATTGATTGCTAAGTATTTCTTCTTTTTTTTTTTTTTTGAGCAGTTGCAAATGATATTGTACTTATAATTCCAGTGTCCACATGTTCATTGCTAGTGTGTAGAAATATACCTGATTTTTCTATGTGTCTCTTGAATTTGCAAACTGCTGACCTCATTTATTCTAATAATTTTTTGTACATTTCTTTGGGCTTTCTCATAGACTGTCATGCTGTCTGCAAATAGGGACAGTTTTATTTCTTCCATTCTGATCTGCAAACCCTTTCTTTCTTCCCCTTGCCTTGTTTTAGTGGCTAGAATTTTCAGCACTATGTGGAGTAACAGTAGTGAGAGCAGACAGCTTTGTCCTGTTCCCGGCTTTAGTCTTTGATGGTTAAATATGCTGTCTCTAGGTTTTTTGGTAGATGCTCTAAATCACGTTATGGAAGTTCCCCTTTATTCCTAATTTTATGAGAGTTTCCATCAAGAATGGATGTTGAATTTTATCTACTGCTATTTCTACATTGATTGATATCCTGTGATTTTCTTCTTGAGCCTGTTAATATGATGGACTACATAGATTTTCAAATACTGAACTGACCTAGCTAGCATCCCTGGAGTAAATTCGACCTGGTTATAGTGAATAATGCTTTTTATATATTGCTAAATTCTATTTGCTAGTATTTTGTTAAGGATCTTTGCATCTCTTTTAATGAGGGATATTGGTCTATTGTTTGTTTGGTTGGTTTTATATATATTCTCTGTCTGATTTTGGTATCAGAGTAATGCTACCTTTGTCAAATAAATTGGGAAATGTTTCCTCCTATTCTGTTTTCTAGAAGAAGATTATGTAGAATTAGTTAATTCTTTCTTCAAATGTTTGTTAGAATTCTCCAGTGAAACCATCTGAGTCTGGCAATTTCTTTTCTAGAGGTTTTAAAATGACCAATACAGTTGCCTTAATAGTTACAGGACTGTTCAAGTTTTCAATTTTATATTGAGAGAGTTGTGGTAGTTTGTGTTTTTTTGAGAAATTGATCCATTTCATTTAAACTGTCAAATGTACGTGTGTATAGTTGTTTGTATTTAGTTATTCTCTTATTTTCTTTTTGAAATCTGCAGGGTCTGTAGTGATATGCCCTACTGCCTTCCTGATAATGGTAATTAGTGTTCCCTTTCTTTTTAACTTTGTCAGTCTTGCTAAAAGTTTGTTAATTTTTTAAAATTTATTTAATTTAGTTAATTAATTTTTTGAAGTTTGATATTTTCAAAGAACCAGGTTTTTGTTCCATCAATTCCTCTTTTTTCCTGTTTTCTTTTTTTTGGTGTCTGCTCTTTGTTATTTCCTTTCTTCTTCCTTTAGGTTTATTATGCTCATGTTTTCTAGGTCCTTGAGATGAGAGCTTGGGTTATTTTTTTGAGATTTTTCCTCTTTTCTAATGTATGCATTCTGTGCTGTAAATTTCTCTCTCAGCACCATCTTGGCTGTATCCCCAAAATTGGGGTGTTGTATTTCATTTTCATTTATTCACTTGAATAAATGAAATAAGTTATTTCATATATTTTTAAGCTTTCCCTTGAGACTGTCCCTTTAGTCTGTGGATTATTGTTTCCAAATGTTTGGACACATTTCTTTGATCTTTCTTATTGATTGCTAGTTTGACTCTTGTGTTCCTTGACAGCACTCTCTGTATGATTTCAGTTCTTTTGAATTCATTAGGGTTTGTTTTTTGGCTCAGAATATCATCTCTCTTGGTACCTGTTCAGTGAGCTTTTGAAAAGAGTGTGTATCCTGTTGTTACTGGGTGGTGTTCCATAAATGTCAATTAGGTTGATTGATGGTGTTGCAGAGTTCTTCTGTATCCTTGTTGAATCTGGTCCAGTTGTTGTATCAATTGTTGAAAGAGGGGTGTTAAGGAGTCCAGCTGTATTTATGGATTTGTCGATTTCTCCTTTCACTTCTGTTTTTGCTTCCCATATGTAGTAGCTCTCTTGCTGAGTGCTTACACTCAGGATGTCTTCTCGGTGAACAGAACTTTTTATCGTTATTTAATGTCCCTCTCTGTCTCTGGTAATTTTCTCTGCTGTGAAGTCTGCTTTATCTGATGGTCATGTAGCCACCTTGCTTTCCTGATTGTTTGCATGATCTCATTTTCCATTCTTTTACTTTTAATCTGCTTCTGCCATTATATTTGAAGGGAGTTCCTTGTAGACAGCATTTAACTGATCACATTTCTTAATCTAGGGGTCCCCAACCTTTTTGGGACCAGGGACCATTTTTGTGGAAGACAGTTTTTCCACAGACTGCGTTGGGGGCTATGGTTTTGGTGTGTACATACATTACATTTATTGTGTACTTTATTTCTGTTATTATTATATCACCTCCACCTCAGATCATCAGGTATTAGATCCTGGAGGTTGGGGACCCCTGTTTTAACCCACTTAGTCTTTATTTTTTGTTTCTTTAATTTTTCTGCCTTTCTGTGGGTTGTTTGACCAGTTGACTATTTGGGGGAATTCCATTTTGATTTATCTATAGTGCTTTAAAATGTAATTCTGTTTATAACTCTTACACTGCTAATTCAACTTATTACATTTATTTACATAATATCACAATCTCAGAGGCAATATCAGTATCATCATTTTACCAGGTAGAGTGAAGTAGTCCCTTATGTATGATATAGTTATCTTAAATACTTCCTCTACATACAGTTCGGGCCACATCAGACAGTGGCTTTTCTTTTTTGCTCATACGTCCCAGACTGAGCTGAAGAAGAGGGCTACCCAGGAGCCCAGTGGGTGAAAACAAAGAAACTCCAGCAAATACTTGCTTCCTCTTATTGAAGACCAAGAAAGGGATAGCTTGGGAAGAGAGAAAACTGTTAGGTAGCAACTGTTTACTCCACCAAAGCACCACAGGAAAAACTGTGGCCCCGCTGCCCACTGTGTCAGCAAAGGCTGGGGGGCACAGACTCCCGCCGTGTGAGGCTGCGACACTGTGTTTCAGCAGCCCCGGCAGCTGGCGTCAGAGAAAGCCAAGTAGGGAGCTGGACTCCCATCCCCACCGGCGGCTTCCACCACCCCTGGCATGAGTGGAGACTACACGGAGCCAGAACTTCCACCTCTGTGTTGTGGCAGCAAGGAGCCCCCACGTTAGAGTGTCAGCAGGAACCAATGGGGGAGCTGGGCTTTCATCTCCATTCAGTAGTCATGAAGCCACATCCTCCCCCCCAACACACACACACACACACACTCCCCGTGCTACCTGAGCAGTGAAAGAGAAAGCCAGCTAAAACAGAAGATTTAAACAAGGTCCGCGGTCTCAGGACATAATATGACCGTGTCATTCCTTGGTCATGAGGTCCCTAGAAGGTCTGCCTTCTCTCCGTTTTCAGCATTATCTTACATTTCTGTAAAGTGCCTGGGGAGTTTAGCCGTGTTTAGCAGGAAAAATAAGAAAAAGTACATCTGCATCATCTTCCCAGAAATGGAAGTGTCCTATGCCCCTCTTAGGTGTTACGCCTTAACCGAGACTGTATTATGTTCTTAAGAAATGTATTTTCAGAGTCTGAGTTTGTTTCTTGTTTTGTCTTTTTCCACCTGTGAATTAATTTATAGGCCTCCTCGAAAGATGTTGTCAGACAGCTGTGCCAAGAGAGCTTTTCCAGTTCAGCCCTTGGCTCCAAGAATCTCTTGGATGTTACGTGTTCCAGCTTGTCCGTGACCCAGGAGGAGGCAGAACAAGTAAGTGTGGTCAGAAATGACCTCTGGCCACGGGCTTCTCAGCTCATCAGTCTCTTCATTGACATCCCAGCCACCGCCACGTCCAAGGGAATTTTTCCCCTGAATTGTCTGTTGACATTACAGATGGGTTTTTTTTAATGTTAGGGAAGTTAGTGGGAACCTGCTGTGTATCACAGGGAGCTCAGCTCTGTGCTCTAGAGGCACCCCTGTAGGATGAGGGGGTGAGAGGGAGACCCAAGAGGGAGGGGATATATGTACACTTAGAGCTGATACACTTTGGTGTGGTTTAGTTGCTAAGTTGTGTCCGTCTCCTGTGACCCTGTGGACTGTAGCCTGCCAGGCTCCTCTGTCCATGGGGATTCTCTAGGCAAGAATACTGGAGTGGGCTGCCATTTCCTCCTCCTGATACCCTCTGTTGTGCAACAGAATCTAACACAGTATTGTAAAGCACCTATGCCCTCCGCCCCCCAAAAAGCTGTTGTCATTGAACCTTCACATCGTTACGATAAATGAGGCATGGATGGGAAGACGATAGCCACAATCAGAGCTCTTGACCATTTCATTTTCAGGTTTGTTACCTAGACGGTGTGCACGAAAGCCACACTTGTGCTTTTCTGAGCTGAGCCACCTCCCATGGCATCTGAGAAAGCCCTAAGGCAGAGAAAATTACCTCCGGGGCATCTTGTTAGGTTCAGCTAAGCAGTGTGATACTCACAAGATGAGGACAAGCCACACTTGGCTACACGTGCACTTGGAACGACCCGGGGTAGAACCTGGACGATGTCTTAGCAGGGCAGCATCAGCCACTCCTTCCACAGGGGGCTCTTTGCTCTCCTCACCCTCCCTGGTGACAGCTAGGGGGTAAGGAGGTGACATTCCAGCTACTCTGGATGAAAACCCAAAACTCCCCCACAGCCAGTACCACTGCAGTAAGCACAGCTTCGGGTGCTGGCAGGGACGGTGTGGCCACACTCAGGGAAGCCCAAAATGTGGGCTCTGGTGTCTCCACAGGCCTCCCGTCCAGCGGCAGGGACCAGTGCAGCGTTGCCTAGTAACACAGCTGACTTGCTGCTGCGCTGACATTACCAGGGGAACAGGCTAGAAAGTTAGCTTAAGGTCAGAGTGCGTGCACCAGGAAAAAAACGGGCTTTATTAGCCCTTTGCCCGCCAGCAGAGAGACTTTCTGGCAGGTTGATAGCATGCTTGGTCGGGCAGCTGCATGTCCTCTAAGCAACAGGTGGACTTGGAGGCGGGCCGAGGCACGTGGGCATCAGCGGCTGGGCCCCCAGGGCCTCTGGACTTCTGAGGCCCAGCGTGAGTGACAGTGGCAGCGTGCGGCAGGCCCTCTTCCCAGCAGGGGACGGCGCCCTGTGCCCTGTGCCAGTGCCCCTCACCGCCCAGGCTCCCCGTCTTCCCCGCAGCTGCTCCAAGCCCTGCACCGCCTCACCAGGCTGGCCGTGTTCCGTGACCTCTCCTCCGCCGAGGCGATTCTGGCACTCTTTCCTGAAAATTTCCACCAAAACCTCAAAAATCTGCTGACAAAAATCATCCTGGAACACGTGTAAGTGCTCATTTCTTGAGAGTTTCTTATAATGCTGGTATGTTTCAATTTCTCTTCTAGATAAAATATGCTCATTCTTGAAAGGCAGGCACAGGTCAGCAAAAAAGAAGAAAACCAATAAATCCACCCCCCAGAGGGTTAGCAGTGTTCACTCCGTAACAGAAAACCTTTTTTGAGGGATGTGCTTTTTCCATTTACACAGAGAGAGAGGGATTTTGGTTTTGCTTTTGTATTTAACATAGTGATGTCGTGCCGTTTTATAACTTGCTTGTTTTCAGTTCACAGTATTAATGTGAATGATATTCCAGGGTGATAAGTATTTACCTTCAGTATTATTTCTGATGGCTAACTGTATTTCATTATATGAAGAAATTATGTATAATTTAGTTAATAGATACCTTAGTGTTAGACATTTAGGCTGTTGGCAGTTTTCACTTCAGTGAACACTTTCTTGGGGAACCTTTGCCCACATTGTGCTTAACTATTTCCTTGCTGGTAAATGGTGATATTGACGTTTGGCTTTTTATTATCCAGTCAGCGATTGGGAAGACTGCCCCAACTATTTCTCCATCAGTAAGACGTGGGAGTGCCACTCTCCCCACCATCACCTGCACTGGGGGAATGTCTTTTTTTACTTCCGAGTTTTACAAATGGCACACGGTACCTCATTTCAATTCATGTATCTGTGCTCCTGGGTTTCCCAGGTGGTGCTGGTGGTACAGACCCCACCTGCCAGTTCAGGAAACACAAGAGACCCGAGTTCGATCCCTGGGTCAGGAAGATCCCCTCGAGGAGGGCACGGCAGCCCACTCCAGCATTCTCGCCTGGAGAATCCAGTGGACAGAGGAGCCTGGCGAGTTACAGTCCACAGGGTTGCAAAGAGTTGGGCATGACTGAAGTGCCTTAGCATGCTCGCATGAATCTTTGGTACTAGTGATGTCAAATATCTTTTTCATGTTATTGGTCATTTTTATTTCTTTTGTGAATTATCTGTACATTTTCTACCTGGGAAAATCCTTTTCAGTACATATAATTTAAGCAGAACTGATTAACTGCTGGTTAGCAGCAGGCTTGAACAGATCTCTGTGATAATCACAACGGATAACGCTTACTTACCAAGGGTTTTGCTGCTTATGTAGAAACCTTCTCATGGGTAGCCACGTTTCACTCGGACTCTGCACCTCGCCGTGGCGGGGTTTGCTGTAGCGTTAGGTCTGTTTGGGTGTGTTTTATGTAAGGTGCCAGCACTGTGTAGGAGATGGCTAGTGACAAAGGATGAGTTGACCTTTTCTGTTTTGTCTCTGAGAACAGCAGTACAATGTGATTACAGGGCATTTAGCCTTCTCTTGTTTTTCCTAAGCTGAAAACTGAACAGCTGTGGCCTCTACATCACTTGATTCTGTAAAACAAACAGCTGCTGCTTGGAAGGGGGCATTTCTGTGGTCCTCTCCTGTCAGGAGGGGATTGTAGGTTTGAAGATCCCCGAAGGAGCAGAGGCCCAGGCCACGGGCCTCATTATCGGAAGACCCACTTGGCATCCCTTTTCCATTCTGTTTTTCTCATCTTTCCCTAAACAGATCTGCTTGGCGATCTGAAGCCCAAGCAAATCAGAGTGAGTACCAAGGAACCTGCCTCTTTCCCCACCCCCCTTCCTCCCCAGCCCTAACCCTAAATCTGCTGGAGTTTTTAACTAAAACCAAAGTGAATTAACCCACTTAGTGGTTGTTCTGCATTTCTTTTTAATCCTACCTTTTAATATTGTTTCTGATTATAAGGCATGTTGTTAAAAAAAAAAACAAAACTTTCTGTCCAAAGCAGAAAGTACTTAAAATGACTATGTTTCCATTAGAAAACAAATTAACGATAATTGAAATTATTGTGAAAGAGTGAATAAAACTGGGTGCTTGATAAATGGTCACTAAACTCGGTCACAGTGCTGCAGAACTTGGCCTGCATTAGTTCATTTAGTCCTCCCAGCAACCTTGTAAACGGGGTGGGGATCATCCCCATTTTACAGATGAGCAAACAGAGGCTCAGAGGTTAAACAGGAATATTGAAGCCAAGCCTGTGTGTCTCTCAAACAAAAGCTCTTTCTGCTGTTGGCAAAGCTACACATTTCCTAAGACTCAGGCCACGGCCTCATCTTCTCTACCTGTGTCATTCATTCCTCATTTTCCCTTGATGTCTGGAGGGCTAGGTGTTCAGGCAGAAGCCTGGAGGTGCTGTCCACCAGGAGTCCACACTATAATAAGTGCGGGGGCCACGAGCAGTGGTAAGGAAGGCCCAGGACTTGCTGTGGGGTCTTGGGCCCCATCTCTCTGTCTCCCTCAGAGGCTTGTGGTGTGGACTAAGGGCCTTACAAGTGTGCAGCCCTTAGAGCTGCCCGTCATAAAGGCTTGGTTACTCGGTGGTGTGAGGGCTGAGTGGAGCTGTATCCCCACAGTCTCTCTGCCGCGCCTGGTGGACCTGGACTGGAGGGTGGACATCAAAACCTCCTCAGACAGCATCAGCCGCATGGCCGTCCCCACCTGTTTGCTCCAGATGAAGGTATGTCCGCCGTCATGCTCACTGGAAGGCAAGGGGCAGGGCACGAAGGATCTGTGTCCCACAGACCAGCGGAAATGCCAGTCTCCAACATCATAGGGTCTCTGTGTGTGTGTTTAGTTGCTCAGTCATGTCCAACTCTTTGCAACCCTTTGGACAGTAGCCCACCAGGCTCATTTGTCCACGGAATTTTACCAGGCAGTAATACTGAAGTGGGTAGTAATTCCCATCTTCAGGGAATCTTCCTGACCCATGGATCAAACTTGCATCTCCTGTGTCTCCTGCATTGCAGGCAGATTCTTTACCTGCTGAGCCATCAGGGAAGCCCCTAGCCCCATAAATTAAGAAGTTTAGCACCCCTAAAGTGCAGAGTGTTTATTTAGAAAGTATACGTGAATTAGCATAGTACAGTCATAATAAAACCTATACCAAAAGTAGAAATATTTTAAAAAAAGACACATGAGATACAAATTTTAAAAATAATTTGTTGAACCTAAAGGTTACCTTCGACACTTAAACAGGAAGGTTTGGCTTTAACGATAGGAGCACACACTCAAATTTCAAATTGTCTTCTTGATAAGTCTGGTATACTTGACTGAGTTCTTGTCCAAACTAAGGGGGCCGTCGCTGTCTGTACCATGCTGAGCAGGGGCTCCTGTTAGCAGTTGGAGAAGTGTCAGTTCTTCATTTGATTGTTCACATGCAGTTGCCTCAGTGGTGGTATCTTCATAGTTATTTTCAGGAATCTTGTTAAGTCACATACCTATTTTTAGGGTTTGTTTAGTTAAAACCTGGGCTTCCCTGGTGGCTCAGATGATAAAGAATCTGCCTGCAATGCAGAAGATCTAGGTTTGATTGCTGGGTCAGGAAGATCCCCTGGAGAAGGAACTGGCAACCCACTCCAGTATTCTTGCCTGGAAAATCCCACGGACAGAGGAGCCTGGTGGGCTATAGTCCATGGGGTCGCAAAGAGTTGAACACGACTGAGTGACTAACAGTTTCAGGTTTGTTTTTTTTTTTCAGGTTTTAGTTAAAACTAGATAAGGTAATGCTGTATTTAGTTAACCACCAGACAGCTAGAAACTCAACACTGGTGAGAAAATGAAAACAAAGGGTGCCTCTGACAACTTAAGTTTTTAACTATTAGTGTAAGACTTACTTAAAAAAAGATGCAGACACATATAACTAGAGGCTGTAATATTTTTCCTGCATCCTGGCGGATTCTTACATACCCGTGGAGCCCCGGCCTAAAGTGCCAGCATGCACCCAGGCGGTGCTTTTCATTCAAGCGCTGAGTTGGGGGTGGGAGAGTGAGGGAGCCTGGGCTTCTCGGATTCCTGTTCGGAGCCCCTAAGACGGCTCCCGCCCTGCCCCCATTTGCTGGGTAACTCCAGGACTAGCACTCGTGACTCTGAGCAAAGAGCCTCTCCTCAGAGCTTCACCAGAACCAGGTAAGGCCTGCGGGTTGAAGAGAGGCAGCCTTGACTCTGGGGAAATGTTCTCTTCTCAGATCCAGGAAGATCCCAGTCTGTGTGGGGACAGGCCCTCCGTGTCGGCCGTCACTGTGGAGCTGAGTAAGGAGACGCTGGACACGATGTTAGACGGGCTGGGCCGCATCCGGGACCAGCTGTCTGCCGTGGCCAGCAAGTGAGGCCACCCGCAGGCCCCAGCGCCCTGCCCACCGCCCCCCAGCACGTGGAGGCCCCCGCAGCGCCCACCGCAGGGGTGGGGGACTGGCACGGAAGGGGGCTGGCATCCAGAAGGCGCAGCAGCTGGGTCGGGAGGAAGCATCCGGGCCCCCACGCTCTTCTCCTCACTCGTCTTTCTTTTGCTCTCTCTGAAGCCGGTGGGCAGAAGCCACTGTCCCCACAAGGCTCCTGTGGGGGGGACTTTGTGACAGCTGTGGCAGGGGAGGGAGGGGGCGTTGGCTGGGTCAGCTGCCTCCGCCTGACTGAGTGGGGATTCAGGCCCAGGTTGTGGTGCTCATCTTAGTACGTCCCTGTCCAGCGCGCGCTCTGCTGGCTGAGCTCGCTTCTGCTCTGGAACACGTGCAGGGAGTCAGGCAGGCGATGTCCACAGTTCTGCTCTGTCAGAGGAGCCAGACCGACCCCACAGGGCAGGGTGCCCGCAGTGTGCCCGTCTCCCTGAGCCCAGAGCCTCCCCAAGCCCTTCATCCCTGCTGGACCGTAGAAAGTGGGAATTCATTCCCTTCTTCGTGGAGCCAGTGCCCCTTCCTTGATGTAATGGGACCACTCGGGGTGAAGAAGTGGGAGTGACTGTAAATAAATACAGTTGTAAAACCTTTGTGATTCCAGTCGCTTTTGTAGCTTGTCCGTGGCTTGAGTTGTTACCTTGGACCAGTGCTGCCTCTCATTCGTAAAGATGCTCTCTCTGCATGTTGTCCTTCCTGGCTTATCTCATGACCGTAGTGTGACCCGAAACCGGTCCTGTGAACTGGCCCACCTTCCGTATAGTCTGTCGCGTAGAGCAAAAGCAGAGTTGACCTCAGCAGGTGCTTCTCACGAGAGCTGTGATGAACGCCCTCCTCAGGACTTCCCCGGTGGTCCACTAGCTAAGGCTCCATGCTTCCAATGCAGGGGGCCTGGGTTCGATGCTTCGTCAGGGAACTAGATCCCACATGCTGCAACTAGTACCCATTCCAGCCAAATAAATATTTTAAAAAGTACTCCTCAAGGAGTTTAACTGGGTGGAATTGTCACTGTCACATGCCTGACACGTCCCAGGGGCTCAGTGTAAGAGGTGCCCCTTATCCATATCACTCAGTATCAAGAGCCTGCAGCCTTCTCTGAGTGCTTTGCTCTGGCGACTTCTCGGGTGATGTGTGTGGATGGTGTGCTTGGGAAGATGGATGGAGGAGGTGGGGCCTCAGGTTAAGAGGATCCACTTGAGCTCAATTCCTGCCCACCCTGAGTTTTGACTTTTTTTTTTTTGTAATTGTAATAATAATTGCATCTGCTCTGTAGAATTTTTGTGAAGATTTAAGCGGTACAACGAACCTAAAAAGCACTTGGCGCTATTAGGACAAATGAGGGCTGGATACTGTTAGCTTTGGTTATTAATGGGATGGAGAGTAGAGAGCGCTCTATGCTCATTGTTTCATCTACTGTAATGGGGTTCGTATGACTATGAGCGACTGTCCTCTCTTTATCAACAACAAACTCCGCTCATCCAGGTAAAGTCACCTGCTAGTAAGTTGCCTCATCAGATCTTGGGCCCAGGTCTCTCTACCCCATAGGACTCTGCAAGGGGCTTAGAGTTCTGTGACTTTAGCTCCATTTGGAAAATACTAGAACTGAAGTAGAGATAAGAAATCTTCTGCCCCCGCTAGTGAAATATTAGGGAAGTCAAGAAAAAAAAAATCCCCAGACTCCTTTCTGCCATTTCCCGGAAGCTGAGCTACCTTCTGTTAAAATGGCAGTTCTTAACCCATTTGGGGCTATAGCCATTGAGAACCTAATGAAAACCCTGAATCCTTTCTGTAGGAAATGAACACTAAATTTTTTATATTCAAGGACATGTGCTCCTGGACCCTGGTGGCCAGCCCAGTATGTCCAGGTTGAGCACCCCTAGTCTCAGCCTCAGGTAGAGTTCAGACTTGTCGTGACGTCATCCCTCTCTTTTTTCCTTCCACTCCCTGTGACCCATAGACAGAGATCCCCAAATAACCTGTTTGCTGGGTTTGCCATGGGGTTCCATTATAAATTTTTAATTTATTTATTTATTTTAATTGGAGGCTAATTACTTTACAATATTGTAGTGGTTTTTGCCATACATTGACATGAATCAGCAAAAAATTGACTTGAAGCAGGAAGCCCGGCAGAGGTGTCTGGACAGCTGGACATTCCTTTAGCCAGATCCACCTGAACAAAACTGGGTGCGTGACAGTGAGAGCATTCAAGAGATAACATTGAGGAACTTCCCTGGAGAACCAGCAGTTAAGTCTCTGTGCTTCCAATGCAGGGGATGTGGGTTCCGTCCCTGATCAAGGATCTAAGATCCCACATGCCACGTGGTGCAGGCAAAAAATGATAAGTGTTTGCTACCCTTCGCTGCTCATGCTCATTTAAGGGGGTGGTTTTCCCATTTTAGCATGGACTGTTTGTAACTACCATATCAATGGTTGGCCTGACCCTATCTCAGAATAAACCTCCCAGCTCTCCATCAACGGAAGTTCCTTCATTGCTTGTCTGGTTTCCCAGTAGTACTAATGAGCAGTTACCTGCAGACTGTCCTTTCCTTAGGTTGCAGCAAGGTTTGGGTGTCCAGGCTCCATTCATGAAAGGGCCATGGTAGATCTCAGTGATGGCCACCCCTGGCTCAGGCTGCACAGTACTGTCCACCCAGCCAGTCACAGGGGTGAGCAGATGGCTCAATCCTGTGTCCCAGGGAGATTGTACATGACTCAGGTTGGGCCAATCTGATCTTTCCCTATGACACTTTTTTTTGCTGAAATTGGCAACAAAGACCACCTCCTGCGTCTCAGCTCTGATAGTAAAGCCATGCTTGGGTCCCTGTTCCCCCACACAGAGAAAGCCCATCTACAGTAGGAGAGGCTCGCCTGGAGCAAAGCAGAACCCCAAAGTTGGGAGGAAGATGAGAAAATCCAATGAAGCCAGTCCCAGTCTTCCTCCTACTGTATCCATCAGGATGGGTCGGGTTTGTGTTAAAATGGACTGGGATGCGTTTTTATCCAGGATGGCAAGACACACAGACACACAAATGATTGTCACAAAGGAAGACGTTTCTACTCACATAGCCTTAGAAACTGGAGGCGTGGAATGTCTTGCAGGGCTAACGGGGAAGAATCAGTTGGCCTGGAGGCAGAATAGCATGGTCCAGAGCCTTTATTGGGGTTCCCAGGTGGCTCCGTGGTAAAGAACCTGCCTGCCAATGCAGGAGCCCCAAGAGATGTAGGTTCGATCCCTGGGTCAGGAAGATCCCCTAGAGGAGAGAGCATGGCGACCCACTCCATGTATTCTTGTCTGGAGAATCCCATGGACAGAGGAGCCTGGTGGACTACAGTCCATAGGGTCCCAAAGAATCGGATGTGACTAACACTCTGTGAGGGCAATAGGGTGGGGGACGGGAGTGGTGATAAGAGCAGGCATGCAGAGCCTTTATTGGGGTTTTCACGGGAAGAAATGGAGGTGTAAGCATAGGATTGGCTAGGTTGGATAATTTGGGTAGGCTCTGGGCTACAGGTGTGGCCCTTGCTGTTTAGTACCTGGTCTGGGGGTGACTCAGGGCAGGGAGAATACTGGCTTGGGTGTGAGAGTTTGAGAGAACACGTAGTTGGGATTGTGGGTGGGGACTGGTTGGCCTGTGTATCAAAGGTGTGTTCTCAGGGAGCTGTTTGCTCTCTCTAGGGATTAGCTAGCCCTAGAAGGTCAGTCTCTCTAGGGTCAAATGTCTGAGCATCACAAATACAGAAAGTAATGCAAAGTTATGCTGTAGTAACAAACAATCCCAAGGTCGCAGTGACTTTTACACAACAGAAGTTTATTTTTTGCTACACAGTCAATGCAGGTTGGGGACTCTGTTCAACTTTAGTCACTATCTCAACACGTCCCTCCCCAGTCACCGAGGCAGGACAGGGAACTGTGACAGACTGCATGCCTGCTGTTAAAGTTCTGTCCAGATGGCAAGGGTAGTCACACGGTCACACCAGACTTTGAAGATGGCAGAAAACGTCAGTCCTTCCATGTACCAGGAAGAAAGAAATGGGATATTTGCAATCAGATCTGAACTACCGCTCCCCAACAGCAGAACCAAAGACTCCATTTTGCCTAAACTCATTTGTACTTAGAACCAAAAGAATTGTAAGAACACACATGTCATCTCAGCACCTTTTCTCATGATAAACCTCATCAGCCGTGTGACACTAGAAGCATGTGAAACATTTTCCCAGATACCTTAGTGCCTGTTCACCTTGCCCTCCTGAAGTCAGTGGAGCGTGGTTCCTTGAGGATCCGGGCATTTACTGAGGAAGAGTCAGTTCAGAGACAGCCAGGGCTGAGTTAGAACTCCAGTCTGGATCTTTCAGCTCAAAGGTCTGTGCTCTTTCTTGCCTTGATTTTGGAAAAAGAAAACCTGGGTTCTTTACAAATGGTGAAACTTGACCCTTAATCTGACGACATTCCGCTCCCTCCCTCAGAAAGCAGAAATCAGTTCTGCTTTCCCATTTCCTGATTCTGCTGATAATCAGTTTCAAAGACCGTGAGTGGCCTGGGGACCAGGCGTGCGAGTCTTTCCCACACAAGCCAGTTCTCTAAACACTCGTGGTGGGCGCCATGTCCAACGGTCGTTAGTCAAGCTCTGTGCTCTGGTAGTTACAGATTTCCAGGAAGTAAGTCCGGCGTGATATAGAGGCTCTTGGTTATTTTGTTCAGTAAACTGAGATGTTACCAGAAATGAGAGAGGGCTTTTATTACATTTTAAAGATATTTTCATTTGGAAACCATTGGCTCCCTGGCATTTTGAAAGTTTTCCAGTGGTTGGACATTTACAAGAACTGTTTTGAACCTGTAGCTGCTGACTTTCAAATACTGATCATTCCTAAACATTCTCTCATTTGCGTGATGCTGACTTTGGTACAACTTACTTCTTTATTTAGTGCTCACATTTCTGGGCTTTAATTGTCCTTTTTAGAATTACTTTAAGAAAGAGAGAAAAAAGATTTCTTAGTAGTAGTTCCTGGATGATGGGCTTCCTCGGTGGCCCAACGGTAAAGAATCTGCCTGCAATGCAGGAGATGGGTATTCAATCCCTGGGTCTGGAAGACCCCCTGGAGAAGGAAATGGCAACCCACTCCAGTATTCTTGCCTGGAAAAAGCCACTGACAGAGGAGCCTGGTGGGCTACAGTCCATGGGGTCTCAAAGAGTCAGACATGACTGAGCAACAATTTCCTGGCTGCTATCAGAGGACCCTGATCTCCAGGGAGAGAGAACCAGTCTTCACTTGAGGAAATGTCAAGCTCTTACAGATGGAAGTCTGGAAACCTGAGCTTCTACTTACCCTGGGCTCTTGGGAAAGACTGATTGGTTTTTCTTCCTCGTCTGTAAGTGGAGGTAACTAGGGAAATGCATCTCACAGATTCACAGTAAACTCCGAAGTAGACCCCTCGACTGAAGAGTGGGCCTGCCTTGGCTCTTCCTGTCAATGTTGCACTAGCCATGTGACCTCTGACACATACCACACAATCCTGTCCCAACAAGTTGAATCATAAATGAATTCAGAGATGCTTTGGGATATCAGAAGACTCTGGGGTCAGTATAAACATACACTGGATCACAGCTCAGGAGTTGGCCTCTGGTTAGAATTTCGGGAACTCTGATCAAGTTCCCACTTCAGGCAGTAGATGCCCCAGGAAACGGTCATTGGTGTCCCACCTTCCTCCACAGACACACACGATTTGACACCTGTTAGTAAATGATGGTTGACTTATATTGCATTGATCAGAATGGCAGACTCGTGGAATGAATGTAGATGTGAATTTCTCTTCCTAAATCTACCTCTGCAGTGCCCGCTTTTACCCCAGATCAGTTCATCCAAGCACCTGCAGAGGCAGCTGTGGTGAAAGTGAAAGTCGCTCAGTCCTGTTGGACTCTTTGCAACCCTATGGCCTATACAGTCCATGGAATTCTCCAGGCCAGAATACTGGAGTGGGTAGCCATTCCCTTCTTCAGGGGATCTTCCATTCCCTTCCCAACCCAGGGATCGAACCCAGGTCTCCCACATTGCAAGTGGATTCTTTACCAGCTGAGCCACCAGGGAAGCCCTGAGCTGTGGCGAGTGGGCCCAATTGGGACCATTCTCCCCTCCTGCCACCAAGCTTTCTGGCCTGGGCTGACCTCACATCTGTGGGCACGGGTGGTTGCATAGCAGTCTCCCAACCACGCTAGTTTCTAGTGTTGCTTGTGTTGGAGGAGGAAGCCGTTGGAGCTGTGGGGGATAGGAGTGGGGAGTCTACTGGCTGGGGGTCGGTGGAGTGCAGAACTCTGAGCTCCTGCCACTATGACAGAGGTCAGGGACAGCATTTCCAAGGGAAGCGCTGAGTTCATTCCAGCTGCTTGGGGTGGGTCCGTCGGGGGGAGGGGGTGCAGTGCGCAGAAAGGAAGAGACTAGCCCTGGGCCTGAGTAGGATGGCCACAGGGTCCAGGCCTTGCTGCACCCTCTCTGGAATGTCTTCCTTTATCCTGGCTGAATTCCTATTAATATTTATCCCTCTGGATTCAGGAGCAGCACCTAACAGGAACCTATTAAGTCAATTTAACTGCCTCTCTGGTCTGCCTGTATTTCTCTCATCATTGGTCTTGTCCTGTGCTAAGTCGCTTCAGTCGTGTCTGACTCTTTGCGACTCTATGGACTGTAGCCCACCAGGCTCCTCTGTCCATGGGGATTCTCTAGGCAAGAATACTGGAGTGGGTTGCCAGGCCCTCCTCCAGGGGATCTTCCTGACTTAGGGATAGAATCTACGTCTCTTATAGTCTCCTGGAGGTGGATTCTTTACCACTAGTGCCACTTGGGAAGCCCCTCATTGGTCTTAGAAACACTGCATTTTAATCATCGATATATTTGCCTCTCCCACCCTTTTCCTCCCCTGTGCTCTCTGCGCTGTTCACTGTATCCCCATCACCTCCGTGCACAGGTAATAGGCACCTCCTTTGGCACTGGATTTCCTGCCTCTGGATGAAATGGGGCTCTGTCCCCAGGGTTACTCCTATAGCAGAGCTCACTTGTCACTTGTTACATCCCCTTTGTTGACCCAAGAGTCTTGGGCCCAAAAGCCACACCAGCAGGGTCATTTCCCACCCACGCCTCACCCGAGCGCCGCTGGAGCTTCCCTAATATGCCCAGCAGGTGGCGCAGTTGCTCTCCTTATCGCCCCACCCGGGCTAATACCGGAAACAAAGAACGGTCCAGAGTAGGGCAGGTGGGGCGGTGGGCAGGCCTCTCCTCGGACCCTGGCTAGGACCCAGGCCCCCGCCCTTACAGAACTCTCCCCCTCAGGCGCAGAGCAACAGATGGGAGAGAAGTAGGGGGGTGGGGGCAGGGCTGGGAGCCCGTCTCCCCGCTGGGAGCCGATTCAAGGCTGTTCCCAGGGCTGAGGTTGGACGCACTCATCACTCCCACCGCAGGCTGGTGGGCGCCAGAAATCCAGCTCCTGGGGCCCGGAAGATGCGACTCTCCCCAGTAAGGTTTTGTTAGTGGCAAAGCCCACAGGCCTTGTAACTGCCTCACTTCCTACCTAAATCCTTGGGCAGGTGGTAGAGCCAGGATTCAAGCCCAGGTCGGCTTGGAGTCAAGTCTCGGTTTCTTCATCTCCAGAAAAGAGAGATTAAGTGTAATTTTTCCTGACAAGGCCGCTTGGAGGGGATTAATTATAGATGAAGGAGTCTGAGAAATGGAGGCTGCCAATCCGTGATGGTTAAACTTTACACAGAGACACCTTTCTGGAGCAGAACCCCCTACAAATCAGGGGACTTTTCAGTTCCTTTCTGCCAGCCCATGGACTATAGAGTACAAGAAATTCTCCAGGCCGGAATACCGGAGTGGGTAGCTTTGCCCTTCTCCAGGAGATCTTCCCAACCCAGGAATCAAACCCAGGTCTCCCGCATTGCAGGCAGACTCTTTATCAGCTGAGCCACAAGGGAAGCCCTTTCTGCCAGCAGGGGGATGTGATGGGTGGGGTGGGGGTGGCGAGGGGCCTCCTGAGTGCTTTCCTCACATCCCATCTCACCGTCCTCCTCTCCTGGCCTCCCACCCCGCCACCTCACCGCTGCAAATGTTTTCTAAATGGAAACCTAATGCCATCCCTCACCTAAAATACTGCAACGCCCTCCGTGCTCTCAGCACAAAGGCCAAATTCAGAAAAATGTCATTTGCTGCTCTTTACAATCTGATTTCTCCCTACATTTTAGTTCCATGAAACAAGATTAAAGAAATGGGCTTCAATCAGAATAAACTGCGTGAGGTCTAGGGGCAGGAGTGGGCACTGGGTGATGATTCAGGACAACTCTGGGCACCAGGAAGGGAGGGAGTGGGGACAGAGGGAGGAAGAAAAGGGCGAGAGGTCTTGATGGCCAGCAATGTCCAGGCCTTGATCTGTCTTTTTCCAAGGACAGAGCCTGGGTGCCCAGCACCTGGGGCACGGGCTGACATCAGAGACGCTGGGTCAGTGTTTGCTGAATGCCTGCAGGCATGAATGAATGAGTGAATGAATGAATGCCTGCATGACTGACATTTCCTGTGTCCAGCGGCCACTGATTTTGGTCTATAAAGGACTATACCTCGTTCTCCCCCACCTGCTGGGCTGGCCCCTCACTGCTGCCTTGACGCTCCATCCTGAACCTCGTAGCAAGGTCACCCTGCTTTCCCTCCGTGAACCCCTTGGTTGGCCAAGGGCACGGGCGTGGCTGCCTGGCCAGCTGTTCTGGGACGGCTTGGTCCCTGCACAGATGCTGGTGTCCAGCCCTTCCCCGTCCACGGTGCACAGCCGGCTGCCAAGATGCCACATTGCTGCAGCCTCATCCTGGTCTCTCTCGTGACCCAGTTTCCCCTTCACTTGCCTTCTGTCGTCTCCATACTGTGGTTTCACTTCAGCGTTCTCCCTCTGGTCAGCCTGCTCAGCCACCTGAGGACAGACACCCAGCACTTTGTTGGCTTGTTCGGCAGGGATGTGGATTTTTCCCACATCCACATGGTCCCCGCCCTAGGTCTCCTCATCATCAGCCTGAAACTGGGGTCCCTGTCCTGGGCTTGTTGCCTTCCCTATATCTGGCCTTCACAATTTTTCCAGAAAGTAAATCTGCCCTTGTTTTATCCTCCAGACCAGATCCCCCTTTTCCCAGGCTTCCCCATCTCAGCAAATACCAGCTCCAGCCAGAAATGTGGGGGACATCAGTGTCCCCCACTCTCCCCCCATGTAACCCACTAGCAAGTCCTGCTGGTTTTGTCTCTGAAACGTATTCACATTGTTCCATATCTCTTCATCTCTGCATTCACGGGGCCATCATTTTTCAGGAGCTCCTAAGCATGGGGACATCTATCTGTCAGTTTGCCTCCAGATCTCCGATTGCTTTGCTCATCACACCAACCATCAGTTCCAGGGGTCCTCTAAGCTGTTTCCTGCCTCAGGGCCTTTGCACACACTGCTCACTCACCCCTATCCCCACCCACCTGCCCAGAACACTCTTTCTCCTGGTTTTCACAAGCCTGGCTCCTTCTCAACTTTTAGGGCTCAATGAGAAAGTCGCTTCCTTAGAGAGACTTTTTCTCCAGCTACACTCTCTAAAGGGGATTCCTCTTGTACTCCCAGTCCCAGAATCCTGTTTATTTCCTTCCCACTCCCCAATAAATTCTATTCATTTAATGAAGGTATGTGTGT
>NW_011495081.1:10430209-10430698 GCF_000754665.1 Bison bison bison | reverse complement strand
CCCCCCCCCCCCCCGCCCACTGGAAAGTACTGTAAGGGTGAGAAGCTTGTCTGTCTCGTTCACTCCACCCCCAGAGCCCAGCACAGGCCTGCACCGAGTGTGTGCTCAGTGATCCTTGCAGATCCATCAGTTACTGGCCTGCTTTGGACTGTCAGTGCTTCCCGTTGTCCTCAGTATACATGCCAAACGCCATGGGCCCCATTACGGTTTCTTTACCACCTCCTTTGGAATACGGAATGAAGCTGGGCAAAGACTAATAGAGTTTTGCCAAGAAAATGCACTGGTCATAGCAAACACCCTCTTCCAACAACACAAGAGAAGACTCTACACGTGGACATCACCAGATGGTCAACACCGAAATCAGATTGGTTATATTCTTTGCAGCCAAAGATGGAGAAGCTCTATACAGTCAACAAAAACAAGACCAGGAGCTGACTGTGGCTCAGACTATGAACTCCTTATTGCCAAATTCAGACTTAAATTGAAGAA
>NW_011495081.1:10426395-10430109 GCF_000754665.1 Bison bison bison | reverse complement strand
CAGATTGGTTATATTCTTTGCAGCCAAAGATGGAGAAGCTCTATACAGTCAACAAAAACAAGACCAGGAGCTGACTGTGGCTCAGACTATGAACCCTTATTGCCAAATTCAGACTTAAATTGAAGAAAGTAGAAAAACCACTAGACCATTTAGGTATGACCTAAATCAAATCCCTTATGATTATACAGTGGAAGTGATAACTAGATTTAAGGGCCTAGATCTGATAGATAGAGTGCCTGATGAACTATAGAATGAGGTTCATGACATTGTACAGGAGACAGGGATCAAGACCATCCCCATGGAAAAGAAATGCAAAAAAGCAAAATGGCTGTCTTGGGAGGCCTTACAAATAGCTGTGAAAAGAAGAGAAGCGAAAAGCAAAGGAGAAAAGGAAAGATATAAGCATCTGAATGCAGAGTTCCAAAGAATAGCAAGAAGAGATAAGAAAGCCTTCCTCAGCAATCAATGCAAAGAAATAGAGGAAAACAACAGAATGGGAAAGATTAGAGATCTCTTCAAGAAAATTAGAGAAACCAAGGGAACGTTTCATGCAAAGATGGGCTCGATAAAGGACAGAAATGGTATAGACCTAACAGAAGCAGAAGATATTAAGAAGAGATGGCAAGAATACACAGAAGAACTGTACAAAAAAGATCTTCATGACCCAGATAATCATGATGGTGTGATCACTCATCTAGAGCCAGACATCCTGGAATGTGAAGTCAAGTGGGCCTTAGAAAGCATCACTACGAACAAAGCTAGTGGAAGTGATGGAATTCCAGTTGAGCTATTTCAAATCCTGAAAGATGATGCTGTGAAAGTGCTGCACTCAATATGCCAGCACATTTGGAAAACTCAGCAATGGCCACAGGACTGGAAAAGGTCAGTTTTCATACCAATCCCAAAGAAAGGCAATGCCAAAGAATGCTCAAACTACTGCACAATTGCACTCATCTCACATGCTAGTAAAGTAATGCTCAAAATTCTCCAAGCCAGGCTTCAGCAATACGTGAACCGTGAACTTCCTGATGTTCAAGCTGGTTTTAGAAAAGGCAGAGGAACCAGATATCAAATTGCCAACATCTGCTGGATCATTGAAAAAGCAAGAGCGTTCAAAAAAAACATCTATTTCTGCTTTATTGACTATGCCAAAGCCTTTGACTGTGTGGATCACAATAAACTGTGGAAAATTCTGAAAGAGATGGGAATACCAGACCACCTGACCTGCTTCTTGAGAAATCTGTATGCAGGTCAGGAAGCAACAGTTAGAACTGGACATGGAACAACAGACTGGTTCCAAATAGGAAAAGGTGTACGTCAAGGCTGTATATTATCACCCTGCTAATTTAACTTATATGTAGAGTACATCATGAGAAACACTGGACTGGAAGAAACACAAGCTGGAATCAAGATTGCCGGGAGAAATATCAATAACCTCAGATATGCAGATGACACCATCCTTATGGCAGAAAGTGAAGAGGAACTCAAAAGCCTCTTGATGAAAGTGAAAGAGGAGAGTGAAACCGTTGGCTTAAAGCTCAACATTCAGAAAACGATGATCATGGCATCCAGTCCCATCACTTCATGGGAAATAGATGGGGAAACAGTGGAAACAGTGTCAGACTTTATTTTTCTGGGCTCCAAAATCACTGCAGATGGTGACTGCAGCCATGAAATTAAAAGACGCATAACTTTCCTTGGAAGGAAAGTTATGACCAACCTAGATAGCATATTCAAAAGCAGAGACATTACTTTGCCAACAAAGGTCCATCTAGTCAAGGCTATGTTTTTTCCTGTGGTCATGTATGGATATGAGAGTTGGACTGTGATGAAGGCTGAGTGCCAAAGAATTGATGCTTTTGAACTGTGGTGTTGGAGAAGACTCTTGAGAGTCCCTTGGACTGCAAGGAGATCCAACCAGTCCATTCTGAAGGAGATCAGCCCTGGGTATTCTTTGGAAGGAATGATGCTAAAGCTGAAACTCCAGTACTTTGGCCACCTCACGCAAAGAATTGACTCATTGGAAAAGACTCTGATGCTGGGAGGGATTGGGGGCAGGAGGAGAAGGGGACGACAGAGGATGAGATGGCTGGATGGCATCACTGACTCGATGGACATGAGTCTGAGTGAACTCCGGGAGTTGGTGATGAATAGGGAGGCCTGGTGTGCTGCGATTCATGGGGTCGCAAAGAGTTTGACATGACTGAGCGACTGAACTGAACTGACCACCTCCTTGGGCTCACCTTTCCCAGCTCCCTCGTCAGGCCTATGGGGAATCAGCATTGAAGCGGTTGAACCAAAAGGTGGTTGTGCCTCATTGCAGAGAAGTGACCTGGGAGGTGAAAATGACCTTCATGAGCCTAGGCAGTGCTTCAATTCTGTGATGTCTGATTTTTGTTTTTTTCTTTTTTAACCATAGCAAGAGTGAAACCCTGGACCAAGTAGCCAAGGGAGCAACTTGAGGTCAGCAGGGACCACTCTGGGTGGCTGGGGAGGGGTGTGCAGATGCCCAACTCCCAAGCACTGACTGAGGCCAGGGAGCAAGAGTTCTAAAGTCCCCCTGAAACGAGCAGATATGGGAGCAGGGGCCACGCCCACTGCTTCACACTGCATCCTCGACGCTTAGTGAGGGACCTGGCACCTGGATGCCCTGGGTGACAAGCTAAGTGAAGGCATGTGTGTGGGGGCCAGAGGGCCTGTTCCAGTGGTGTCATAACTAAGGTGCACCGAGACTGCAAAAAAGCCCCTGGGGGCCAAGGTCCCCCGTGAATGAGGAGCCTCTTGGGAGAGGAGGGAGGGGCTATTGGCCCCCCTCCCCTGAACCATTCCAGACCTTGACTGAGCCTCAGGCCCCAGGCGAAGGTATCCTTCTGGCTCAGACTCTGCTCTGCTCCCTGCCCTAAAACAATTATTCAGCAGATTAAACTTATCTCTGTTGGCTCCTGGCAACGGGGCTCTGAGCCAAGGTGGCTTGCTCCAGCCTCCACACCCAGTGCCAGGCAGCTGCAGGATTGAGCCTCCAGCTCAGAGCCCCCAAGAACACATCTCCTCTGCGCCCGGCGTGCAGCTCTGGGTATGAATCTCCAGGCTCAGCTCTGACCGTCGTGTGGATCCAGCCTCAATGGTGGGAGTAGGGTGGGGGCCGGAAGTGGCGTAAGAGCAGGAGCTGGGGGTTTCCAGGTGCTTTTCCACTGACACAACCAGTCCAAGCAGCCTGAGCTTCTTCCTAGTAAACTCAGAAACTGTTCTGTGTTTCTCATCAACCCACTGGGATGGATCCGCCGAGGGGATGGATCCGCTGAAAGGACGGAGTGACCCCACTTCCACGTCGGACACCAGACGTTGCCACATAAGGCCTCTGGCCAGCGTGTGCATGAAGCCAGGTCAGGAAACAGAGGCCAGGAGACATGAAATAACTCACTGGGGGTCCCAAGTCAGGTGGTTTCCCACTGCTAGAAAAATTGAGGTGCAGGAATTTACAGTGAGAGAAGGATCCTCCTGAGAGGATGGGAGTCAAAATCAAAAAGATGTTTCCTAGGGGCGGGGCTGGAGGTGCCAGTGATGGAAGCTCGGAGCTCCAGGCTAACTCTCCTTGTTGAGACGGGAGCAGAGAGACCCGAAGGTCAGAGGGACCTTGTGACCTTGGGAGCTGCTGGCAATAGAGCGTGGAAACAAAGAGGAACGCTGGGGGTGGGGATGAGGACCCGTGTCCAA
>NW_011495081.1:10424759-10426295 GCF_000754665.1 Bison bison bison | reverse complement strand
GTGTCCAAGTGCTAGCTCCTGGAATGCGTGCTATTCCGGGCAGCGGAGGCAAAGTTGGGGCCAGGAGGAAGGTGGGAAGAGAGGAAATGCTGCTGGCTTGGTGGGAACATTCTCTGGCTCTGGGGGAGGTTTAAAGCCATGCTTTCCTTTGAGGGGACTTCCCTGGTGGCTCAGATGGTAAAAGCATCTGCCTACAACGTGGGAGACCCAGGTTCAATCCCTGGGTCGGGAAGATCCCCTGGAGAAGGAAATGGCAACCCACTCCAGTACTTTTGCTTGGAAAATCCCATGGAAAGAGGAGCCTGGTGGGCTACAGTCCATGAGGTTGCAAAGAGTTGGACATGACTAAGCGACTTCACTTTTGCTTCCTTTGAGGGGCCTTTGTGGGTTTCTCTAAGGTCTCCTTCTGAGGGTCCTCACATAAGCTCCTGTGTCCTCCAGTAGCCACTCAACACTCCTGCCAGCGGGCACCCCCAATATTGCTGGTTGAGTGAGTGAGGGAGTGAACAGATGTGTATCTGGGGAGGAGGTTTGGGGTCTGGGGTCTGCTGCCCCAGCGAGAACCAAGTCTGGGGTGGTCAGCATCAGTCATAGAGATCCTTCTTCCCTCTCTCGTCCTCTCCTCCAACCCAGGGGTTCCCCAGGGAGTGTTCCAGGACCTCCACATAGTCCTCAGCGGCCCCTCTGCTGCTCCCCCTGCAGGAGGCAGAGCCTGGCCCACAGGTAGAGGGCGATGAGGAGGGCAGATTGGCGAGAAAGATGTTGCCAGGTGACCTGCTCTTCCTTCAGGCATCCTCTGGGTACTGGGCCCCTCTGGACCCTGCTGCCGGTGACCAGTTCCCTCGGGTATCTCTGTGCTCTTTCTGGACTGGGGGCTGAAGCCTCCTGGATAACCCTCCCCAGGGCTGGAGCTGCCAGGGTCCAGAGGCTACAATGGCCCTGAACTCGGGTTCCCACGACACACGTTTCCTGGCCTGATCCAAGGCGCTTCCCTTTTCTAACCCTCCCAAAGCTCCTGTCTTCCACACTCTGCACTATTGAGAGGGCTGCTTGTGCAGGAGGAAGGCCAGTCCTCCTTACTGCCAAGTTCCCAGATGCTGCAGACAGGGCTGTGACCAGGGACTTTCCCCAACCCCTTTCTTTCCTGGACAGGGCAGGACCAGCCACGAGCTCCTCCTCTCCTCAGAGCCCTGCCTGTGCCGTCATCAGGCCAGTGGTTTTTGGGGTCCACCACCCCTCCACCCTGGGAGTTGTAAGGAGAGGCTCCCTTCACTGTAGCGCTGGGTCTCCAACTGCTTCCTTGGCTTGAGTGGTGGAGAATGACTCAGAGGCAGACCCTGTGCCAGCAGACACTCCCTGGACTCAGCCCCAACCTCAGAACCTAAGTGACTCGTCTTTCATGGGGGAACAGGGGGAGAAGGGGAGGATGGGACCACTTGAGAGAGAAGCAATGATGTATATACACTGCCATGTGTAAAACAGAGCGCTGGTGGGAAGCTGCTCCGTAGCTCAGGGAGCTCAGCTCGGGGCTCCGCG
>NW_011495081.1:10422794-10424659 GCF_000754665.1 Bison bison bison | reverse complement strand
GGGTGGGAGGGAGGAAACTTCAAGAAGGATGAGATACAGGTATACGTATTACAGCCATGAAATTAAAAGATACTTGGTCCTTGGAAGGAAAGTTATGACCAACCTAGATAGCATATTCAAAAATAGAGACATTACTTTGCCAACAAAATTCTGTCTAGTCAAAGCTATGGTTTTTTCAGTGGTCATGTGTGGATGTAAGAGTTGGACTATAAAAAAAGCTGAGTGCTGAAGAATTGATGCTTTTGAACTGTGGTGCTGGAGAAGACTCTTGAGAGTCCCTTGGACTGCAAGGAGATCCAGTCAGTCCATTCTAAAGGAAATCAGTCCTGAATATTCATCGGAAGGACTGATGCTGAAGCTGAAACTCCAATATTTTGGCCACCTGATGCAAAGAACTGACTCATTTGAGAAGACCCTGATGTTGGGAAAGATTGAAGGCAGGAGGAGAAGGGGACGACAGAGGATGAGATGGTTGGATGGCATTACCGACACGATGGACGTGAGTTTGAGTAAACTCCAGGAGTTGGTGATGGACAGGAAGGCCTGGCGTGCTTCAGTCCATGGGGTTGCAGAGAGTCAGACATAACTGAGCGACTGAACTGAACTGGGCTGAATAGCTGATTCACTTCATTGTGCCGGAGAAACCAACACAATATTGTGAAACAATTATCCTCCAATACAAATAAGTGACTCAGTTTTTCCTTGCCCCCTATAGGTAGAGCAGGCAAGTTCTCTGTCTCATAGTAAGGTCACAGCCCCAACCCGCTCACTCCCCTCAATGTCACTGTGGACCCTAGTTGGCAAGACCAGCACCTTTCACAGGGACTCTAGACATCCCCCCAAAACACATCGCCACTTCTACTGTTGCCCCTGACATCCATTCTTTACCTGAGGGCCAAGCCATCACTTTAAACCCATCAGGGGTCATCATTCCAGCCCTAAAACCTTGGCAGGGCATGTCCCAGCCCTGAGTCTCCACCCCCTCCCTGGGGGCCCCCGTCCTGTGTTCACTCTGCTCCAGCCCTGCTGACCCCTCCCCCGCATCATATCGTCCGCAGCCATGTTCAGGTTCTTTCTGCTTAAGCCCTTTGTGCTAGCTCTTAAAAGAATGCTCTGCCCCTAGATCCACGCATGGTTGCTCAGGGCTCAGTCCAAACACGAGCTGCTCAGAGAGGCCTCCTTGACAGCCTAGAACAAGGCAGTCCCAGGCACCTTGCGCGGTGTTCTCTTTGTCTCCTGTCACACTTGCTGAAATGATCTTGCTTGGTGTTGTCTGTCTCCTCCCCTGGAAGCCACGCTCCAGGAGAGCCTGAACCTCATCATTTCCAATGATGTGTCCCGCCTTCTAGAACTTGACCTCCCCTCTCTGCAGAGCTCCACCCACGGGAGCTGTATCTTGGTCACATTCCTGAATCCTTTCAACAAGCATCATTGTAGGCAGGAGCTCCAGCAACCCCTTAGTTCCTGAAATTTAACTAAGACGCGTGAATTAGAGTGCAGATCCGGTCTCAGAGGATGGAGAATCCTCCGCTGATCGTTCCTCTTGCCTTTGATGTGGAGCCTTTGATTTCCTCTACCTTCCTGCTCCCCGCCTCACTCCATCTGCCTCTACGCCAGCCTCCTCAGCCCCAGCCCCACCTCCCTTGCCGCTCATCAAAGGAAGGCAAGATCCAGTAAGGAACTCCTGAGCTTGTCTGCACCAAACAAAAGGAGCCAGGAAGGGAGACACAGACAGAAAGCAGCGTAAAGGGAAGGAGAACAGAGCTCCCGAGACAAAGTCCGCTGAGGCTCGTGTCGGGCGGCTCCCAGGGTACCCAGCTGGCTTGGTGACTCACAGCATCACAGACAGTCTGGGTCAAGCTTAC
>NW_011495081.1:10421746-10422694 GCF_000754665.1 Bison bison bison | reverse complement strand
GTGACCACACTCTCAACTGAGCTAGAGAGTCTGGGGGAAAGTCCTGGAAGGAACGTGACATTTAACACCAGCTCTGCCTTGGGCTTCTCTTATGGTTCAGGCGGTGAAGAATCTGCCTGCAATGCAGGAGATCTGGGTTTGATCCCTGCATCAGGAAGATTCCCCTGGAGAAGAGAATGACTGTCCACTCCAGTATTCTTGCCTGGAGAATCCCATGGACAGAGGAGCCTGGGGGGCTACAGTCCGTAGGGTCGCAAGGAGTCAAACACGGCTGAGTGTGTCTTTCACTTTCTGCCTTGGAATTGTTGAGTGCGGGGCCACACATCTTTTTATTTCCTTGTTTCTTTATCTCCTCCTTGACTTCCATCTCTGGATGATTTGAGAAGGAGGAATAATAATAGCTCATCTTTCTGAATATTTATTACAAGTCAGGCACTATTCTGAGCCTTTTAGATGCTTAGAATGTGGAATTCACCCATTTAATATTCTAACCACCTTGTGAAGTAAGAACTGTCATTATTTCCATTCGTGACAGATAAGAAAACTGGGTTCCAGCAAAGTTAAGTAACTCGCCCAAGGTCACACAGCCAGTAAAAATGAGACTTTGCTCCAGGCAGTCTCATTCCCAACTTTCTGCTTTTTACAGCCCATGGCTCTCAAGCAAGATAATCAACATGAATAAGTCCTATTACATGTGAGACCCCCATTTAAGAATTTATTACTTAGCAACCCGCTTTCCCCTGGATCTTAGCATCTTCCCATGTTTCTCACAGTATTTCTATCCCAGGGATACCAAGGGACCCGGATGGGACCCCAGTGCCCAGCACACAGCTACACAGATGCTGTTCAGTTAGATGCCACCCTGGAGAGCTGCTGGGGAATGAGTGAAGAACAGTAAGATGATGGAGGAGCTAGAGCTCCAAGCTAGAGTTTTCCTTTTAATCTTTT
>NW_011495081.1:10412662-10421646 GCF_000754665.1 Bison bison bison | reverse complement strand
TTTCTCTCTCTCTCCCTCTTTTTTTTTTTTTTTGGCCGCACTGGGAGGCAAGTGTCGTCTTAGTTCCCTGACCAGAGATCGAACCTGAGCACCTGTGTTGGAAGCACAGAGTCTTAACCAGTGGACGGCCAAGGAAATCCTCCAAGCTACAGCTTATTGATCACTCAGTTAGTAATAAAAATAAGTGATGTTCGTTAAGTGCTAACCACATGCAGGCATCATTTGATGTTGTCCTACCTGGCATGTGGCCCCTACTGATACTTGCCTCCTGACATTCTTACCCTTGTTGAGGTCCCTCCTGCATTGAATCAGGGCTGACCTGTGTGACTAGGACATTTATATGGTGGGAGTGGCAGTGTGTGAAGGCATCACAGCTTCCTCTTTGGTGTCTTGGAAAGGAGCTGAGGCCTCAGACCAACAGCCCCAAGAGTGTACCATCCTGGACACAGACCCTCCAGCGCTACTGGATCCTTCAGATGTTGCAGTGATGGCCAATATCTGACTGTGCCTTCATGAGACACCTTGAGGGGGGAATGCCTAATGGATCACCCCTGAATTCCTGACATCAGAAATATCAGAAGGAAAAAATCCACCCACAATGGTGAATGCCTTCCTCTGTTCTGTTGGGGTTCCCTGCACCCTGAGCTTTCCAGCTCTCACTGTCCAGCTCTCAAACTGGACAATGAAGCCATCAGAACTGGGCCAAAGCCCCATGCTTCCAGCATGCCAAGGCTGGAAGTGGCTGGTTGTACCCCAGAGATGCTATTTTATCTCTTGCCCCAAACCATGCATCTCAAAGAGCATGCAGCCAACAGATTGCAGCTCAGGACTCTCCGGGCTGTCCACCCCAGCTGTTCCTGCCGCAGCAACCAGCCCCTTCTTGTGCACCCTCTGATACCCAGATGGCAGCAGACACAGCAGTAAAGTCGGCTCCCAGGCCAACTGTGTGTCTGATTAAGCAGAAAGCCCAGCAGACACAGCTTATCCGGAGGGCTCACAAAGGCAGTGCACAGGCCAGCCACAAAACACCAGCGGGTTTTATCCTCAGCCCAGCCAAGTGAGTTTTCTGTGTTGATTCCAAAGGATGTTCAGTGATGTTATAACGACAGCCACTTGATTGAGCATTAGTGTAAGGCGTCCTGTGTTCCAACCACCCTTTGGTGGAGATGTGAAGTGAAGTGAAGTGAAGTGGCTCAGTCATGTCCGACTCTTTGCAACCCCATGGACTGTGGCTTACCCAGCTCATGGAATTTTCCAGGCAAGAATACAGGAGAGGGATGCCATTTCCTTCTCCAGGGGATCTTCCCCACCCAGGGATCGAACCTGGGTCTCCTGCATTGCAGGCAGATGCTTTACTGTCTGAGCCGCCAGGGAAGCCTGGTGGAGATGGTGTTGTTATCATCATTTTGTTTATTATGCTGCTTCACATGTCAGGAAAAAGGTTTCCCAGCTGGCACTAGTGGTAAAGAACCCGTTTGCCAATGCAGGAGACGTAAGGGACACAGGTTCTATCCCTGGATTGGGAAGATACCCTGGAGGAGGGCAGGGCAACCTCCTCCAGTGTTCTTGCCTGGAGAATCCAATGGACAGAGAAGCCGTGAGCTACGGTCCATGGGGTTGCAAAGAGTTGGACATGACTGAAGCGACTTAGCACGTGCATGTCAGGATACTGACACTTAAAGTGGTGAAGTAACGTTATTTGAGACCTCCAACCTGTAAGTAGTAAAAACAGGACTCAGACCTGGGTTTGTGGGATGCCCCGTCCCCTGCCCCTGTACAGCTAACCCCTGCACTAGACGGAGGAAACCAGCATAGTGCACTTGAACTTAGCACTGAGCTGGCTGACAGGAGCCCCTCGTGAGGCTCTGACCCATCTCTCCAGCCTCCCAGGAGCACCTCACAAAGGCTGCTAATGTTGACAGGTCCTATCTTTGTTTAGAATTGTGCTATTTTGTTCCCCATGACTTTTTTGCATTAAATTTGATTTAGAATATTGCATTAAAATAGTATTGATGCTGGTGACTCAGCTTTCTGACTCCTTTTAAAAAATGTATTTTATGAAGCACAGTTGACTAGCAATGTTGTGTTAGTTTCAGGTGTACAGAAGAGTGATTCCGTTATAAATATACATATATCTACTCTTCCTTAAGATTCTTTCCCCATATGGCTGCTGCATAACATGGAGTAGAATTCCCTGTGCTTTACAGTAGGCCCTTGTTGGTTATCAATTTTAGATATATTAGTGTGTACGTGTCAATCTCAAATTCCCTAACTATCTCTGCCTGCCACCCTTCTTTCCTGATAACCTTAAGTTCATTCTCTGAGTCTGTGAGTCTGTTTCTGTTCTGTAAATAAGTTCATTTGTGTATATATATATATATATATATGTACATATGTGTATATATATATTTAGATTCCACATATAAGCAATAACATATGATATTTTTCTTTTTCTGTCTAAAGTACTTCACTTAGTATGATGCTCTCTAGCTTTATCCATGTTGCTGCAAATGGCATTATTTCATTCTTTTTAATGTCTGAGTAATATTCCACTATGGGCTTCCCAGGTGCATCAGTGGTAAAGAATCTGCATGCCAATGCAGGAGACATAGAAGATGCAAGTTCAGTCCCTGGATCGGGAAGACTTCCTAGAGGATGAAATGGCCACCCACTCAATATTCTTGCCTGGAGAATCCCATGGACAGAGAAACCTGGCAAAATATTGTCCATAAGGTCACAAAGAGTTGAACATGACTGAGTGACTGAGTGACTGAGCACGCATGCAATAATACACTATATGTCCGATATCTTTATCCAGTCCTCTGTTAATAGACATTTAAGTTGCTTCCAGGTCTTGGCTATTGTAAACAGTGCTGCAAAGAACTCTGGGGTACATCTAACCTTTTGAACCATGTTTTTCTCCAGATATATACCCAGGAGCGGGATTGCTGGGTCATATGATAACTCCATTTTTAGTTTCTTAAGGAACCTCCATACTGTTATTGATAGTGGTTCTACCAGTTTACATTCCCATCAACAGTGTAGGAGGGTTCCCTTTTCTCCACACCCTCTCCAGTATTTATTGTTTGTAGATTTTTTGATGATGGCCAATTCAACTGTGAGGTGATATCTCTTTGTGGTTTTGATTTGCATTTCTCTAACAATTAGTGATGTTGATATTGAGCATCTTTTCGTGTGCTTCTTGGCCACCTGTATGGCTTCTTTGGAGAAATGTATATTTAGATTTTCTGCCATTTTTGATTGGATTGTTTGGGTTTTTTGATATTAAGCTGCATGAACTGTTTGTAAATTTGGAGATTAACCTGTTGTCAGTTGCATCATTTGCAAATATCTTCTCCCATTCTTTGGCTTTTGCTGGGAAAACCAGATAGGTACATATAAAGAAATGAAATTAGAACACTTCTTAACACCATACACAAAAATAAAATCAAAATTAATTAAAAACCTAGATGTAAGACAGGATACTATAAAACTCTAAGAGGAAAAGCAGGACACTCGACATAAATCACAGCAATACCTTTTCTGAGTCATCTCCTAGGGTAATGGAAATTAAACAAAAATAAACAAATGGGACCTAATTAAACTCAAAAGCTTTTGCATAGCAAAAGAAACAATAAACAGAACACACCCTCTTAAATTATGTGCCCAAGACAAGTGTCCCATTTGCCTCACCCTAGTTCATGTCTTGATGGGCCTTTCTTATGGGGTCTTAGCTCCCCGACCAGGGATCAAACCTGGGCCCTTAGCAGTGAAAGCTTGGAGTTTTAACCACTGGACCGCCCGGGAATTCTCTAGATGAGGCTTTCAAGGCGAGGACTGGCACACTGTGAATACATTACTGCCTGATAAGACATGGGTATGCTGAGGCTGGGAGGAGGTGTAATTTACTTGAGGTCATGCTGCAGGTGACTTGGGCTGGATTCAGTCCCAGACTTGTCTGACCCCAGTGCCTCTGTTCTTCCCATCACTCCAACCTGCCCCTGGAGCACCTCCTTGGTCACCTAGGCATGTGCCCACAGGAAGAAGGTGGTTCTTAGACTGGACTTCTCTGCTCTCAGAACTGCCCACCAGAGATGACCAGAAACCCACCTTGGGACTCCACTCTACTGAGTGAGCACAGCGTGGGCACAGATTCTGCAGCCTCACCAGGCACACTGGCCCTGCAGCACAGAGGTAAAAGGGGGAGAGGCCCCTCAAACCATAAAGGCCCCAAAGGAGCCCCCTTCCCACTGAAGGTGCTGAGGCAGCAGCAATGGGTCCTGTCACCCACTCACCCAGCAGCCTAGGGTGCCGGGTTCCCCTGCCGCTCTCTGAGGAGCCAGATAGATAGTCTACTGGATGGAAGCTGTAGAGGAACTCTTTCAACAGGGGTGCTTTCTCTGTCTCCTGTTTGAGGCCTCAGCTGGGAGTGCCATGTCCCCAAGGAGATGGCCAATCTGGGGAAGAATAGGAACAGGCTTGGCCTCTGGCTGTCCCTGATGGGACACATCCATGTCCTGGCTCTGGCTGAGGATCACAGGGCTCTGGGATCAAGTCTCTTGGGCTCTGAGTGACAGGGATCACTTGAGCACTGATAGGAGCCTGGGAATGTACTAAAAAGAACAGCCAAAGACTTCTAACCCATGGGCGGTTCATGTTTGCTTCAGAGGCCCAGAGGAGAACGTGGGGCTCCCATGGACATCTCAGGCCAAAATATAAACCATTCTCTGAGAAGGAGGACTCAGCCCCAACGTAAGCCATCCATTCACTGTCATTGGCATTTGCTGGCCCCAGGCCCCTTTTCAAGTGTCAGTGACGCTGACCCTGGGCAATGAAGCTGCAGCTCCCAGCACTGCTGCTACAGGGCACGGGTGGCCTGCGGTTCTGGGAGGTACAGTCTCCTCCTTGGATATGGACCCAAGCTGGGAGATCTTCAGTGGACAATCAGTCTCCTCCCACTGCCTCTGGCCTTTGAAACACAACACTGCGAATGCTCAGCCAGGAGGACCAGAATTAAGAAAGGGGCAGCAATTAGAAATAACGGTGGCTTTCCCTGGTGGTCAGATGGTAAAGAATCGACCGGAAATGTGAGAGACCTGGCTTTGATCCCTGGATCGGGAAGGTCCCCCTGGAGGAGGAAATGGCAACCCACTCCAGGACTCCTGCCTGGAGAATCCCATGGACAGAGGAACCTGGCGGGCTACAGTCTATGTGTTCACAAAGAGCTGGACACGACTGAGCAACTAGCACACACACACCCACACACAAGAAATAATGGTAAAAATGGCATTGAGATGAGAAAGCATTTGGCTTGAGGACAGTTATGTAATGCTGCATCAGTGACTTATCCTTGAACTTAGAACATTTATAATGCTACAACTTGTGTAGGTCTGAAATTTAGGAACAGATTCACTGGGTCCTCTGCCTCAGGGTCTCTTAGAAGACTGAAATCTTGGCGTCAGCTATGGTCTAATCCGAAGGCTTTTCTGGGATGGATACACTTCTCAGCTCACATGACCGTTGGTAGCGTTCAGTTTTCAGCTGTTGGCTGAAGGTCACCAACACTCCCTCGATAGACGGTCCTCTCCAACAGGACAGGCATATAAGAGATACAGAGGGAGAAAACCAGCAAGACAAAAGTCACAAAATCTTCGATAACCTGATCACTTTTACTGTATTCTCTTGGTTAGGAGTGACCAAGCCCCAGCCAACACTCAAGGGGAAAGGATTACACAAGGGCAGGAATACCTGGAGGCAGCGACCATTGGAGCCATGTCAGAATCTGCCCGTCATAGCTGGTTTGCAGTGAACGTTACACTTCCATCTTTCCAGATGCCTTTAATTACCTGCCCATGGCCCTGCGAGACACTGGCCATAATAGACTGGACCAGAGTGATGCCTGGGGCTCAGCCCTGTTAGATGCCGTGACTCAGGTAGTTTGAATGGAAGACTCAGAGAAAGGCAATAATCATTCCTTATTCTAAAGGAATTCTAGGCACTGGGTACACAATAATGCATGAGATGGACATAGTCTTTGCTACATGGCATGAAACAGGGAGAAGCGGAGAGATGCACAAGGCAAAGGCAAGAATGAGGAAGCATCAGTGGCCATGAAAAAGCAGCATCCATGGGGTTGTGAGAAGAGGGAGAAGGGGCAAATAATGCAGGGAAACAGAACCAGAGGCACAAACATAGGTGAGCCTCTCCAGGGCAAGCCCAGGTAAAAGGAGAAATGCATTCCGTTTACTAGCTTAGCAACCGGCTTAACTCCATTAAAGAGATACCACCTTTCCTTAAAATTCTGGAGATCAAGGTCACAGACTGAGTCGCTTGCCTGTCATTGAACCTAGGGGCCAGTGTTCTGATCAGCCACCTCTGAGTCACCTGCTAGTCTGAAGGAGGAGGGGGACAGAGCTGAGATCAACTTCACTTAAACCACACGAAAAGACTCCAGAGCTACCAAGGTAGACAAAAACAACGGCTATGTGCTATACATGGAGTTTAGAGGAAGGAAGGGGCGGACTTGTTGGGTATTGATGTCTGCCCGAGAGGCACTGCTGGACAGATTTTGGAAAGCTGCTCTTTGGTTTCTGTGCATCGTGGGGCATTTGACCCTCTGAGGTTTGCAACACCTACAGGAGGTCCTTTCAGCCAGCTCTGCATTCTGAGTGCACAGAGCGCCTTTTGGACTCTGGACCAGCAGCTTAAGCCAGAAAGCCAGATGTTTGTTTCCATTTTTAACTTATTTATTTCTATAGGATTATTTATTGAAAAATGTCTAAATTGGCAATTCATTCTCATTTATTGTTTTCCAGTTCTCTTATTGAAGGCAATGGCACCCCACTCCAGTACTCTTGCCTGAGGAGCCTGGTGGGCTGTAGTCCATGGGGTCACTGGGAGTCGGACACGACTGAGCGACTTCACTTTCACTTCTCACTTTCATGCATTGGAGAAGGAAATGGCAACCCACTCCAGTGTTCTTGCCTGGAGAATCCCAGGGATGGGGGAGCCTGGTGGGCTGCCGTCTATGGGGTCGCACAGAGTTGGACACGACTGAAGCGACTTAGCAGCAGCAGCAGTTCTCTTATTTCAGGTCAGAGGACATTAACAAAGGAAATAGATTCCCTTGACCTTGACTGTAGGTCTCCCCCAGAATATCGCTGGAGGTTTCCTGGAGTCCCTGTTGATGTCTAATTTTGCTAATCTAGCCAAACCGTCCTGAAGCAGAGTCTTGTGGTGGAGTCTTGCACTGGCTCTTGAAAGCCTACCTACTCAGTACTGCATTCGATGATGTCATGTTGTTCTCTTGGAACTGGCCAGGGTGGGAGTATTTATACCAAAGTGAAGTCCCTCAGTCGTGTCCGACTCTTTGAGACCCCATGGACTGTAGCCAACCAGTCTCCTCCGTCCAGGGGATTCTCCACGCTAGAATACTGGGGTGGGTTGCCATTGCCTTCTCCAGAGGATCTTCCTGATCCAGGGATCAAACCCAGGTCTCCTGCATTGTAGGCAAACGCTTTACCGTGTAAGCCACCAGGGAAGTCAATTATACCATGAAATATACAAATGCGGTAGTTCATGGCTTCGCTTCCAGGTTGAGAGCTGGTGGTTAAATATATACCAGCATACCACTGCCTCTAAGGAAAAGACTTCTCAAATGACCATATTTTAGTAACTTTCCTATTTTTATTGCCCTTTCAAGGCCTTTGAAAAAATTGTGGCATAGCTGGATTCTTTAGTTTCTCTCTTTTTCTCACCTCCGTGCTAGTTTTAGTATTATCTCCTCACTGGGGTACTAACAATTAAGTAAACTAGCAAGTAAAAATCTGATAGTCCAGGACAATCAGTCTAGCAAAAATCCTAATTTCTACAGCAAATTTCTGTCTTCCTGAGGTTTACAAAAATACTATAATTATAGCCTTCAATTTAGCCCTAGACCATGGTTAAATTTCAGCTGCTATAGATGTGCCTTCTGGTCTAGTATTTTTACAGGGATATTTTGCAATGTTATTATGTTTTTCCTGAGACAAACTCACTTAGAAAGTCAGGAGAAAAAGCAGAAGAAAGAGAGAGACCTAAGTGAGTGGGGACCATAAAGTCAAAAGAATGAAGCAAAGAGCAGAAATCTGAGAGCTTGGACAGGAATGAAATAGAAAGACTTTGAGACAGACTCTTAAGACTCAGGGTTTTGTTTTGAGTCCTTAGCGTATCAATCAAAGAAGCTGATAACTGAATTTTTAAAATTGAAATATAGCTGATGTGTAGTATTATGTGAGTTTTAGATATATTACATAATACAGGCATACATTATGAAATGATCTTCACAGTAAGTTTAGGAACCATCTGTCCCCATACAAAGTTGCTGACTATTGAAGTTTTAATATATTTTCTCATAATTTTGTAAAACTGTTGTTAAATGCGTTAATTCCCTCACTTTGACATGTCTCACTTCCTCCAGTAGTCAATTGCTGGAGTCCAACTCCAGCAACCAGGAATTCAACCTGAAGAGATGGTCGGTGTCGGCAATGAGACAGCCTCTCATTTTTCTAAGGACTGCCTGTTTATTCCAAGTTTAAGATTTTCTTTTATACTTTTACAAAAACATTAGGCCAGAGGTTTGACATTTTCAGTTCCCCCTCTCCCAGATTTATCATCTCCATAAATCATTGCTGCTCTTCAAACAGAATTCCTGCTTCAGTGATTCTCTGGGAATCAGCCTTATCATCTATTATGTACCTCCTCTAATGTGTTGAAGGCTGAGCGCCGAAGAATTGATGCTTTTGAACTGTGGTGTTGGAGAAGACTCTTGAGAGTCCCTTGGACTGCAAGGAGATCCAACCAGTCCATTCTGAAGGAGATCAGCCCTGGGATTTCTTTGGAAGGAATGATGCTAAAGCTGAAACTCCAGTACTTTGGCTACCTCATGTGAAGAGTTGACTCATTGGAAAAGACTCTGATGCTGGGAGGGATGGGGGCAGGAAGAG
>NW_011495081.1:10392809-10412562 GCF_000754665.1 Bison bison bison | reverse complement strand
GCAAGAGGATGAGATGGCTGGATGTCATCACTGACTCGATGGACATGAGTCTGAGTGAACTCCGGGAGTTGGTGATGGACAGGGAGGCCTGGCATGCTGCGATTCATGGGGTCCCAAAGAGTTGGACACGACTGAGCGACTGAACTGAACTGAACTAATGTGTCCTATAGTTAACTTGTGATTACATTGTAACTCATGCTACATTGCTCAGTTTACTACTTATCTTCCTAAATCCTGTTTGCCCCTAACATCCTGAGCTCACTATCTCTTAAAAAGGCTTCTAGCTATAGTGTCTCTAAAAAACTCCTAACTTCTATAAGCTATAGTAAAATATGCTAACTTTACAACATTCCTTAAATCTTTAACTTCTAACTATTTTAATTATTTCTAAGCCCTAAATTCATATGACTCTAAGCCATAAACATTCTCCTCACAAATAGGCTTCAGATATCAATCCCTCCCATGGCCTCAAGCTACGGCCTATGTGCTCATCCTGGAACACTCTCTTGTAAAAGTCCTTGAACAAATGTCAATGATTAACTTTATGAATTATTTTCTGAGCAATGTTGCGGAAGGCTTTGTGCCTTCTCATGCTCCTCTCAAGAACAATAAGCACCTTAATATTCCTTTTCAGTCAACTCAGCCGAGGAGAGGAAAAGACAAGTCAGAATTACAAGGCCTAACTCCTTCATCCTGGGATCCGTGCCTGAGGAGAGGGGGCTGGGGACCGTGCCTCCATTTTGTCAGTAATGCTTAACGCGGCTCCCAACAGTCAATTATCCCAAGTTTTATGGGCTGGATTGTGTTTCCATAAAAATCATCAGCTGTAGTCTTAGCTCCCAGTACCTCAAAGTGTGATTGTATTCAGAGACAGGGTTTTTAAAGAGGTGATTAAGTTTAAATGAGATTATTAGGCTGGGCCTTTCTCTGGTATGACTACTTTTCTAAGAAGAAGAGGTTAGAACACAGACACAGTGGGAAGGCCATGTGAAGACCCAGAGAGACAACAGCTCACTACAGGCCAAGGAGAGAGGCCTTAGAAGAAACCAAACTTGCTGACACCTTGATCTTGAACTTCAAGCTTCCAGAGTTGTGGGAAAATAAATTTCTGTATTTTAAACAGCCTAGTCTGTGATACTTTGTTATGGCAGTCCTCACAAACTAATACACCAAGAAGAAAAATGTTTTGCCATTTACCTAATTAAATGCAAATTCATATGAGGAACAGGAATTCTGCCAGGAGGATGTTGAGGCTTTGATATAGCCAAACCCATGACAAAGAGACCAACCAATACGGTTGGTCAAAAAGTATGTGTGTTTATGAATATTTTTTTCAGATTCCTCAACCAAGAACATGTTAGGAAGGAGCCAGATAATCATTAGTCCAACAATTATTGACCTTAGAATAGATTGAGCAAAGTGACCTTCTTTTACAAATTGATAAGACAGGGAGTATCCTCATAAAATTTTGAAGGGGACCCAGAGCAGAATTTAATGCACCACTTTTGCATGAATTGTTTGCTGGTCTCCGAACCTCCAGCTTGTAGTCCTCAGGACTGGTGTGAATTGAATTGGAGCCTATGCCTCCAATGCTCCCCATGGAGCCTTCTCTATGTATTCAACAGACGCAAGTCAATCCAAGTCAAAACAGAGACACACACGACAAGACTTTACAAATAGTCATGCTAAGTTGCTTCAGTCATGTCCGACTCTGCGACCCCGTGGACTGTGGCCTGCCAGGTTCCTCTGTCCCTGGGATTTTCCATGTAAGAATGCTGGAGTGGGTTGCCATGGCCTCCTCCAGGGGATCTTCCCGACCCAGGGATCGAACCTGCATCTCTTACATCCCTTACATCACTAGCGCCACATGGGCAGCCCAATTCTGGCACCAGGTTCATGGCTGCCTCCTCAGAAACAGTCAAACAGAATCAAAAGCAAAGGAAGCAGGAAAAGAATAGGCAGATTAACGGCAAAAATATTTACCAAATGGTACAGCTGCAAATAGTTCTCATTACGTCATGACTGAGACCTACTTTTCTTGTTCAAAGAACCATTTGGTTACAAATCCCATTATTTGTAAATTCAGCAAAGACATTAATAAATTCAGCAAAGACATTAATGGAATGTATCAGGGGAATCTATAGAGTAACTACCCTTGGGCACAAAGGACCGGGTGCGTGCCTCTGTTGGATTGCTGCTGCTAAGGCGCTTCAGTCGTGTCCCACTCTGTGCGACCCCATAGACAGCAGCCCACCAGGCTCCCCCGTCCCTGGGATTCTCCAGGCAAGAACACTGGAGTGGGTTGCCATTTCCTTCTCCATTGCATGAAAGGGAAAAGTGAAAGTGAAGTTGCTCAGTCGTGCTCAACTCTTCGCGACCCCAAGGAGTGCAGCCTACCAGGCTCCTCCGTCCATGGGATTTTCGAGGCAAGAGTACTGGGGTGGGTGCCATCACCTTCTCTGTCTGTTGGATTGAGGGCTTTCAAATAATTTCATTGGAACCTCCAGACTTATCAAAGGAGAAGACCACTGCTCAAAATCGGAAAATATTTTTTATTTATTTTTTTATTTTTGGCTGTGCTGGGTCTTCGTTGGTGTGCACAGGTTTTCTTTAGTTGTGGCATGTGGGGTCCTCATTGTAGGCGCTTCTCTTGTTGAGGTTCATGGGCTCAGGCTCAGTAGTTACAGCACAAGGGCTTAGTTGCTTCATGGCATGTGGGATCCTCCCAAACCAGGGATAGAACCCGTGTCCCCTGCATTTGCAGGCAGATTCTTAACCACTAGGCCACCAGGGAAGTCCTGAAAATATTTCTTAAGTAAAGGAAGAGCCATATTGATCATGCAAATTTCTCTAAGCAAAGCAAACTGTTGGGCTTTTATAGATGGTTGGGAAGAGTGTATTTGGGGTTGGGTTGGTTTTAGAGGCGGGATGGGTTGATGTCAGCCTTAGAAGTGTGTTCACAGAAGGCAGTCCACCAGCAGTTGGCTGGCTTCCACACCATGGTGACTGTCACTGATAGCCTGGCTTTCAGAGTTGTGTTCACTGAAGTGAGTTGTCATTCATCGATTCATCAAGTATGGAATTATCATTGATGGATTAGACAGGTTGAAAACTAGTTCTGGTGGATACTTGAACCCATGACTATAGAATAATCAGTCCTTTCCTAGGAATGTGGGACCACCATGTAACGGTATTTATATCTCCTATTTTGTTTATTGAGTATCTCTTACCTCGAGGAGAGAGATACACTCCAGAGGGACAGAGATTTTTACTCATTTTGACCCTTCCTGGATTTCCAGCGTCTAGAAGTGTCTGGAACACAGTGCATGCATGCTAGGTTGCTTCAGTCATGTCTGACTCATTGCGACCCCATGGACTGTACCCCACCAGGCTCCTCTGTCCATGGGATTCTCCAGGCAAGCATACTGGAGTGGGTTGCCGTGCCCTCCTCTAGGGGATCTTCCCCACCCAGGGATGGAACCCGTGTCTCCTGCAGCTCCTGCATTGCAGGCAGATTCTTTACCACTGAACCCCTGGGGAAGTCCTCTGGCACACAGTAGGTATACAACAAATATTTGTTCAATGAATGAATAATCCTGACCTCCAGATCTTGACCTGTAGAATCTTTCAGGGAAGATACGGTTTTCTATTGGAATTACTTACAAAAAAAAAAAAAATCCATTACCACAGACACTGGGCTGGATCTAATCATGATAAATGCTTTTGAATTGAGGGTGATTAACGAGCTGTGGGATAAAGCTAAGTGTGTGTGGTGTGCCTGCTGCCTCTCCAGGTCACGTTTTGACTCCACTGTTGCTGTATGTGCAATGGATTTCGGATACTGGCAGAATCACTTGGATCATTAATCTCGGAACATTCATCCTGTGGCTTTTGTAGTTCTTAGAGATTTGCTTCCTTTCGTCTTATGGTCCTAGAATGTGAATTCCAGGAGTGGTATGGCACGGTGATCAAAAATCTTCGGCTCTTAGTAGTGGCATCACTTTGAGAGGCCGTGCAATGTTTCCAAGCCCCAGTCTCCGTGTCTGTATCATGGGAATAGTAATAATAGAATTTAAGTCATACAACTATGGCTTTCACCACCACCAGCACTATCATTGGTCACCGTCATCCATGCAACCACAGGGCTCTAGTGGGCTCCCTGCATCCCAGCACTGGCCAACATGAGTGTGCCGATCTCATGAAGCTGATTAGTGGCTCAAATGGGCTACTGCTTGAGAGCATGTGGCCTAAGTGAAAGCACAGCATGTGGTCAATAGTGGCTCGCTTCCTTCCACCCAGGGACGGTGGGGGAGGTGGGATTCTGAGATGCAAGAAGGCGCTAAATCATCTGTCCCACATTAGCAGGGATTGTAGTGGGCCATGAGCCACGGACGCAAACCAAGAAAGTCCTCCTCCAAACCCTTCCTCCACCCTGGCCCTGGAGCTGAGGTTACCGTAGACAGCCCTCCTCCCCTCAGGCCCTTTCTCCCCAGGGAAGGTGCAGAGAACATGCCCAGCAAGAGTCTACAAGCCACCTGCCAAGTGCCTGTCCCCTTTCTCCTTGTTCAGACAGATTACTCTTTCGAGGAGCAGCAGCAGCCTGCTTCATCACCCTAATTGCAGGAGGTCACAGGTCCAGGATCAGAAGTCAGTGATCAGAGGGCAGTCAAAGGGTCTGGAGTGAGAAGTCAGAGATCAAAGATTGATGATCATGGAGTCAAAAGACCGAGGTCAAAGGTCTGTTGTCAGAGGTCAAGAGGTCATGGGGTCTGTGTTGAGGTCAAAGGTGAAGGAAACAACAGGGATTCGAAGTTAAATCCAGCATGCAATTTATCCAAGAGATGAGGACTATTGAGAGATTATGCAGAAACCTCTGCCTTCTCTCTGGAGGCAGAACATTCCTGCTGCCAGTGCTGCCAGACCCCAAGCTTGTCTCCTGGGGCCAAGGCTCTCTGGAATGAGGATTCTCCTTGGGCTGCTGTCCCACTGCTTTCCCATTTTACAGATGGATTTACTGAGGTAAAGAAAAGGGTCTAACACATGGAAATAGTCCTGGGAAAACCGAGACCAGGACTGGTGTGGCCTAGTCTGTCTTTGGGAACTGGACGTGACAAAGCATCTCTCTGGCACATCCTGAAATGACAAATGAGACCATTCTGGGTGGCAGTAAGGGCGGCAGGCATCTCATTTTGCAAATCAGAATCCTTCTATCAGCATTCATTCGCCTGAACGAGGCTTCAAAGCAGAGCCCAGGCACAAACTCACTCTCTCAGGCTTCATATCAATGTGCCAGCTCCTTCCTGGCAGATTCATCTGCCAGGGGCTTGCAGACTGGCTCCTGCCACCTGTTTTCCCCAGTCCTGAAACGTTTTCTGAATCATAGACAACAGCATTAAGATGGCAAAGTTGATTGAAAACCACAGAGGTGAGAAAGCTATGGAACCAGGAAGGCGACACGGCTGGAGCTGCATGTCCTCTCAAGTGGCCGCCCTCTGGCTCCCTCCTATCTCGGTTCACCATGCGGCAGGTAGTATGTGGGTGCCCGGCCCTGGGAGCCCCTCTCCACGGTTTGTGGCTGTTTACTGTCAGAGACTAATCTGTCTCAAGTAAGCCTTAGGCTCAGATGAGAAGCAGAGCAAAATGCCAACACTTCCTCTGGGACTCAGGGTACCATAATGTGGGGGATGGGGCGCAGGGACACTGAAGTGACAAGAGCTGGAGCCCTGGACACGTGTGCTCCCGGGGAAATGTCTCCAAAGCCAGCCCTGCCTGGCAAAGCCTTAGTTCTCCTGGGTCCCTGGATTCAGCTCCCAAACTGGCACAGATTTCCAGCATTTACCAGACAGACAGCACCGTGGCTTCAGGGGTCAATTTTGAGAGCGTCAGGTTAACAAATAACCCCTCAGGAAGCAATGTCTAGTTCTGATGGAGACCCTGGAGGCAGGAAGTGGACATTTCAGTCCAGGGCTGATGCCATCATTCGAAGTTGCAGTGGGGTAACCGTGGGTTGTATGCCAATTCCCCAAAAGGCCAAAGGGAATGAAAAGGAGGGGACATCACTGTCGTAAAACGATGGGAAGGTTAAAACCAAGTGGTTGGAGCATGGTCGCTGAGCAAAAATCTGAAATTGAGGCCTTTCAAGATTTAGCTCTTAGAACAATCTCTTTACATCTGTGGCCTTCGGTTTTCCAATCTGGAGAGTGGATAGAACAATGGTATCCATCTCTCAAGCTTCATTTAGAACAAAGATCAGGAACTTTTTCTATAAAGGGTCAGATAGCAAATATATAGGCTTTGGAGGTCATGTGAAATCTGTTGCAACTACCCCAACTCTATGGTTGTTGGAATGAAAACAGCTGTAGAATCAGTAAATGAATGGACATAGCTGTGTCCCAGTTAAACTTGATTTACAAAACAGGTGGTGGGTCTGACTCGGCCTGAGAGTCAAAGTTTGCCAACCCCTGTTTCAGAGGATTACATGAGACAATGCAAAGGATAGCAAACTGTTTGTCACAAAAGCTAACCAATAAATATTACTGACATCCTCACCCTCTTCATTATTGGCCTCACTCCTCTGCATTTGGCCGCATGGCTCCTCGGTCCATGGGATTTCCCAGGCAAGAATACTGGAGTGAGGTGCCATTTCCTTCTGCAGGGGATCTTCCTAGCACAGGGATCTAACCTGGGTCCCCCGCGCTGCAGGCAGACTCTTTACCGATTGAGCCACCAGGAAGGCCATTTGAAGCATCAGGTGCTGCCTAATAAATACCTCTGCTCCCCATCTCTCTGCCTTTACTGACTTGTTAAATTTCCAAAAAGTGCACTTGCTTGAGTTCTTCAAACTCCTAGATGCAAGTACATTCAGGATTTTGCCCTGAAGTGGCCTTCATAATGCGGACTCTCAAATCTCTTAGCATTTAAAAGCAAGGGAGTTTGGATCCCCAGTGAAGTAACAGGGATGTGACTCCCCATTAGAAGTTTCCATTGCCCGTCACAAGGGATTTCCTCTGTAATATAGCATGGATTTCTCACAGCTGCTTGAAGAATTAAAGACCATTACAACAATCTTGCCGGCAAGGAATTGAGCTTTGGGAAGACATCTTGACTTGTGTGAAGTCAGATTGAGAATCAGGAGCTGAGCGGATACTTGATCTCAGGTCTCAGTTCAGTTCAGTTGCTCAGTTGTGTCCGACTCTTTAGGACCCTATGGAGTACAGCACGCCAGGCTTCCCTGTCCATCACCAACTCCTGGAGTTTACTCAAACTCATGTCCATCACATCGGTGATGCCATCCAACCATCTCGTCCTCTGTTGTCCCCTTCTCCTCCAGCCTTCAATCTTTCCCAGCATCAGGGTCTTTTCAAATGAGTCGGCTCTTTGCATCAGGTGGCCAAAGTATTTGAGTTTCAGCTTCAGCATTGGTTCTTCCAATGAATATTCAGGACTGATTTCCTTTAGGATTGACTGATTGGATCTCCTTGCAGTCCAAGGGACTCTCAAGAGTCTTCTCCAGCACCACAGTTCAAAAGGTCTACGGACTCCAAATCCAGTGCTCATGCCTCCATGCTGCAGCTCCATGGAGTATTGGATCAGTCAGGATCTTTGCTGCCAACAATAGACTTGCTGGTTTAAGCAGAAAAAGAATTCATTGTCAGTGGCTTGGAGAAATTCTGAGAAGTACAGAGAGTCATGTGGGAGGCTATGAGGGGAGAAATAGATCCCAGTGAGAATGCCTGATGCTAAGTTGCAGATGCTTCAGATCCAGGAACCACAGCTGGCCCCACCAATGCCTGTGGCCTTTAAGATGCCTGCCCCTGCTGTGGCCTGAAGTTCAATTTCTTCTGCCACCTTAGAACCAATCTTGCACTGTGCTTCCTTCTTCCCATCAATCTTTCAAATGCAAGTCTTCAAGAGAGGGTGCTATGGGCTGAACCTTCTCATGTGTCTGGGCCCTAGTTCCCAAAAGAGTTACTGACTGTCCTGGGGGGTTGGGGGCAGGGCTCATAGGAGGGGGATTTCCCAAGCCCAGGAAGAGTGTGCCAAGGATGCTGAGCCAACTCCACTTTGGGGTACAGACCCCAAAAAATGGAGGGAAGGACTCAAAGAGATACCTGTATACCCATGTTCAGAGAAACACGATTCACAATAGCAAAAATGTAGAAGCAACTCAGATGTCTGTCAATTGCTAAACGGACAAATGTGTGGTATGCCTCCACAATGGAGCATCACTCTGCTTTAAAGAGGAAGGAAATTCTGACACAGGCTACAACATGGATGAGCCCTGACAACATTATGCCAAGTAGAATTAGAAATAAAATTAGATATAGGACAAATCATATTTGTCCACGATTCCACTCATATGAGGTTTTTGGAATAGTCCAATACACAAAGACAGAAAGTAGAGTGGAGGTTACAGGGGTTGGGAGGAGGGGGAATGAGGAGTTATTTTTAGTGGGTGCAGAGTTTCAGTTTGGGAAGATGAAAAAGTTCTGGAGATGGATGGTGGTGATGGTTACACAACCACATGAATGCACTTAATGCCACTGAACTATACAGTTAAAAATGGTCGAAATGGTAAATTGTACATTGTGTATATTTATCGTAAAAATAAAGGTGCCGAGCATGACACATATCCACGCTGACAACTTAAGATTTCATTTCGAGAAGAGGCACTGGAGGCCCAGAAAGTGACTAATCAGTGGCAACGTGGGCGACTGTCAGTCTTGAGTACTTGCTCCTTCCAGAAAGAAACTGTTGGGACCATTAGAAGTAAGGTGCCAGCTCCTCAGCCTTGCTCTGCCAGGCAAGCGACCCAGCGAGCTGAGTGGGCTGGATGGGAGACAGCGAGGAGAAGGGGAGACTGTGATGCTTTGAGGAATAGAAGTTCCATCCCAGCAGGGCAGCTGCTCCTCGTTTCGGCAAGTTTGACACATGGGCGGGAAGCCCCATGCTGCTCCATTTCCTGGCTCTTAAAAAGAAGCCAGACGTCCAGATATTTATGTGAAATCTCCCGAACTTTAATCATTGGCAACAGATTCAAATAATGAGAGACTGCAGGCTGGGATGAAATCTCTCTCTGGGTTGAATGCCACCCTTGGGCTGCTGGTTTGTGAACTCTGTTTGAGACTAGAGGCCGGGGCCAAAGATAACATCAAGATGTCAGTTTTAATAGTTGATGCTCAGACACCCCCCAGGAAAGAATGCTAAGGGAAAACATAGCTATGAGCTAAAATCAAAATAAGGGTCTCGTAGTACATTCGACTTCCCACACTAAATTTTCAGATCTTCTGGGACAGAGTTGGGACTGAAGATTAAACTCCAAGGGAACTCAGTCACCCTGCCTGTCCAAGGGGCAGGAAGAGCTCTGCCTCTGAAACTCATGAGCCAGGGAATGCAGAGTGAGAGAGTGAGACAGAGTGGGCAGGATGGAGACAGATAGGCGAAGAGACAGAAGTGAATGGAAGGAAAAGGGGAGGATGCAGAACGGGTTTTCAGCCTTTTCTCAAGGCCAACTCCTTCTTCTGGAATCTCTGAAATGCCTGTTTCCACCTGGAGCAACCTGTTCTCTGGTTGACGTGGCCCAATTTGAGCAAACCCTGAGAGATAGTGAAGGACAGGGGAGCCTGGCGTGCTGCAGTCCATGGGGTTGCAAAGAGTTGGATGTGATTTAGCTACTGAAAAATAATTGATACATTCACTTGGTTTGACTCTTGCCTAGTAAATTTGCTCCTGTGAGAAGGTGTCAGGAAGCAGGGGAGAGGGAAATCGTTCTGGAGAGGGGCCGGGAAGCTTCTCCATTTTCACTTCTAATAACTCATTTGGTTTGATGGCCAAACCTGTGGTCAACACGCTGGTGGTTTCTCTCAGGGCAGGAGACGAGCATCTTACTCCCATCTTGATGAAGTTGCTCACCCATCACCCACACCTGGCCCTTTATGAGTCTCCCAGGGACCCTCAGTGGACACTAGGAAGTCAACACAGATCATTAATAAAAGTCTCTCCAACACCATGCTTTTCCATTTCCCAACACAAGTTGTCTAAACATCTTGTCGGAGACTAAACTAAGTAATAGAATCGTTCTAGTTTGAAAACTGTGAATTCTAATTATTATTAGATACGCCTAGAAAAAAAATTAAAGGTCAAAAATGAAATTCCCCTTTCTTATTAAATACAAAGAAATTAATGTTCAATATTTGTTGAGTCCAATTTGCTATAATACATAACAAGAACCCTCTCACTGGGAGGAGAGAGTATCTGTTCTGAAAATTACTGCTTGGATCAAGATCATGGTTCCTAGGGGGGATGAATGCCTGTTGTCTTCACTCTCATCTCAGGCTGGAAATCATGCTTCCTGGAATCCCCTTTCCTCCGTGGTTCTAGGGGGCAAGTGTGTCAATGAAAGGGGCTCACGTGAGACTTGCAGGCAGAAGTGTATTAAGTCATTACTCTGGACTAGGGTGAGTGGCCATGTGATTCAAGTCCTCTCCATGAGCTAAGTCACTGAAGTACCATCTTGGACTTATTATAGCCTTCCTGTTCACCTTTGCAAGCTCCTGGTTGTCCATCTGTCCCAGGCTTAGGCTGGTATCATTGGTAATTATGTCTGGGATCCTCCAGCTGCAGCCTTCTAGGCATTGCTCTGCCAGCTCTTTCAGGGTCAGTATAATTCCTTATCTCCATCTTCAATTCCTTATTCCTGTAACACTTGTAGTGGCTCTGACTGATCCCAGCTGAAACACCGGGAAAAGATAAACATCATTTTCACGAAGAGGCACTTATTAGATCTAAGTCAAGATAGCAACTAGGTCAAGATACTCACATTCCATCACTTTCTGGCAACTGATTCCAACTAGAGAGATGAGTTATTTAAATAGTTTGTCACTTACAAGGAAACTAACCCCTTCTTCTCTTTCTATAATATCCTGAAAACTCGTTTCCTGCTTGAACGCGGTATCAGTTCCTCATCTCTGAACTGGGGATATCATCCTCTCCAGACAGGATCTGTGGTGCTAGGAAGTTCACTGAAGGCAATTTCCTTTAGTTCTCAGAGAGTATCTTTTGCTTTTCTTTAGAACTTTTTATTTTGTATTGGGGTATAGCTTATCAACAATAGTTAACTGTGATCGTTTCAGGTGAACAGTGAAGGGACTCAGCTCAGGGAGAATCTCTTTTTCTTAGATCGTGAACCTGGATATTCTGGGATTCTATTTTCCACCACATTTTATAAAGCCAAGAAGTCATGGCTTGACATGGATAAAGCAGGAAGCAGAAGTCAGAGAGGGCAAAACAGATCCCTAATGACAGCTGTTGAACAAAAGAATTCAGCCCTGCCCCAAACCGATTTCCATACATTTGAATATGATTGCATTTAGCCAATACATCTTCTAAAATTTAACACAATTCAGCTTGTGTGAGTGGGATTACTTACAACTGTCACTTACAACCGGGGATTCTATTAACATTCCCATTCACTAGTTATAACTACAGGATGTCAAGAGAGTCTGGGCATTTTCTCACTGGATGCATCTCTTCTCCTGTGAACATGTGCCATACCCCCACTGCAGCCGTCTGAAGCTCCTTCTTCCTTGTACTGTTCATTCTTTGAATCTACTGCCTTGCTTGAGGGTAGCAAGTTAAATTGAGAAGATGAACACTACCTCCCAGCTCATTTATCCCCATGAACTTTTCTCTACGAGACAGACTGTTGTGATACTTTATCTTAGAGAATCCTTACCGAGAGTAGATTTTCAACCAAGACCTTGGCATTCAACTCACTGTTTTAGGGCCTCGCTGGGAAAGTCTCTACTCATCATAAACCTGTATTTCTTTATTCATTGGAAAAGAGCTAAGAGAGTCAATTAAAATGAATTTCACAGGTCCTTGAACTGCCTTCTTCCTATGTTCTTCCATTTTTAATTTTTTGGAGGTTGGTGCCATTTTGAGGGTTCCAGTATCCGAGGCCAACCATTACTGTGCTGTTTCTTTTCTTTTCATGGGCTTCAGATCCATGAACACGATGTAGGAATGAGCCATTAAGTTAGGGGTGGGCAAATGACAAAGCCAGATCCAGCCCATTTTGGTAGTTACTGGAACACAGGCACATCTATGAATTTATGTATTGTCTATGGCTGTTTTTGTAGTTGCTACAGAAACCCCATGGCTGCAAAGCCAGTATTGTATTATCTGACTCTTTACACAAAAAGTTTACTGATCTCTGCTCTAGATTAGTGTTTCTCAACTGTTTTCTCAACTTAGTACCCATAAAAATGATACTGTAAGAGATGAAGGAGCTCACATCTTGATAAGCTTTTGGGGGCACATGGTTCTGGAAGGTCTCCCTAGACCACTTGGGGCAGGACATGACCTGGAATATGCTTGGGATATTACTAGTCTTCTTGCCAACACCTCTGGGTACCGACACATGATCTACACCTTAATTTTGTAGGTCCTGTGTTTCGACTCCCACAGATTTTGATTTTGGTCAAACCAAGTTTACTATTGTTCATGAGTGGTGGTGGGGGTGGGGGTGACCTCATGGGTGTCCTGACTTCCTGTGCAACTGTCCCTGTAGCATAAAACGAGACTTATAAGAGCGCAAAGATGCTCCCATCACTGGTGAACCTTCAGAGCCATCTGTGGTTCCAAGCTGTTCACCAGCACACCTGTGCCAGAGTCAGCACATGTCCTGAGTATGTGGTCAGAACCTGTTCACTATCACAGCCACGTGCCCCTTTCCCTCAGACACTGAAGTCACTCTGGGCACAGTTAATGTCCATCTTCTGAACTGACATCCCAGGTCCCTCCATAATGGACTGGTGTCCATGACTTTAGCTCTGAATTCCAAGCATGCCAGTTGTGGAATCCTTACACACCCATCATATTTTGAGGGCCCATCAATATTCTCTTCTCTTCTCATTTTATTAGGGTATACACTCATTGCAGAAGGCACGACAGAAGCAGCTGTCCACTGAGCGATAAAGGGGGTTAAGAATCATTTACACCAACAGAAAGAATGAAACTGCAAATTTATTTGAAAGTATAAAAATTAAAAAAAACCTAATCAAAAAAGCAACCACACATAACCTTTCCAGTTTACATCAACTTTGAACATCACATGCTATTTATTAACCACTTCCTTGTGTTTTTAAAAAATGTCAATTTCAAAGTAAAGGGATTGAGGGCAGGTGATAAGTGACTGATCACAGTGGAACGATTTCAATGCTAAAATAAATGCTGATCTTATTTGAGAAAAGGGAGCAGAGATGATTTTCTGGTTGGCACAGATTTATGCCATGTATTTAAAAAATATCCTGGTTGGAATGAGTTAAAGAAATAATGCTGGCCACTTATTTGCTATCTTAAGTAGGGGAAAAAACAAAACTCTGCTGCTTTGGTGTCCTATTTATATCTTTTTAAAAAACCCACCATTTAAAAACATCAAATCTATAATAAAAATGTCCCTGTGTTTATTTTAAAAAACAACATTAATGGCTCTCCTTATCGACTAAGACCATTTGTCTTTCCTAAGATGCCTGGAAGCTGAAAAGTGCGTGAAATTAATTCACTGCACAATTAATTAAAATTAGAATCCTTTCCTCTAAACAATTTCCAGAGCACCAGAAAGAAGCAGGGGCCCACCAAGGGGAGAAACGAAGCCACTCTGACTCATATGATAGGAAATATTCGGCCAGAGTTCCTCACACACTCTGGCTGCCACCTAAAGTTCTCTCTTCACTGGACTACTCAGAAAATAACGCGTGTTATTTTAAAAACGAAAAGACGTAAGCAACTAGGTTTCTTTTCTTAACTTGAAAATCACCAAGTGGCTAGCTTTCCTGTAGCACACTTTCAATTTGGTTAAAAAAAAAATCGTCTACAGAACAGGATCACTGAATGCCACTTCATCCCCCCTCCTGCAGGCTCTGTTTGAATTAGCATCAAAGAAGTTACTGAGCATGTGGGAAGCTGGTCTGCATGACAGCTGCCCCGAGTGGCTCTGCCTGGTTCCAGTTTTGTTCCCCACATTCGTCAGTGTGGTTTCTTGACAAATAACATCTACATTTCTACCCGTGACTTCCTGAGGGGGTGGGCGTTGTGGCTGGCTGGGCACGGAGAAAGAGGACAGTGAGCCTGAACACAGAGACCATGAACTGAGGGAGAAAGGCATTGGTCTTTCTGTATCCTTCACGAACTCGATAAATAAAAACTCAAAGTGCAACAACGCACAGACGCCTGGCACACAGGGCAGTCTGGGGGCGGGGGGACTGGTAATTAGAGCTCAGTGGGACAAAGGCGCGATCTTTTGCATCTTTGCTTGGACCTCGTGAAATGGAAAAACAAAAGACAGCTCTCCTATACACATATAAATAGTCCCTTAACTAGAAGGGAAAAAACAAACACACTGTTTCAAATGCATTTCTAAGAGATTATAAAAACAAAAAGTCCGAATGGCAAATCTTGACTCCAAACTGTCTGTGATCCACGTCTCTCAGAGAAGAAACTATGGGATGTCTGGAGAGGTCTGATTCTTGCTCTGACCCTAATCCTAAATCTTGGTGCTGGTATCTGGCTAGGCCTCGGGAAGTGGGGGGTGAGTGCAGCCCAGGAATGGGGAGCTCTTGTGGCAGGTACTGAATTAGGTTTTCATGTGAGTTAGAAACCCACAGTGTCCTCAAGCCCAACTGCACAGGTAGAATGACTTCTGAGTGTCTGGGGGCACTTGGGAGATGAGGGTTGAAGCTGCATGAATGGGCAAGGCAGGCTGGACGTGGTTTACGGGGACAGAAGGACCAGATCAGATTTCTGGCCAACTCAGGTTTAGTCCTCATCCCTTGGCTAAGGCAAGTCACAGCTGGGAGGGTGACAATCAGAAACCAGGGAAAGGACTGTGGACCAAAGCAGACCCGGGTTCTTGGCAGCCTGTATTTTAGGAGCTGAGAACTTGGATAAACTCGTGGTGGGGGCTCCCTGCTTATTCTGGGATGAGGCTGATGGTATATGATGCTGGAAAAAGCTCTCAAAATGCGGACTCTTGGGCAAATTGTTAAATCCAGAATCTCTCCAGAATTGATGGTTTCAGAGTCCTTGAGAAAACCAAACGACACTGCTGACTTCTGAAGGGCGCTACTCACAGCAGCAGTTTTCTTGGCCCCAGCCTCTGCTGACCCAAGAGCAACGTGCAGCCTAATGCAACCTCCAGTGACGGCCTCCTGGGAGGATCACCCAACCCGAATCCCCAGAGGGAGCTCTAAGTGACAGCCCACACAGAATTTGGTCCAGTCTCCTCTGCCTCTCTGAACATCCCATATGACACAAACACTGCTTTCTCAGTACCTAAGTACCACATTCGCCCGCCACCTACAAACTTACGCCACCGCCTCAGCAAGATTCCAACAGTAACAGAAGAATGACGTGGAGAGCGAGGCTGTGATCCTCGGCCTCGAGGGAAGAGTAAGTAAGTGCCCAGAAAAGATGTACCATACAACAGGAAACTGAGAGGCAGAATAAGGCAGGTCGCCCTCCAAAGAACATTCCTGAAACCTGGGCAAGGAGGTGACTGGAGAGACAGCTGACACTCCAAATCACTCCTTGAGGGACCCCGAGGAGCCTCCTGTAAGCGCAAGTTGTTAGGACAGTCAAGGTCAGAGCAGATGAACCCATAGAGACTTTGGAAGAGCCGGAGTTTATACGTCTTCAGTGCCCTGGCTGGGCGCGGAGTCCCTGGGCTCAGCGGTGCCCTCCTGCGGGCCAGGCTGCCCCGGGCTGTGGCTGGTGTCGTCCACGCTCAGGAGGCTGCTGGCTGCCTGGGAGCTGGCGCTGTCAGCACTGCCCGACCGGGAGCGGTAAGGGGGCAGGTCGGCTTGGTTCAGAGACTCAGTGTCTGAAGAGTAGGGTGGCGGAGGAAGGTCGTACCAGGCGGGTCTGCGATGAAGAGAGCAGGGTCGGGTGAGGAGCAGGGTTGGGGGGAAGGGAGAGAGAAGAGAACACATTAGGAACCCAGGCATGGCAGGCAATGCTGACTTCTGTCTGTTTTTGAGTGGATGATGATGTCAGGATCAAGACTTTTCCCTCTGAGGAGAAAGGCAATCCTAGTACTAGGCAAACCAGTGATGAGCAATAAGATGAAGGGAAGGGATCAAAGGTCAGTGTGCTCTGGCTGGCTTGTGCCAACTGGACAATGCCAAAGACATAACCTTTGGGAGGGGGAATTCTAAGAAGCCCCCAGCTCATCCTGGGTGCTTCAGCAGGGATGCAGCTGGCCTGAGGTTTTCATGGAGACCTTAACGATCCACAGAATTGGGGGTCCTTACTGAAAGCCAACTCTTCCTGGTTTTCTGGACTTGGGTAAGTGAGAGGACCTCCTCTCAAACCCTCTACAGATAGCATCCCTATCTGTAAAAGGGCATAATAATGATACCTTACTTGCATTGAGATAACTTCAAAGGCATTTTATTTTCCAGTTCTCATTTACAGAAGGCTTATTGTGAGTCAGGCATTGTGCCACCCACCTTATATCCTTTATTTTATTTTATTTAGCATTCAGAAGAATGCTAGAGGGAGCCATTACTTGTATGCCCATTGTACTGGGGAGGAAACTGAGGCAAAGGGGCATTAGACAGCTTGCATGGGATCACAAAGAGCTAGTAAGCAGCAGTGCTAGGATTTGAACCCAGGAGTTCTGTTTCCAGATGCAGCAATTTTAAGCTTGCTCTACATCTGATGGTCCAAATGAGTGAGGTTCTGTGTTCTCAGTGCTTATTTGCAAAGATGTCCTTAAGCACCAGGCCCTGGAGCTTTGTTTATCTTTTATGAGGAGGAAAAATGAAGATTAATACAAGAGCTGTCACTGGACGGGCTCAAGGAAGAGCCCAGGTAGTCCAGGAACACTGCCTGCAAAATGCCTCACCAGTGAGTCCCAGGCTTATAGAAGAGGGATCCTGCAGGGTAGAGGATGCTGAGAACAGGCGGCTCAGGTAGCTCTGGTTCTGGGACTTCAAAGTGGGGTCTCTGGGATACGCTGGAGGTCACCAAAGGACAGAAGAAGGCTGAGTATGCAGGACTGAGGTCCACTACCTGCTCCAACTACAGAATTCTGCATTTGATTTTGTGTGTTGGGGTTTCTTGTACAGCTCCATCTGCAATGAGGGTTCTAAGCTTGAGAATGTTCTAGTTCATCTCCTTTATCTTATAGATGATGTCATGCAATGTTAAAGAACTTATTTATTCACCCACTCATTCATTCATTCATTCAATTAGAAATCAAACCTCCAACACGGGCACTGTTCTGTGGTAGCAGGTGAGTCCCCAGAGCTGGACACATGTGTCCATGTGGCATTACCAGGGAGCAGGAGGGATCTGAACTGGCTAGGATCCTAGCTGTTTGTCCTCAGATGAGTAACTGAAAAACTCGGTTTTCTCACCTGCAAAACTGAGGCAAATATAACCTTGCTTGGTGAGTTGCTATGAGGATTAAGTGAGATGATACCTGTGAACTGTTTTGCAAAGACTCAGTACAAGTCAGACGCTGCGGTGCCTTCGCAGCTGCATGCAGGCTCCTGGCAAGACCAGGATCCCGGGCGTGTGCACAGACTCTGCCCCTAAGTGGGACGACGTCCCTCCCTGACCGCCGCAGGGTCTCCCATCCAGCACACACCTTTGATCCAGCAGGGCCTCTGAGTAGGAGGGCGGGGAGCCCACTTCCGACGCGTTCTGCTCGGCCTGGCTGGCCACGTACTGGATGCCGTTGTTGACGTTGTAGGTGACGTTGCAGCGGTGGGGGTGGTCCAGGACCACCAGGCGGGAGAGCAGCACGGGGTGCTGCAGCCGGTGCACCGGCAGCGTCATGAGGTTGTTGCGCTTCCGCTGGTGGTGCAGGACCAGCGCCAGCAGGGCCACCACCAGCACGAAGATGACGGAGCTGCCGATGATGGCATAGGTGATGCTGGGGTAGTACACGAGCTGGTTCTCCGAGGTCACAAACACCTGCCCGCTGCCCGGTTCTGGGAAACCCCAGAGGGGAGAGAAAAGGAGAGAGGTTACCAGGTTGCTTCACTCACGTGCCCTGAAGTCAGCCCCAGGAAGGGCGTGCGATGTTCCAGCAGCACCATTTGCAGTAGCCGAAAAGTGGAAACCACCCCAGTGTCCACCGACTGGTGGATAGATAAACAAAACGTGGACTGTCCATACCATGGAATATTATCAGGCCATAAAGACTACTGATGCATGCTATGATACAGATGAGACCTCAAAACATTATGCTAAGCCAAATAAGCTAGACACAAGAGACCACATATCGTATGATTCCATTTATATGAAATGTTCAGGAAAAGCAAATTCATAGGGACAAAAAGCTGATGAATGGTTGCCTGGGGCATGGGGACTCACTGGTGATGGGCATTGGGGATCTTGCTGGGGAGATGGGACTGCTGTAAAACTGGATGTGGTGATGGCCGCACTAATTGATACATTTACTAAAACTCATTGAATTGTACAGTTAAAATGGGCAAATTTTATATTATGTAATACATTCTAAGTTGTTTCAGTCGTGTCCGACTCTTTGTGACCCCATGGACTGTAGCCTGCCAGGCTCTGTCCGTGGGATTTCCCAAGCAAAATACTGGAGTGGGTTGCCATTTCCTCCTCCAGGGGATCTTCTCAACACAGGGATGGAACCCGCATCTCTTATGTCTCCTGCATAGGCAGGTGGATTCTTTATTTACCACTAGTGCTGCCTGGGAAGCCATATAGAATGTAAATTATACCTCAATAAAGTCATTAAAAAAAAATCAGCCCAGGAGACTATAATATCCAGGGAACAGGAGTGATAATTACTATGACAGAAAACAGTTTTTCTCTGGAAGTTTATATGTATGAGGCACACCAGTATGTCTGGGGGTTCCTTATGTTGGTGAAGTACTTATTTCATGCCTGGCCCTTTGCCAAGCTTTCAAGATGAAAAGCCAGCATTGCACAGGCTAAAATCATGGACTCTGGAGCCATTCAACCCCTAGCAATTCAACTGACTGGCTGTGTGCCCTTTGGAAAGTGGCCAACCTCTCTGTGCTGTAACTTGCTCATCTGTGAAATGGGGATGGTATTAGGCCCCACCGCACTGGGCTGTTCCCAGTGGGAAATGAGTGACTCATTATCAAACACTTAGAAAAACAGCGGCCACACTGTGGGTGTTCCAGGCACACATATACGTACTTCATCATATCTATGGGACTCACAGCAACTCCGGGAAGTAGGTGTTGTAACTGCTTCTTACTAGAGAGGTTGGGTCCCCTGACCAGGGTCACAGGGTCAGGAGGTGACGGGCTGTGCCTGATTTGAGCCCCAGTGGTCTGACTTCAGAGCCTCGCCCCTAACACTTTGCCCGCAGCCCCCTAACAAGGCCCGCTAGGCAAGCAGCAGGCATTTGCTCAGGGCTTTTGGATGAAAGCCTGAAACCCGCCCCCCTCCCCCTGCAGGATGCCAGTCCACTCCTCTCCACTTGGAGCAACAGCCCCCACTTCACATACGCAGGGGAAGGGTTTCCCACCAGCAGGACACAGCTGGCAAGGGTGGCCAGGTCCAGGCGGGCCCAGGAAACCAGAGCAGTCCTTCCTTGTGGAAAGCTGGAAGATCCACAACTACCCCCCAGCTGTGGCCCAGCTGCAAGAATCATCTAGATGCAGCCCAAGTGAGCAAGTCTGAGACCACACCCCGTGCCCGGTCACCCTCTGCAGCCGCGAGGAGGTCGGAGTGGGTCCTC
>NW_011495081.1:10357308-10392709 GCF_000754665.1 Bison bison bison | reverse complement strand
TCCTCAGCGGCCAGTGTGAGCTCTGAAGTGGAAGCAGCACTGTGCTGGCAGCTCCAGCCCCGGGCTGAGCTTTCCCACACCCTCGTCCCTAGATCGCCATGTGCACAATGTTGTATTTCACCTTCTGTATATACTACAGTGTGCTCACCACCAAAAACTCAGTTCTCTCTCACCAAGGACTTCCCCGGTGGCTCCGTGGTAAACAATCTGCTTGCGATGCAGGGGACGTGAGTTCAGTCCCCGAGTTGGGAAGATCCCCTGGAGAAGGGAATGGCAACCCACTCCAGTATTCTTGCCTGGAGAACCCCATGGACAGAGGAGCCTGGTGGGCTACAGTCCACGGGGTTGCAAGAATCATACCCGACTTAGCAACTAAGCCACTGCTGCTCATCACCACCACACAGTTGGCCGTCTTGACCCATTTCATCCTCCCCCCACCCCCGCCCTCTGGTAACCACCACTCTCCTCCCCGCACCTCCGTATTTTGTTTGATTTGGTCTGTTCCCTTATTTTGTTTGTATTTTATATTCCATATATGTATGAAATCACACAGTGTTTGTCTTTCTCCATCTGACATCTCACTTAGCACCATACTCTCCAGGTACCGTGGCAAGATTTCATTTTTTATGGCTGAGTAGTAATCCACGTGTGTGCATATGTGCGTGTTTGTGTGTATACACACACAGACCACATCTTTTCTGTCCATTCATTCTTCTGTCGATGGACACTCAGATTGTTTCCATATCTCGACTACTGTAAATAATGCTGCAATGAACACAGGGGTGCACATATCTTTTCAAACGAGTATTTTCATATTCCTTGAATAAATACTCAGAAGTGGAGTTGCTGGATCACCTGGTATTCCAATTTTTACATTTCTGAGGAACCTGTATACCGTTTTCCATAGTGACTGCACCAATTTGCATTCCCTTCAACAGTGCATGAGGAGTCCCTTTCCTCTTTTCTATTGTCGTAAAAATACATGTAACATAAAATTTACCATTTTAACCAATTTCAGGTGAGCAGTTCGGCGACGTGAAGTTACATTCACACTGTTGTGCAAGCACCACCATGATCCATCTCGAGACTTTTTCATCATCGCAAACTAGTGATGTGAATTCTTAGTGTTTGCATGCTTTCTGTTACCCTCACCAGCTTCACTAGACCAGAGAGAATGGCTGGGAAAGCCCCTTTTGGTGGGGGGTGGTGTTGGGGAGAGAACTGCTGAGTCCCTTCCTGGAAGATGCACCTCCTTCTTTATTTTTGATTACACTGGGTCTTTGCTGCTGTGCACGGGCTTTCTCTGTGAGGAGCAGAAGCTACTGTCTGGCTGTGGTGTGTGGTTTTCTCACTGCGGTAGCCTCTCTTGTTGCAGAGCATGGGCTCTAGGTGTGCAGACTCCGTAGCTGCTGCACATGGGCTTGGGCGCCCTGAGGCTTGTGGGATCCTAGCTCCTGGACCAGGGATCCCACTCATGTCCCTTACATTGGCAGGTAGGCTCTTAATCACTAGACCATCAGCAAAGTCCCTGAGCTGGACTTCTTAAAAGTTGATGGATTTCCACACAGAAAACAAATGGTTCCAGAGATCTTAAAACAGTGACTTGCATGTAACCGCTTGAGGTTTTAAGAATCCAGGAGGGAGCTCTTAATGAATGGAGTGTAAAATGCTTGCTGGCGAGAAGTGGTGACCACATTTGCTCGAGAAATTATGATGTTATATAACTCAGGGGTGCCTGGTTTCCGTTCTGTATGTAAAATGTCATCTTGCATTAATTCATTAACTAGACTCACTTTTCTTAAGAGCTTAATGAGCCCGCGAGCCAAATTACTAATATCAGAGTTGCCTGGGACCTGAGTTCCAAGTGCATAATCCATGGATAATGAAGTTTCCATTTGTTCTGGCTTTCCCTCAAGCTCATGCCCTCCTACTCCACAGTCAAACAGCTTGAACTCCTGTCCTGCATCTGTGGCTTCTGCTGCATTAATTCCAAGCAATCTGGTTACCACCAGGGACCACTGTGTGCTCAAAGCTTCCGGGGCTCTGGCTGCTGCGCGTGGCGGAGATGGCCGTGCCCCAGGTCTCTCATCACCTCAGTCACAGCTTTGTGTAGTTACCGTGACAGTTTTCCAGCAGACGGTAGATGTCCTGGGGAGGAGGAGGGCCTTTTTCTAATTCATACAGAGGCGCTGTCCGCACTGACAGAGGGACTAAAGCAGTGGACACTTGCGACTTGGAGTTCCTTTGCTTCTAAAACATTCCCTCCTCCAGATTCAAATTATATTTCCTCTTAGCATACAATTATTCACCTCTCAGACTGGGCTTCTCTAGTAGCTCGGACAGTAAAGAATCTGTCTGCAATGCAGGAGACCTGGGTTTGATCCCTGGATCGGGAAGATCCCCTGGAGAAGGGAGTGGCTACCCACTCCAGAATGCTTGCTTGGAGAATTCCATGGAGAGAGGAGCTTCATGGGTTACAGTCCATGGGGTTGCAAAGAGTCGGGCACGACCAAGAGACTAACACTTTCACTACTTTCAGACTAGGCAAAGGTGAAATACGAGTTCACATCTTGCCAGGAAAACAGATATAATTATTCATGCCTGACTTGTAGGAGGGTAAATTGTTACCAACTAGGGCAGTGATGGGGTTAACAATATAGATCAAAATAACAAATGTACATTAACGATATATACCTAAACAGAGAAAGTACATATCATTTGACCCAGCCTTTCCACTCTTATGAATCTAACAACAGATATATTTACGCAAATGAGAAACAACTCTTTAATACAAGTATACATGGAAGTATTGTTCACAATAGCAAATATATCTAGAAAGATATATCAAGAAAAGATCTAAATGTCCATCATTTATGGACTGGCTAAATAAATTATGGTGCATCCAGACAGTATCACACCTATTTAAGTATAAACTGATGTGAAATAGTCTGAAAGATATCGTGCTAAGTTGTAGGGGGTGGGGGGGAAGTCCAGTAGAGAATGTTTTGAATATTTCTAGAAGGACACAGAACTAGTACAACTGGGAAAGAACTTTCCCAGTACTTTCCATTATTTACTCTTTTCTACTCTTTATTATTTATACTGTATTATCCAGTCAAAAAATAAGCATCTTGTCTCGTCTTCTGGCTCTGCCTAGGCTGAGGCGTGTAGAGGTTTTCCTTCCTTCTCTCCCTGTCGTGTGAGGGCTCCTGGGGTTCATGTTTCACTGTCACTCACTCACTCAAAATCCCTGAGTCCAGAGTTCCTGTTCTAGAAGGGACACTGCCCTGTTCAAATGGATGCCTCACCATTATCCTGAAAACTGCGTTGCTTCTTAAAAAAATTATTTTTAAAGTTAATTTTCCTCTAGATTAAGTATTTTTAAAGGCCAAGTTTATTGAAGGATAACTGACACACAATAAAACTCACCCTTTTAAAATGTACCGTTAGATGAGCTGTAAGGAAGATCCCCTGGAGGAGGCACAGCAACCCACTCCAGTATTCTTGCCTGGAGAATCCCATGACAGAGGGGTCTGGGGGGCTACTGTCCACAGGGTTGCAAAGAGTTGGATGCGACTGAAGCGACTTAGCACACACAGGCAACTAAATGCAACAGTTGCATAAACATCACCACAAGCAAGATATCAACCCTTTCCATCCCTCCCCTTGTTAGCAGCCGCTGGAAGCCCTTGGTCTGTTTTCTGTCCAAATAGACTTATCATTTCCAGAAAGTCAGGGAAGGGAATCCTTCGGTAAGTAGCCTGTTGTGCGTGGCTTCTTTCACACAGCGTAATGCCTCTGAGATGCGCCCAGGCTCCTCTGAGTACAGTGTTCCTTGTGTGGATACTCACAACTTGTTTATCCCTTCACCCAGTTAATGGAAGGAAGTGGTTGCTTCTAGTTTCTGGAGTGCAGATCTTTACGCTGACATATATTTTCTTCTTTAGGGAGTATAAGCCTTTGACTGTGTGGATCACAATAAACTGGAAAATTCTGAAAGAGATGGGAATACCAGACCACCTGACCTGCCTCTTGAGAAACCTGTATGCAGGTCAGGAAGCAACAGTTAGAACTCGACATGGAACAACAGACTGGCTCCAAATAGGAAAAGGAGTACGTCAAGGCTGTATATTGTCACCCTGCTTATTTAACTTCTATGCAGAGTACATCATGAGAAACGCTGGGCTGGAAGAAGCACAAGCTGGAATCAAGATTGCCGGGAGAAATATCAATCACCTCAGATATGCAGATGACACCACCCTTATGACACAAAATGAAGAGGAACTAAAAAGCCCCTTGATGAAAGTGAAAGAGGAGAGTGAAAAAGTTGGCTTAAAGCTCAAAATTCAGAAAACTAAGATCATGGCATCCGGTCCCATCACTTCATGGGAAACAGATGGGGAAACAGTGGAAACTGTCAGACTTTATTTTTTGAGGCTCCAAAATCACTGCAGATGGTGATTGCAGCCATGAAATTAAAAGACGCTTACTCCTTGGAAGAAAAGTTATGACCAACCTAGATAGCATATTCAAAAGCAGAGACATTACTTTGCCAACAAATATCTGTCTAGTCAAGGCTATGGTTTTTCCAGTAGTCATGAATGGATGTGAGAGTTGGACTGTGATGAAGGCTGAGTGCCGAAGAATTGATGCTTTTGAACTGTGGTGCTGGAGAAGACTCTTGAGAGTCCCTTGGACTGCAAGGAGATCCAACCAGTCCATTCTAAAGGAGATCAGCCCTGGGTGTTCTTTGGAAGGAATGATGCTAAAGCTGAAACTCCAGTACTTTGGCCATCTCATGCGAAGAGTTGACTCACTGGAAAAGACTCTGATGCTGGGAGGGATTGGGGGCAGGAGGAGAAGGGGACGACAGAGGATGAGATGGCTGGATGGCATCACCGACTTGATGGACGTGAGTTTGAGTGAAGTCCAGGAGTTGGTGATGGACAGGAAGGCCTGGCGTGCTGCGATTCATGGGTCACAAAGAGTCGGACATGACTGAGCAACTGAACTGAACTGAGGCTGCTGGGTCATATGGAAGGTGTACGCTTAACTTTATTAGAAACTATCACACTGTTCAAGGTGGCTGTAGCACTAAGCCTTTCCCTAGTCGCTCTGCAACCTCATAGCACATAACATAGCTAGCCTTTTCAATTTCAGCCAGGCGCACAGGTGTGTAGTGGTACCTCACTGAGGTTTTGAGTTGCATTTCTCAGTGACTAATGATGTTGAGCATCTGTTCATGTGCTGATTTGCCATCTGTATATCTTCTTTGGTGAAACATCTATTTAAATCTCCTGCCCATTTCAAAACTGGCTTGTTTGACTACTTATTCAGTAGTAAGAGTCTGATAGACGTTCTGGGAGACAAATTCTTTTCCAGATGTGTGTCTCACAAATATTTTCTTCCAGACTGTGGCTTGGCTTTTCACCTACTTTACAGGATCTTTTTGAAGATAAGTGTTCAAAATTTTCTTATGAAATCCATTGTATTAATTATTTCTCTTGTGTTTTGTGCATTTTGTACTCTATCCAAGAAATCTTTGCCCAGAAGACGTTTTATAGCTTTAGCTCTTACATTTACATCTATCATCCATTGCAAGTTAATTTTTGTTTATGGTACAAGGTGAAGTTTAATGTTCTTTTTTCCCCTCCCTTTGGATATCCTATTGTTCCAGGACCATTTGTTGAAAAGTCTATCCTTTTTTATTTAATTACCTTGGCACCTTTGTTGAAAATCAATTGGGCATACAAGGCTGGGTCTATTTCTAAATGATCTATTCTGTTTGATTGAGTTACATGCCAGTCCTTATGCCAGCAAGTGTGCTGAGAACTACAGCTTTATAGCAAGTCTCAAAATCAGGTAGTGTGAATCCTGTGTTTTCTTTTCTTCCAAATTGAATTTTTCTGATTATAAAAATATATTAAAATTAAAATTTAAAGTGATATAGAAATGCTCATGACAGACAACCTCTCCCTCTCCCTCTCTACTAGAAAAAGAAGTTCACAGTCTGGTGTAGACTAGGGGTTGGAAACTTTTCTGCCAAGAGTCAGACAGTGTGTCGTACAGGTTCAGCCACAACCACTCAACTCTGTCTCTGAAGTGGTGGTGGTTTAGTTGCTAAGTTGTGTCCAGTCCTTGCAACCCCATGGGCTGTAGTCTGCCAGGCTCCTCTGTTCTTGGTATTTTCCAGGCAAGAATACTGGGCTGGGTTCCCATTTCCTTCTCCAGGGGATCTTCCTGACCCAGGAATCGAACCTGGGTCTCCTGCATTGCAGGCAGATTCTTTACCAACTGAGCTACAAGGGAAGCCCTCTGTAGTGCAAAGCAGTTGCAAACAGTACATCAATGAATGAGTGTATTTGTGTTCCAAATCTGATTTACAATGACAGGCAGCTGGACCAACCACTGAGAAACTATCATTTCATAGATTTCTCCAAGCCATTATTTATATTCTCTTACTGTGAGAATTCAGAGAAGGCAATGGCACCCTACTCCAGTACTCTTGCCTGGAAAATCCCATGGACGGAGGAGCCTGGTAGGCTGCAGTCCATGGGGTCGTTAGAGTCGGACACGACTGAGCGACTTCACTTTCACTTTTCACTTTCATGCATTGGAGAAGGAAATGGCAACCCACTCCAGTGTTCTTGCCTGGAGAATCCCAGGGATGGGGGAGCCTGGTGGGCTGCCGTCTATGGTGTCACACAGAGTCGGACACGACTGAAGCAACTTAGCAGCAGCAGCATTGTGAGACTTATGGGTGTATTACATGTATGTATGTGACCAGGTATTAGATTTTAACACGAAAAAAATTTTTCAGGAATTTATCAACTTCAGCTAAATAATCCTTTAGGAGAAGAGATAATAGTTCTTAAAATTTCCAGTTAAGGCAGAGAAAACAATTATTACATTTTACAACTGATTTCATTCTAAGTGTTCTTTTAATTCAGCTTCAGAAAGATTGTACTTTTTGAGGTCTTTAATGTGTAAAAATGCCCGAGTATCTTTATTAAGCCTGAATAATCATGTTACTATATATAATTTTCATATGTCAAAAGTTATTTAAAAAATCATATAGATATAGTTTCAAAAACTGTAGAGTCAAATAAAATAGAAGATTAGAAAGATAAAACCAGCCAAACAAAATACAGGCAGCAGATCAGATTCAGCTCCCTGGCCTTAGTTTGCTGACCCATTACGTAGAGATCCCTCAAAACTCTTCTTTGTGTATATACACACGTACTTTTCTTCAGGTTATACAGACATTTCTACAAATGGACATCTTTCCTCAGCTCCACACACATTTGTTAAGGAGCTATGTAGAATCCCACTACATACTTACCTCACAATTTATTTCACCAGTCCCTGACTTATGTACATTTTGGTTGTTTTTTTGGGGGGAGGGCACTAATATAAACAATGCTACAGTAATATTCAGGCAGACCAACGAGCCTATGACAGCCATGAGGGGAGGGCTGGGTTTACTGGTCTACCTTCTATACTCACTGCCCCAGACAAAGGATAAATACATTAGTCTTTGGTCACTGATACAGCAATTTCTCAGGATGGACTCTGGATGCTGGTTGTTTCCCAGGCCATCTAGTCTCTGGGGCTGTCCTGAACACTCTCCTTTTCTCTGACCACACTGAGCCACCAAGCGTGGTCAACTGCTGCTATGCAGGGCTTCTCCAGCCTCTGCTTCTGGTCTCCAACAGGTCCAGGACAGGAAGAGAAACCTCCTTGTGGTCTTACTAGCTTTAGCCTCTTTATCCTCTAATCTTTCTGCAATATCCTCATCCATTTGAACACGACCCAGCTCTGTAGCTGTGGCATTCTTGTAAAGTTCTTCAGGTCCAGGGCTCTGAATGGCTCATATCACCCTCCCCAGCCACACATTCAGATTCTGCAGCCTTCCCTGCCTCGGCTTCTCAGTACCAACCCTGGAGGGTGTTGGAGTGCTGCATGGCTATTTGCTCTGTGACCTGTCCCCCACTGAAATAGTACAAATAATACCAACAACCACCACCCATGTTTACTTTGAACTCAGAAACAGTAATAATAATGTTATCACCATCTTGATGATCACTGAAGCTCTCATTCTATCAGCAATATCTTATGTGTTTACACATGAATTCTGATTTTGTAATCCTTAAGCCATCTGCAGTGAGTTGGACGATGTCCCTCCATCCAACTAGGAACCTCAGAATGTGACTTTCTTTGACATAATGATCTCTGAAGAAATAATTAAGGTAAAGACTTTGAGATGAATTAGGGTGAACTCTCAGAGTGTCCTTACGAGAGACAGAAAAGAAGAAGGCCCAGAAACAGACAAGGGAACAGTCATGCAGAGATGGAGGCAGAGGTTGCAGCCCCCAAGCAAAGGACACTAAAGCAGAGGAGAGGAGGGAGGCCTGACTCTCCTTAGAACCTCCACAAAGAACTAACCCTGCCAGTACCTGCATTTCAGACTTCCGGTCTTTAGAATTGTGAGAGAATAACTGTCCTATTGTTTTAAGCCACCGAGGTAGTAGCGATTTGTTTTGGCAGCCCTGGGAACCGGATACACCATCCTATGAAGTCGACCACTTTACAGAGGAGGAAATGGAGGGACAGGGAGGTTAAGTCACTTGCCCAAATCCTCCAGACACTCTGTTAATGATAATAGTAATAATAATAACAACTAGCTGATGTTAGAGCTGATTAGAGAGGGAACCAGGAGGAACCCGGCCAGTCTGGCTCCAGAATCCTTGCTCTTCACGCATGACTTTCTTTCACGTTCACCTGTCCTTCACCATGAAGAGGAGTTTCAGTGGGCAAAGGCTGGATTCTCCCGTTGGAGTCCTACTCAGGGCCAAACACAGCCATGGAAATACAGCAGGTATTCGGCAAGCACTTTTTTGTTTTGGCTGCATGGGCTCTTCGTTGTGGTGCGTGGCCTTCTCTTATTGCAGCACTCAGGCTTCCTTGCCCCATGGCATGTGGGATCTTAGTTCCCCGACTAGGGATTGAAACCACGACCCCTGCATTGGAAGGCCGGTTCTTAACCACTGGACCACCAGCAGAACTCCTGCAAGTACTTTTTGATATCTGTAAACTGCCTTTGAAACATGGGAATCCGCAACCTCTCCATTTACAGAAAGAGTCAAACACTGAATAAGGTGACCTTGACGAGGGCAACCTTGAAGCTGAGGCGAGTAGGCCCCCTACTGCTAATCTCCATCCCGTATGCACAATTTTACTTCATCCTTACAATAACCCTGCTTTACAGACAGGGAAACTGAAGCCCAGAGAGGTTAAGTAACTTACGGAAGGTCACAAAGCGAACACACGATACAACCAGTATTGGTGCCCAGGAGTCTGATGCCAGAAGCTGCCACATGGTCCCAGGCAGTTCTCTATGCCCTCCCCTCCCCCTTTCTGCTTCTCCTGTCCAGCTGTCACCCCACCTTATTGTTCTTACAACGGAGTCCTTTCTCCAGTAACTCCATTGACTCTGATCAATATATTCTCAAATGTCTTTGGTGAAATGCTAAGAGATATTTAATGAAAAAGGGTGCCTTGGTCAAAGAGGTATGAGAAAAAGTGGATTAGACAAATTAAGCCACTTTCTTTGTAGCTGTTCAGACCGCAAGCTCTGGAACCAAAGTGTCTAGATTCAATCCTTGGCTTCGCCACCTACTAGCTGTGTGACCTACAGCAAGTTACTCTACCTCTCTGTGCCTAAAAAGCCTCATCTGTGAAACAGGATAACAGCAGAACTCCCCCCACGGGGTTGTTTTATGGATAAAATGAGAACCTACATAAAAAAGAGTTTAGAACTTTGGTACACAGGAAATACTCAACAAAGCCTAGCTATTACTAATAGCTATCATTATAGGATTTTTCAGAGTCTTTATTAGGCAACTGTATATTGTGATCCTAAAGTCCATCCTAAAGGAAATCAGTCCTGAATATTCATTGCAAGGACTGATGCTGAAGCTGTAGCTCCAATACTTTGGCCACTTGATGCGAAGAACTGACTCATTTGAAAAGACCCTGATGCTGGGAAAGATTAAAGGCAGGAGGAGAAGGGGATGACAGAGGATGAGATGGTCGGATGGCATCACTGACTCAATAGACATGAATTTGAGTAAATTCTGGGAGTTGGCGATGGACAAGGAGGCCTGGCGTGCTGCAGTCCATGGGATTGCAAAAAGTTGGACACGACTGAGTGGCTGAACTGAACTGAACTGATATACTGTGATGCTTCATGGGAGAATATGGCTATTTCATCAACCTGTTGCTTTTTGGACAGAACACACATACTAAGTTGCTTCAGTCGTGTTGGACTCTTTGCGACCCAACGGACTGTAGTCCATCAGGCTCCTCTGTCCATGGGATACTCTAGGAAAGAATCCTGGAGTGGGTTTCGATGCCCTCCTCCATTGATTGAGGATTGAACTGGCGCCTCCTGAGGCTCCTGCACTGTAGGCAGATTCTTTACCGCTGAGCCACTGGGGAAGCCCTGGACAGAACATAAATTACATTCTAAATAAGCATATTCCCAATATTCTGGAAGTCATCTTTTCACAGATCATAGGGGTATCCCTGGCCTTCAGGTATGTTGTTGGAGGAAGCTCTGTGGCTGCAGCTGCAAACCTAAGAGGCAGAAGGTGAGAAGCCGCTGCCTAGCACCCCTCCCCCTCTGAGCAGCAGTGGCACGCGTCTCCCAGGCCACACCCAGCACCCCCATCACTGACTTAAGTCGGCCAAGCACCAGGAGCCCAGCCTGCATGGCAGCTCCTGTGAATTAGATAAGAGATTCCATCACTGGGAAGGTTGCCCCACACCCCACCATCTTGGCACCGAACAAGACCAAGTAGGCAGGAGCTGCTCCTGTTTAAACATGCAAAGAGCCCAAGGCTGCCCTGGGTCTGTTCTCTGGAAGCTTGAGTTCATCGTGGTCCCTGCATAATCAGTTCCTCAGTGCTCCATCTGTCTGTTAAACCTTATCACCCAGGGAAATGCTGAGTGAGCACACTTGGAGCTTTGAGTGCAGAGAGCTTGCTGAATAATTTAGGGGAAAGGGTTGGTAACAGAAGATTACAAGTGGGGCTCCCCAGGGGGAGTGTTATTGCCCATGAACACATACATGGCTTCTGGAATTTCAGAAAATCTTAACATGATGACTAGGGCCGCTGCACCCCAGAGGGAAGGGCTATTCGCTTTGCACACACTGGGTCTTGTGCTTCGGTCCCAGCGCTGGCGGGACACAGAGTCCTCAAAGGGGAGCTCGGACACATCTGATCCCAAGCAGGACTCTGCCCAAAAGCCCCAGTCCTCATGCCCACATCCCATACCCACCATGGCTGCTGCCATCGTAGTAGCCATGTGACCTCCACCCTGCCCCCAATCTCTTTTCCCTGAGCTGTGGGGTGCGCCTTCTAAACCCTAAATTCATTAGCTCATGTTTATTTCACTCCTCTACTCAAAACCCCTTAGTGGCTTCCCACATACTCGGTTGTTGCTGTTCAGTCGCTCAGTCGTGTCTGACTCTGCGACCCCGTGGACTGCAGTGCTCCAGGCTTCCCCGTCCTTCACTATCTCCCAGAGTTTGCTCAAACTCATGCCTATTGAGCCAGTGATGCCGTCCAACCATCTCATCCTCTGTCGTCCCCTTCTCCTCCTGCCTTCAATCTTTCCCAGTATTAGGATCTTTTCCAGTGAGTCAGCTCTTCACATCAGGTGGCCAAAGTATTGGAACTTCAGCTTCAGCATCAGTCCTTCCAATGAATACTCAGGGTTGATTTTCTTTAGGATTGACTGGTTTGATCTCCTTGTTGTCCAAGCGACACTCAAGATAGTCGGTATAAGACCCCGAAGTCCTCACCATGGCCTCCCAGTCCTAAATGATCTTGCCTCTGATATCACTCCGACATTCACTCCTGCCCCTTCTCTGCCTCCTTCTGCTGCAGACCCACTAGCCTCCTTGCTGTTGCTAGGACACACCAGGCACATGCCTGCTGCAGGGCCTTTGCTCTTGTTGTACCATCTGCGCAGGACAGGCCTCCCTGGGCATCCTCATCATTTACACCAGATCCCACTCAAGTCTCTGTTCCTGGGTCAGTGTCATGGGGTGGCTTCCTGGGCCACTGGCATCCATTTCCACTCCTACCCTGCTTTATATGTCTCCATGGCACCCATGACCACCTGTCACTGTTCAGTGCATTTGTACCAAATCATCTCTCTCCTGCTGGAATGTAACTCTCTGTGGGCATACCTGGATTCCGCCCACTCATGGCTGCATCCGTGATGCCCAACACAGTGCTCTGTAAAGATGCGCTGGTGGAAACGAGCAGTGTCTCCAGCTCTGCGGCTCTGTCAGTCTCAGCGCACTGCACACCCGCCAGAAGCCCGACATCTTTCATGTGAGACTAAGCACCCTACGAGCCAAGTGCTTCGTGGCTATGAGCTCAGTTAGCTGCACAGATGAGAAAAATAAGTCTCAGAGAAGTAAGGTCACTTGCCCCAGACGACACAGCCAGGAAGAGACAGAGCTGAGACTGGAGCCCAGGTTTCCGACCACGCCTAGAGGACAAATGGGAAGGATGGAGTGAGCTCTGACCAGAGGCTGCCGGCCTGGGGAGGCTGGAGGCGGGCAGACTAGGCGTGGGCATCTGATGTGAGTGGCTGGGGAGGGATCATATTTGGTTTTCTCTGGTTGGTCCTAAAGCTGGAAATGGGGACAAAATTTAGGGAAGCTCTCAATTACTAATCAAATCTTGGATGCTTTGGGTTCACAGTTACAGGAGTTAATGATTGGCTCCCTGGGGTGATGTTAGAGGTGGGGGGTCAGAGTTCTGCTTTGACACGTGGTCTAGCCAATGTCCATCTGTATATTCTGTTTCCTGCAGACTATCCCAATCATACCCCCGGGTTTGGCCCAAATCCCACTTCTGCCTGTGTCCCCATGACATCCTGGTCAGGTTATTGCTCATTCTCCTCATTTGTAAAGTAGGCGCGGTAAACACCCAGCATGCAGCGTCTCTATGGGGCTTAGAGCTGACACAGGTGACGTCCCCACCCTGCAGCGGTGAGTCTAAGGTCATCGGGTACCTAGCTGCTCACGCAGGGAAGTGAGGTGTAGTGTGAATGAGGACAGGTCCAACCGATGAACCACAAATGGCGTGCATGATGGTCAGCTGACATTTGGGAGTCTGGTGGACAGGCTCAGGGCTCTAGTTCAGCTACAGACCTCATGAGTGATGCTGAGCAATTTCCTGCACCTTTCGAAGCCTCATCTGTAATGTCAGGATTAAAAACCTGCCTGCCTCAGCAGAGTTGACAGGAACATTAAAGACTGTTGTTTTCAATTTAAGCCAAGTGAACTGACTGTGAGCTGGCTGCTGTGACTTCCTCTTGTCTGTGCAAAGACACTGATCCCTTCACACCTGAGCTGACTGGCAGAGAAGAAGAAGTGGGAGAAGAGCCAGGATTTTAGGGAGAGGGAAATTGAGGCCTTCCAAAGCTTGTATAAGAGTTAAGGAAGGACGCCTGGTTGAGGCCATGTTCATTTATCACTTATGGAGCCCAGATTGATGGTCAGGCCCTGGGCTCAGAGCTGGGGATTCCAGCACCCAAATGGCAGAGACCTGACCCTGGGGATGCTCACATGGGAGAGGCCCTGGGCCCCTGCTTCTCTCCAGGCTCCTCCTGGACCCCTACTTCTCTCCAGGCTCCCCAAGGATCACCTCTACCAACCTTCAGCCACATCCTCTGAAGCAGGGGAGCTTCCAGGAGCTGTCTTGGCCACTGTAAACCAAGGACACTCCAACATCCCCCTGGACTTTGTCCTGTTTTTCAAAAAACATCCCATGCGGCTGCTGCGCCTTTATGGATCTCTATTCCGAGCACATCTCCTGTCCCAATTTAGATGCGGACTGAAAAAGTTTAATTTAAAGGGCAGACTGGCAAATGACTGAATCAAAAGAGAACCACGAAAACCCCACTGAACCATTACCATGGCAACGCGAGTTTCTAAAATTAACCAAAAGGAGGGTGATGGGAAAATCCTTGCTTCCAGCCTGCCCAGCGTCAGCTGGACCACAGCAGGAGGAATGCTGGCTTCGAGCCAGAAGGACATCAGAGACGGGATCCATCTGCCAGGAGGGAACTAGGGCTTTGAGATCATTGAGGGCCAGGAGACAGGCACATTAAGATTACATTCAAGATGGGAGAGAGGAAAAAGAGAAGAGAAAGTTTTAAGACTGGAGAAAGAATGAGGGGCCATCTCCCCGAGAATTCTAGTGGTTCTTATTCCAAGAGGGCTCACATTTGAGCAGAGGGGACAGGAAGTGTCCCTAAGAGGCCCTGCATTTTCAACAGCCAACTGTTACCCATAGCTTCTAATGGACAAGCTAATCACCATGAGGAGGGCGGCTTGGTGTGAAGGAAAGCCCCCTCCAGGATCCAATGCTCTTAGAAGCCTGACAAAAGCTGCTGTGCAAGCTCAGAGCTGGTTCTTTGTCTTTGATGAGGAAGGACAATAGTGATAAACCGGTGAGTGAGGTGGTGGTAAACGGCCTCTTTGCTAAGAAGCAGGCCCAGGGCCGTAACACACAACTGGCTAGAGGGTAAGGAACTTAATTGGCTATTTAAGCCAGAAAAGGGCTTTTGTGAAAATAGAAATTCAGATTACTACCAAAACTCGGTAATGAGGGTAATTGGGAGTTAGGGCCCCCAGTGGCCCTTTTAGAAGTCTGCTCAATCGTGCCATGGCTTTAACAAATGTCAACAGAAGAGGGCAGTGAGTGGGGAACTGCGGTTCCATGCAGACCACGAAAAGCAAAAGCCAATGGGAGCTCGCAGGCAACAGGCATGCAACATTGGGATCAATGTTCTAATCATTCTAACCATCGAAGGGGCCCCTCTCTCTTGTGTACAAGTAGCTTTAGCCAACCCAGGCTCCTGCATATGACATCCTGGGCTGCTCCGGGAGGCAATGTGCTTAAAATGGATATAAGTGCCTCCTGGAATTTGCTGAATAAGGAAGGCTGCACAGAATTACCATTTCTATTGCTTGCTTTATCTATTTACCTGGAGTGGTTGGTGGAAGCTGCAAAACTAAATGCTTAGCAGACATTCTTTGAACTCAACGGTCAGTTGGTTTCTGGTCTGGTAATAAGGCTTGGCGCGCAGCAATACAATGGTTTATTGAGCCTGCAGTGTCAGCGGCCAGAGCGGAATACTGCTAACTCCAGTGGGAAGCTCTGATCAGTTTCTGAGTGCCGGAGGAATGTAAACAAATAGCATTGCTGGGAAAAGCTAACCCTAAAACCCAGGGAGAGGACAATTCTATCTCAGGCACGCCATCATCATTGCTGATAAAGTCTCATTAGTGTGGGGCTGAGAAAACAAATACTATTAAATATCAATTACAGCCCCACAAGGGCATCCCCAGCCACCCTGAGGGGAGTCCCAGCATCAGCTCTGTCTTTGCCATTTGTTTTCCGTTCTTGTCCAACCCTTTTCCATTCACGGGCAACTCGTGTCCAAGGGCAGGTCTTGCTAATTCTGCTTCCAAATCATGGGAATAACTGGCATCATCTGTGGCATGGAGTACCACAAGAACTTCCTAGCTGGCCTCCCAATTTCTACCCTGCCTCCTCTCCATTTTCCTCTCCAATCCATTTTCCACACAGCACCCAGAAGGCTCTTTTTAGGAACTAAATAAGATGGCTGCTCACTGAAGTAAAAAACCCAACCTTCTAACAATGGCCCAGAGAAGCCTCTTTGATCTGGCCCTGAACTCTTCCACAACCTGATCTTGAGTTATTTATCAGGCTCTAGCTCAGGGGTCAATGAAGTCTGATCCACAGCCTGCTTTTTTAATTTTATAAATAAAGCTTTATTGGTACATAAATGTTCATTTATATACTGTACACATCTGCTTTTGTGCCACAAGCCTGAAGTACACAACTCTGACAAGCTTCAAAACCTAAAATATTAACTGTCTGGCCACACAAGTCTAAGTTTGAATCCTTGAGCAGATCAATATTGCAATAGTCAAGGAGCTAAGAGAAATACCAGCTGCTGTTAACCAGCACACAGTCTTTTGAGGAAGTTACTATAATATCCCATATGTGGCAATCATGACATGACGATTGCATCCATTACAGACAGTGAATAACAAAATCAAGAACTAAAAAGGAAGAAACCAAGCACACCCCTCCCCAGCTGGGCCTTCACCGGCTCTTGCTTTGCATTGTCCATCAGTCAGTCCAGTTCAGTTCAGTCGCTCAGTCGTGTCCGACTCTTTATGACCCCATGAATTGCAGCACGCCAGGCCTCCCTGTCCATCACCAACTCCTGGAGTTCACTCAGACTCACGTCCATCGAGTCAGTGATGCCATCCAGCCATCTCATCCTCTGTCGTCCCCTTCTTCTCCTGCCCCCAATCCCTCCCAGCATCAGAGTCTTTTCCAATGAGTCAACTCTTCACATGAGGTGGCCAAAGTACTGGAGTTTCAGCTAAAGCATCAGTCCTTACAAAATAGAAGTGAGCAAATGAAATGGTCCTACAGGAAATGGTAAGCTTGGCCTCAATCTTGGATATGAAAAGTCTTGAATGGTTATAAATCTGTCTGCTGTCTGCCACCTCTACGTTCCTGGGTGGTCAGGTAGCTTTCCCTGACCATGCAATCCTGTCTTCTAAGAGATGGTTGGATGGCACGTATCTATGCTTCCTGAGACAAAGGCTGGCTGGAGGTTTTAACGTTCTCTAAGACGAGGTGCTGGAGGCTTCATGCCAAAACCTGATGGTTTCCTAGGCAGTGGGTCTCTGAACTTGGCTCTTCCATAATAAATGAGTAACTTACAAGGTCTGAGGCAGTGGAGGATTCCGTTACCTGCCTGAATCTTTAAAGAGGAAATAATCACCACGTATCCCTAGGGTCATTTTAGAATCCATGTATCCTTGTCAAACGCTCTCCAGACACCAAAGACAAGGCTGGAGAGCTCGGGCAAGCATTTTAAAACATTAATGGAGCTGTGTTAAAACAAGCAAGGGGAGATATCAAAGCTTCTGTCACTGACAGAGAGCCCAAGCTGGCCTCCTTAGAAAGAGGAATAAGAGGGCCCACAAGGATTGATGTGGCATAAAAATGAATCCTGTGATGGGCCGATGGCCGAAGGCACCTGCTTATTCATTAATCGTTTACAGAACATTGGGCCAGCCTGAGTGCCAGGAGATTCTGGGCACAGCTATAGGGTGGGAGATATTGGGTAATGAACAGGAACCCTTGGGTCCTCAGCACTACCATGCCTGCGTAGATTTTTTTAACATTTATTTTTTTAATAAGCAATAGATGCATGGTTCCAAACTCAACCATACATCATCTCGCTCAGACAGTAAAGAATCTTCCTGCAATGCAGGAGACCTGGATTTGATCCCTGGGTTGGAAAGATCTCCTGGAGAAGAGAATGGTAACCCACTCCAATATTCTTGCCTGGAAAATTCCACGGACAGGAGCCTGGTGGGCTACAGTCCATGAAGTCACAAAGAGTCAGACACAACTGAACAACTAATGCTTACACTCCAAACTGAAAAGGTAAGAAAGAATTTGTAGGGACTCCCCTCAGTCCAGTGGCTAAGACTCCATGCTCCCAAGGCAGGGGGCTGCAGTTCAATCCCAGTCAGGGAACTAGACCCTACATGCCACAACCAAAATGTCTCACATGCTGCAACTAAGATGTGGCGCAGCCAAATAAATATTTTTTAAAAAGGGAGGATTTGTAAGAGAAAAGTCAGTGTTTCCCCTGTCTCCAAGCCCCCGCATTCCCCTCCCCAGACACAACCACACTAAGTGTTGTGTGTGTGTGTGTGTGTGTATCAATGTGTGTGTACGTGTGTGCAGACTTCCAGAAATAGTTCAGGCATACATTAGCAAATATCTATTATTTTGAACACTATGGCAATTAAAATTTTTTTCACTTAATGAACCATATCACACATAATTTTTTAAAAGCCAAGTACCATTTTGCCTATTCAGTAAATACCTGTATAGCACTGACTATGTTTTCAAGAAAATTTTTAATTTTGAGATCAGTTTAGATTTATAGGGGAGTTACAAAAACAGTAGAGTGCCCATATATCCCACATTCAGTTTTCCCTAATGTGAACACCTTTATTAACCACAGGATGACTGTCACAACTAAGAATTGACCTTGGAACAATTCTATTAACTAAATGACAGGATTTATTCAGATCTTCCCAGATTTCCCCACTAATGTCCTTTTGCTATCCTAGCATCCAGCCCAGAATCCCACACTACATTGGACTCTGTGAACCTGTGACACCTTCTCAGTCTTTCTTTATCTTTCACAACCCTGACACTTTTGAAGAGGCCTCGTAGTTACATCCATTATTAGGAAGAATATCACAGAAGTAATGGCCCTTCTCAGTGTGTTTTATCCGGGGATGCCTGCTCTGTATTGACTAAGTCTATCAAGCATGACCATCTGATTAATGTAAGGTGCTAGCCACAGAGACTTTACGTTATTAAGTTACTACTTTTTCCTTTTGTAGTTAATTAATATCTGGATGAGATCCTTTGAAACTATGCAAATATCCTATTTCTGCTTAAATGTCCACCCATTAATTTTAGCATTCCTCCTGGATTTTGCCTGCAGCAAGTTATTACTGTGTTATCCTGATGGTGATTTTCTCTTTCTCTCCTTCCTTCTACATTCATTAATTGGAATTTTTCTAGAAGGAAGGTTGCCCCTTCCTTTCATTTATTTATTTACTTGATTATTTATTTACATCAGATGGACTCGTGAATATTCATTTCACTCTCTGAACTTGAATCCAATTCTATTATTATTTAATTTGTTGTTCAAGTTGTTTCAACTTTGGTCACAGGAAGTTCTTTGGGGTTGGCCCCTGGAACCTTCCAAAACACCTCTATGATTCTGTCTGACAACGTGTTTACTTTCTGGCAGGGGATGCTTTGGGTCATCTTCTGTTTCCCAGTCTGGGGCCTGGAATCAACTTTTGACAATTTTTTAATGAATAGATGCTATTTGTAATGTGCTATTTGCACAGATGTGCCATTATTTGATGGGCATTTGGACCTACTTCCAATCTTTTCCTCTTATAATCTTTTAGAATGAAAAATCCTTATGGATGGGTCACTTGACACTTCAGTAACTGTCACAATAAAACCTAAAATTTGTATGAAGACTTATGAGGCCCTCTCTGTGCAGCCCCCACATGTTCTCTGACCCCAGGTCTCTTTGCTCCTTTCCCCTCACCCAGGGTGTTGGGCCATCTTTAAGACAGGGCCTCTGATTCCTGCCTCCTGGGGTTCTCACTCTTGTGTGATCTCTGCTAATGAATAGACTATGGCAGAAACAGTGAGCTGTCACTTCCAATGAAAAGTGAAAGGAAAAGTCGCTTAGTCATGTCTGACTCTTTGCAACCCCATGGACTATACAGTCCATGGAATTCTCCAGGCCATAATACTGGAGTGGGTGGCTGTTCTCTTCTCCAGGGGATCTTCCCAACTCACGGATTGAACCCAGGACTACCACTTTGCAGCCAGATTCTTCACCAGCTGAGCCACCAGGGAAATCCAAGAATACTGGAGTGGGTAGCCTATTCCTTCTCCAGGGGATCTTTCCCCTGGGGAATTGAACTGGGGTCTCCTGCATTGCAGGTGGATTCTTTACCAACTGAGCTATCAGGAAGCCCTGTCACTTCCAATATTAGGCTGTAAAAAGACTGTGGCGTCTGTTCTGCCTTAGATGAGCTCTCTCTCTTTCCTAAGAGGGCCATGATGGGAGCCACTCTATGGAGAAGTCCACATGTGACAGAGCTGAGGGACACCTCTAGCCACTAGCCACCAGTGAGGAGCCGAGGCCCTCATCCCAGCAGCCCACGGGGACCCAAACTCTGATGATAGCTACGTGAGTGAGGTTCACAGCAGGTCCTTCCCCAGGCGAGCCTTCAGATGAGACCTCAGTTCAACCAAGAGCATATCTGCAGCTTCAGGAGCCGCCTGAGCCAGACCTACTCATGCACAAAGGGCGAAATCAAATCATGTTTTAGAAGAGCTCAGAGTGGAGAGCAGCCTTTCTAGTTACAAGGCTCTACAGGTAGATGTTTCAGAAGTCCTTTCTTCCTAAAGCTGCTGCTCTTTTGGCTGCTATGTCCTTCCCAATAAGACTTCTTGTACACATCTTGGCTGGTTTTCAAGACTCAGATGGCCTCTGAGCCATTTTCTCCCTGACTTCTCCCCCAGGCTCTCCAACTTTAAATAACTTTTCTCGGTTTCAGCCTCCACCTGCAAATTCACCGGATCCATGCCACAGCACTGCTCACCCCCTCCCTTGTTGCAGACTTACAGATACAACTACTTTCCCGTACAGACAACCCTAAATTTCTTGAGGGCTGGATTCCTGTCTCAGTCATGTTTATAACTTGTCACTTTCTCTCGTAAGTGCTAAATTCAGCCTTACACACATATATTAGGTTCTCTATAATATCTGTTGAACCAGTAAGTAATAATAAGCCTCAAATTATGGGTTTAGACTCAACTGGCAGTCACAGTGCTTACCACACACAGTTATTAGCCATTATAAGCATTATTATCACCATGCAATATTTCATGAATGAATGTTCCCTTTTCTAAAAAGGATTTAATTTTCTGGACTCCCTATGATCTTCCTCTTTAATCTCAGAATCTCCAAGTTTAGAAGAAATAAGAAATAGCTTCTGACCAATAGCTTCTTCTGGTGATGATTCCATCTAGAGCAACAAGGGGACACTGGTGTTAATACCAACATCGAACCTTCAAGGAAGACTCAGGGAGCAGAAATTTCCAGGCAGGAGCATCAATCAGATTCATGTCAATTAATATTCTACTCCTCATTTCTGAGGGTTTTGCTGGCCACCTATCATTCCCAGCAAAACTCCTCTTACCACAGCATCTCTGTCCAACTGCACTAATTGAACACACAAATGAGGGAGATAAAGGAAGACTCGGCTAATAGCATTTCTTTATTGGCTTCAGAGGAGGAAACCTCATAATCAGTCATGATTGCAAACTCCTCTTGTGGTCTCAACAGCACAGACTTGTGTGTGTGTTAGTAGCTTAGTTGTATCCGACTCTTTGCAACCCCATGGACTATAACCCACCAGGCTCCTCTGCCCATGGGGATTCTCCAGGCAAGCATATTAGAGAGGGTTGCCATATCCTCAGACTTAGACGCTGGTGCTATTCTGAAGCATCTTGTTGGATGGTAAACAAGCTCTTAACTATTTTCTGCTCTGTGAACACTTTAAGGAGATACCACAAACCTTCCTGCATCCTTTGGTTTAGAAGACCCATCAACAGAAGCTTAAGCTAAAGATACTATCTGTGGCGTTTCCACCATCATGGGTTCTCCTGTGGTTAAAAGATGCAGTATAAACATTTACTCTTTCAATGTGGACACCATTGGTGATCAAAACTATGACAGGGCTGGCCCTGGGAAGCCCCTGACTGCCCGACTCCTTGGAAACCACATTTCAAGAAGCAGACAGAAGGAAACAGAGGCACTGAAGGAAAGGGGAATTGAGGTTTCATCCTCTTTGGAGGGATGCGCTTCAAGCTTCCCTGGGCTTTCCACGCTGATGACAGTCACTGTGGGGTGAACCCACTGATGGCAGGATTCTTAGGCTGCACCATGCCCGAGGAGACCAAGAAGGGACTGGAATTTTGTTACCTAATTCTAAACCCTTAGGATTTGCCAAAATTAAAAGTGAGGCAAATCCAAATTGAAGGGAATACTGATCACGAGTCCCATCTGATTGTGGAAAACAGAAATCTTAGCCAGAGAAGTTTGGTCACTTATTAATGAAGAGGAGGAAGGATCCGGGAGCCTGGGGGAAAGACAGGGCTGTGCATTAGGGCTGGGGGTGCATAAGGACAGGCAGCAGGAGCCTGTGGCCCTTAGCTTCTCAAGACTTCTGCACAGCAAGCACTGACATAATGGCCCAAACAGGCTGCCTGGCAGGGGATGGGAAGTCCGGCAGTGAAACAACACTTGAAACTCTGTAAATGAAGAACCAGAGAAAAACTGAAAACCATTAACAAAGAAACTCCAATGACAACAAGAAAATTAAAAAATTACGGGAGAAGAAGAGGAACCCCATGAGTTCAGCTCCACTCTGTATCCTGGGCAGGCACAGGGGCAGTAGGAGGAGGAGAGAGCCTGGACCAGTTGGGCCACTGGCCAGCTGGCTCTCCAGCTCAGGAAAACTGGTGAACTTTGTGCCTCAGTTTCCTCATTCCTTGACACTGTGCCTGACTCAGCACAGAGACTTGGCTCAGGCTTGACGCACGGCTACACCACACTTATGCTGGAGAGGCACCCGGATGTTCTGCCCAGAGCCTCTGATTTCCCTCCAACACGCACTTCTGTCTCACTTCAGCAGGTTCACCCACAAACGCATTCAGCCCCCAAATTGCTTTAGCTACAGAATGAGGAAATTGCTTCACTTGGTGAAAGGTTCTCCTCCTGGTGCTGCTAATGGCAGTCTGGTAGGTGCGTCTGTGATGGAATTTTTTTTTAAACCGAAGCTGTCCAGTTTAATGAGAATTGAAAAAGGGCCGTGGAAGCAGCATCCATGGGGGCCATCCCAGCCCCTCTGGTGAGCTGTAACTGCCTTCAGAAATCATATTCTCCCAGACAGAAACCACTGACCTTAAAGAGAGGGTTTCAGAAACCAAAACAGAGTCTTGGCTAAGAGGGCACAGCTGACAGAAAGAGGCCAAAGGTGGAGAGGTCTTTGGGGGGTTATGTATTCAGAAATGGAACCTCAGAGAAAGTGCTCTGTGTTAAATAACCACAAGACCCTGTAATGATTACGGTTATACCCAATCTACTCTTCTTCAATCCTTTGCTCTGGAGATTCAAGTTCTTCACAGCCATCCAAATACCATCTTATTAGAAGCCAGGGGAAATTTTTCCAAGATTTCCAATACTCAGACTCTGACATTTATCAACACGGGCAAAACTAGAGGCTGTCCATGGACATTAAAAAGGGGTTGAGATGATAATACATAGCATATTAAAAAGCAGAGCCATTACTTTGCCAACAAAGGTCTGTCTGGTCAAGGCTATGGTTTTTCCAGTAGTCATGTATGGATGTGAGAGTTGGACTATAAAGCAAGCTGAGCACCGAAGAATTGATGCTTTTGAACTGTTGTGTTGGAGAAGACTCTTGAGAGTCCCTTGGACTGCAAGGAGATCCAACCAGTCCATCCTAAAGGAGATCAGTCCTAAATATTCATTGGAAGGACTGATGTTGAAGCTGAAACTCCAATACTTTGGCCACCTGATGCGAAGAGCTGACTCATTTGAAAAGACCCTGATCCTGGGAAAGACTGAAGGCAGGAGGAAAAGTCCAGTGTAGACAATGGACTCTGCATGCTGACAGACCCAGGTTTGAATCCTGGCTGTATTGATGACTAGTTTTGAGATTCTGGCAAGTTACTTAAACTCCTGAGCCTCAGTTTTCCCCATCTGCAGAATGTAATTATGACGTATGTAGCACAGAGACAGGTGAATAGTCTGAGGACTCAACAAGTATCTATTGCTGCTACTGCTGGTACCACCATCACCACACCTCAGCTGTGTTATCCTTCATGAGGAGGCAGAGGGCTTGTCTTACTGACTTAGATACCCCCAGAGTGTCTATCTGTAGTAGAGGGTGGCCTCAGAAAAACAAGAGAGATGAATAAACTCTACATGCAGCCTAAAGTAAGGACTAAAGAATTTCTTTTCATTTTCTGACTGAACAGGTTAGTAGGCTACTGTTGTTTTAGCCATCCAGTTGTGTCCAACTCTTTGCGACTCCATGGACTATAGCCCACCAGGCTCCTTGGTCCATAGGACTTCCTAGGCAAGAATACTGCAGTGAGTTGCCATTTCCTCCTCCAGGGCATCTTTCCAACCCAGGGATTGAACCTGTGTCTTTTGCATTGGGAGGCAGATTCTTTACCACTGAGTCACCTGGGAAGCAGCTGGGTAAGAGTTAGGTTCAAATCTCTGCCACTTATGTGGCAGGAAGAGGGACCCTGGGCAAGCTCTTTAAGTCTCAGGCCTCAGTGGCTTGGAGGACGGGAGAGGATAATGTGTGTTGAGTGCCCAGAGCACTGATGAGCCTTCAGTAACAGCTCGACCCAGGAGATGAGGTTACTATATTCTTGTTACAACCAGTAGGTTTTATATATATGTTATATATACTTCCTGTATCTTGCACTAGGGAAAAGGCTGCCCCAAGAGATGTCCAATGAGGAGCCTTAGAAAACAGGCTGAATGGAGACAGGGCAGCTGGTGTGCTAGGGCTGGGCTAGGCCTGTGTGCTGTAAAAATGGGAATCCAAGGTGCTCCTCAGACCACACCTTGGGCAAGGACATATGCCATGACAAAGACCCAAGAAAGCCAAAAGTCTACAAAATCCAAAGAAAAATTGAGATAAAAGGCACCTGTGACTGTCTCTATTATATGTCTGGGGGCTATTTTGTGGGGAGACTTTGCTAATAGTTTGAGGAGACTAAAACCCAATGCAGGCTCCCCAAGCTAACCCAGCTAAAAGTTTAATTAAATACAATTGCTTGCAGTGCGTTCCTTTCCCAAATGGCCTCATACATATTCATCACTGTAATTATGGTAGTGGAAAAAATCCACGACTAATTATTCCATGCTCCCCATCTTTCACATGCCTAGAATTTTTGCATAATTACTGTTGAAATTAATTGCAAGTTAGTTAATTTTATACTTTGTCCTTTCAAAACTTAATTGAAAATTAATTTAAAAGATACAACTCCCCTCTACCCCACAACCCAACAACCACACAACAAAAATCCTACCACCAGCTATTATGGCAAACCTGGTTACTAAGACTTATGACGTGCATTAAAAATGCAAAGCGATTATTTCTAACCCAGACGCAGGGTTGTTCATGTCAAGCTATAATCGAATGCCAGCCCATAAATGCCCTGGAATCACATCTTTACACAACAGCAACAAAGACAAGACTCAGGATGGGTGGAGAGGCCAGCCAGTGGTCTGCCTATCTTCTGGCTTTGGGCTTATCATTTTATGTTCAATTAATTGCATCTCCAGCCTTCAGAGACAAATAGCATGTGGCTTTCATTATCACCCCATCCGGCTTCTACCCTCAGACGTCTCTGCTGGTACCCATTTTCAGGATCCAAGTGCAACGTGGCAGCCAGGACACTTCGCTTTCTTGCTAAACAAACAAAAATGTCTCTTCCTCTTGTTCGTCACAGTGCTCCACTATCCCCAGCTCCTTTGAGTCACCCCCATTAATCCTATTCCTGTAATCTATTCTGTCTGAGACCAGGAAGGAATCACTGATTGGAGTGCCTACCCTGTCCTGCAGTTGGTTATAGACGTATACATGAGTTTCATTTAATTTCAGCACCTAACACAGCATGTGACATATCACAGATAATCAATCAGTCGATCCACAGTTATTTCCTAACTGACTGACTGAATAAAGACTAGCTGTCACAAGCTCACAACTGAGCATCACCAACTCCACGTGTACAGAGAAATAATGGCAAATTCTGAGAGATTAAGTACATCTCTGAGTTCACACAGTCAGTAAATGACAGAGCTGAGACCTGGTGCCACATTGCCTCTTCATCCTTCTGATGCCCTACCATCCTGATCGTTAAGATTTTATCTCCTGCCAACCACGGTCTCTTGATAACCTAGTTTCTTAACCCTGAGTCCTGAAACCCGTTTGTTAGGGACTGAGTATTCACAAATACACTGAAGCCTTAACCTTCAACGTGATGGTTTTTGATATGGGGCCTCTGGGAGGTCTTTAGGGTTAAATGAGGTTATGAGGGTAGAGCTCTCATCAGAGGACCAGTGCCCTTATAACACGGAACACGAAAGAGTTTGTTCTCTCGTTTTCCGCATGTGAAGACACAGCAAGAAGACAGTGATCTACACGCCAGGAAGGGAGCTCTCCCCAGAAACCTCTCTGTCTGTGCTTTGATCTCGGACTTCCCTGCTGCTAGAACTGTGAGGAATAAATTTCTTTTGTTTAAGGCACTCAGGCTATGCTGTTTTGCTGTGGCAGGCAGAGCAGAGTAAAACACTGTATCACAGTTTTATTGAATGACCTAGGTTTACTCACATTATACATTTTCAACTGATACAAGGTGAAGGCATGAGAGTATAAAGGAAAAGGTAAATGGAAACCAAGTCAAGAGAGAGAAGACATGTCTTCGTGACACAAGGGAAGCTGGATGAGCTACTGTTCCAAGGCTAAGGGGCTGCTATCATCCCACCTGGAAAGAGACAGAATGTATATTACATATACAAACAGGAGTCCTCACCCAGAGGACAAGGATGAACCATCTGTCATTGAGCAGATGGGGAGGAGAAAGAGATAGAAAACCAATCCACAGAGCACAAGGCCATTGCTTTTTTTTTTTTGAGTCCACAAAATTATCTCTTTGACAAGTGACTTTTAATGACATGACCCTTCAGCAGTTTCAGGACAAACAATTCGTTCTTCAAGAGGCGCATGAGGTTTGGGACTCTCTGATGACCAAAGGAACGATTCCTTAACAAAGATTCTTTATAGAGTTCAGGCTCTCAAAATATGAGAGGTGGTTTAAAAATAAGATGATGTGCATGTGTATAATTTTTCTTCCACATATTAAACAGAGGCTCCCATTCCAGATGAGCCCATAAATCCTAGCTGCAAACTCAAATTAGGTGTTCAGATACAGCCATAAAGCGTCTGGATACTATTTGCACATCAGGAAAGTATGCTATGGGCGTCTGAAGGCTTTCAGTGGGTGCTGTAACACAGCCTTGCAGACAGAGGGCGGCCCAGTCACTGGGGTGTGACAGGAGCTGTCAGGTGGGTGGGGGGAAGGCAGGGAGGAAAGCAGGTACGGACCTGAAGGTTCAGAGTGGTTCTCAGCTCTTGGGAGTTCCATCCTTACAGTGGACACAGGAAAGTATCCGAGGTATGTTGCCTGGTGTACGCAAGCACATGATAAGAGCAGGATGTCACTTCCGTGGATGAGATAACGTGTGTGCATATCTCTATTCAGGGCTTTCCCGACGGCTCGAGTGGTAAAGCATGGTTGACATCCCTGTTTTATGGTTGGGGAAATCACAACACAGGAAGGCTGTGTACCCAGCACAACCTCACACAGCCACTAAGGGTTGAAGCAGGATTTGCACCCAGGCCGCCGGGCTCTTGAGTCCATGCTCAGAACAACTATCATACATTTCACTATCCTTTTTTCCAGCAACTTTATCTAGCACCTATGGGTGCCCGACAAGCATTTGTTAACATGAAAGATCGATCACACATTCCTTTTAGAATCCCAAAAACATTATCTCCCTTTTTTTGGATGAAGGGAAACTAAAACAAAATACTCCCCTGGGAATGAACCAGCAGAATGAAAAAAGTAGTTATGAAAAATCAGAGTTTTCTGGAAAGAAATTTTCTTTTTCAGATGGCAGTGCTTGACTCTATAGAAAAATATTCCACACAGGGTTCATTCATTAACACAAGTCCCCAATGTTTTAACTTCCCTGAATCCAGAAGGGAGTAGGGACTGACAGGGTTTCATGTCATTCTCCCTACAGCCAGACTCTGGATTCAAGTTCCCATAACTTGATAAAGTCAAGGGTTCTCGCTCCTCATAATTAGCTAATCAAAGAGAAAGTCAATTCTTCATCTGAAACCTTCCCAGGCTCATGGTAAGTATATCCAGCCTTTGAGAACTGGCAGTGTACTACTGCTAAGGTGAAGACACGCCAAGTGCCTTGTCTGTGAGTGAAGGATTTGGGTAAAACCATGTAGGCATGGAAAATTATTGTTTCCTCCCTAAAAAGGTAGGCAGAAGCGGTTATCTCTGCAGGGTCTTAGCAGAACATGACTGACTGTGGAGCTAGAGGGCCCCGTGTGCATTGTTAGCTAGAGATATTTAACCGATTAGGACCACGTGTACTGGCAGACAGACCTGATTTAAGTTTTTCACATGATATGAATTCCCCACGGTAAAACCCAACATGCTGGCATCATTCCAGGTTAAAGCAGGAGCTAAAAGTGGAAGAACTCAGGCTGCTCTGTTCATTTCAAACCAAGAAAGAAAGCATCTCCTTATAGCTTATTGTTTCAGGATTAGTGGATGTCATGTCAGCGCCACCCTGAATACTGATGAGATGGGGCCTCACTTCATTAAGCTTTTGATATGGTTAAACTGCTACCCCGTTTCACAGCCTGCAGGAAGCACCATACCCTGACAACATGCCCTGTGAATGGAATGCAGAAGTGCATTCGCTGGCTGCCTGTGAACCTTCCCACCCTCCCCTTCTGATCATTTTAAAATCAAGTGGGAAAAAAATTACTTTTTCCCAACTCCCCCGTGTCTTAAAGTAAGATAAGAACATGGTTTCTACCATTTCTACCGTTCTCTGGCTCATGCCAAAGATATTCAATAACGCAGTGAAGCCAGATGTTTCCGATTCCTGCCAGAGCTTAGAAACAGATCCAGCTACCATGCAGCTGTGAAACAGAGCAGCAAGCTGTCAGGGTTTAATGAGGCCAGCTTTTTGGATGGGGTACTTTTTTGCCTTTTCATACTGTTCTTGGGGTTCTCAAGGCAAGAATACTGAAATGGTTTGCCATTCACTTCACCTGATGCTGCGAAGAGGTGACTCATTGGAAGAGACCCTGATGCTGGGAAAGATTGAGGGCAGGAGGAGAAGAGGACAACAGAGGATGAGATGGTTGGATGGCATCACTGACTCAATGGACATGAGTTTGAGCAAACTCAGGAAGATAGTGAAAGACAGGGAAGCCTGGTGTGCTGCAGTTCATGGTCACAAAGGATCGGACACGACTGAGCGACTGAACAACAATGACAACACATTTTTTTGGGGGGGTGGACATTTTGGCAAAAAGCTGGGATACTCTGACTATGGAACAGGTACATCCTTGATTCAGGTGATGTCTGACTGACCAGCGGGGGCTTCCTTTACTTGCCCATCCTCAACAGGAGTAGTTACAGACCGAGGAAATGTCAGAACTTTATGCATATGTGGGGAGTCAACAGTGGCATTTCTCTTGTTCTTCTGTTCTTCCTGCCAAACCCACCACATCACTGCTGGTCAAGTATCTTCAGTGACTAAGAGTAGGCCTTCGAATGCATTTTCCCCTCGAAACCAGAGCAAGATCTGGCTATAGAAAAGTGTGCCCTAAAGCACTGGTCTGCTGTATCATAGGGATGCTTTGCAGCCCTTTAGTCTGGATTTTAGAAGTATTAGCCATTTTCCCCCTATTTTAAAATGTTCAATTTATATTCAGCTGTTTTTTCCAATGTCTGAACCTTAACAGCGAAAAGCTGCTTGAATTGATTCAAAAGGGATTAGACGGTGGGACTTCAGAGAACAATAACAGCGGATCAGTTGGAACCACATAAATGGCCAATCACAGAGGATTAGTTGGATTAGTTGCGAACAGTGCTGAGGTGTGACTGTAATGGTGCCATTCAGGGGTGCTTCAGGTGCATGAGAAACAGGCCTTCATGGACTCATGCACCACGCAAACAACTATTCTTAAAGAGAATTGCAAAATCTTCCCTGTTGGTTCAATTATCTTGCAATTCCCGCCACCATTTGTCCTGAATACTAATGTTACTAATAGTGATGATGATGCTAACGACGGTGATGAGAGCAGTCATGACTAACATTTACCAAGGGCTTTCTATACCTTATGCCACCGTCTTTATGAGATGTTTTCTATGGATTCTCCATCACATCTGTTCTTATCAGAATCCTGTAACGTAAGTATGGTTATCACTTTACAGATGGTAAATCTGAGGCACACAGAGGTTTAGGAACTTACTTACCAAGGATGCTGGGAGTGAGGCAAACCCAGGGGATGGTCTGACTCTAGAACCCTTTCCTCACCATTGTAGTCAACAACCTTTTCTGCCCCCAACTGTCAAACTGGCAAGGACTATGTCTGTCTTGGTTATGGCTACATTGTAAATAAGATAGCACTTGGCACATTGCAAGCAGGTCTCGGTAAGTACAGTATTTGACAAGGAAATGAATAAATGAATGAGTCGAGGATGACAGAACTTCAGAGAACTGGGGTCCTTGAAAATTGGTCATAATTTCACACAGGAGAGCTTCCTTCTTTGTGTGTCCTTAGGGCTGAGAGGCACGGCTGCACCTTGAGACAGCTGAATTTGTTCTGGGTTTCTAGTAAAGCTTGTCCATCGCGGTGAGGGAAGCACGAGCCCACAGAGAACAGGACTGTACCCAATCACCAAAACTCCTCGTGCCTGGCAGAGAACCACATACCCAGCGGTGACACGAGGCTTTCAAACAGGATGTCCATATGTGAAGTCGACTCCTGGAGGACCAGGCAGTCATTAGACAGTGGACTGAAATCCCTGAATTTTTCTCCTTCCAGATACACAGGGTAATGGGTTAGACTCCCCTGTACCCTTGGAAGTTAGACTTGGACATATGACTTGCTTTGGCCAATGAAATGTGAGCAACTTAGCTCCCTGGGTAAGTAAAATGAGAGCCTGCCCTACTGATCCACCAGGGACATGCAGCATGAGCAAGAAATAAACCTCTATTGTTCTTAAACTGCTGAGATTTGGGCCTGTTGGTTACCTCTGCATTAGCTAGGGTATACTGACTGACACAGAAGGGTAAGTTACATGACAAAATATCCACGCTCTGGACCTACAGAACAAAGGCTATGGAGGGGACAGAACACCCACATAGGAAACAACAGAGGGAAGAAAATTGATAGGGAAGCAACCAGATGCCAGGTGTGATACTAAGGGATTTATGCAGTTATTTCATCATGACCTCATGCATTATTTTATTTCTCAATGTCCTCATTTGTAAGCTGGGAATGATGACACTTGCTCCTTGGAAGAAAAGGAAGAATTTGTTTTATGAATTCCCATTTCACAAGTGAGACCCTGAGATGTAAAATTATGTTTCCGAGGTGTCTCAGCTGGTAAGTGGACAAGGCTAAGATTTTGAGTCCAAACCGTCAAGACTCCAAAACCTCATGCTCTTTCCCACCAATGGACTCAACAGCTTTCCTGGCCAGGGAAATTTACCTGAAATTGCAGGAGACCAATGCTGGCTACAGCAGGAAGTGCTGCTGGACAAGGCATAAAGAAGTATGATCAGAGAAGGCTTTCTGATGGAAGTGAGTTTCAAGTCAATTCTTCAAATAAGTGATGCTCTAATGAGAGAAGCTGGGGAGGGCCTGTGACAGTGTGTAACCAACAGAGGCAGAAGACACGAAGCTGGATGAGGAAGACAGTGGCCACTTGGACAGAAAAGAGGCGCAGCAGGAGAGTGGTGAAGGAGGCAGCTGTGTGAAGCTTTAAATAATAGGCTGGCTGTTTCGATTTTATAACCACAGTGGGTTCTTCGGTGGGGGTGGGAAGGGATAAAAGCGGTGTTTCTGAAAAATGATCCTGGTAACTGTGTGAGGATGAGCTATGGCAGAGAGAGAGAGAGAGACTCAGAGTAGCTAGGTAAGTGATTCCGTGGCCCGACAAGAGGAAGGTAGTCCTGAATGAGGATGGTGGCTGTGGAAGTACACAGGAAAGGAAGTAAAAATTGCCTTCGTGAACTCAGCTCTCACTAGTCACCATGCATTGGGCTGAGGAAGCTGTACACATGGGCTCACAGACTGCTCGCTGCCATCTCAGATACAGTAGTGTCCTACTGTGCAAATGAGGAAAGTGAGGCTCCCAGAGACTAGGTGACCTTCCTGATAAATGCAGGCATTATAATAGTGAGTTAATAGCTACAGACCCCCTGGAGAAGGGAATGAGCCCTTCTCTCTTCCCTCTCTCTATGGGTAACCACTAGCTTTGGGCTTCCCTCATAGCTCAGTTGGTAAATCATCTGCCTGAATTGCAGGAGACTCAGGTTTGATTCCTCGGTGGGGAAGATCCCCTGGAGAAGGAAATGGCAACCCACTCCAGTATTCTTGCCTGGAGAATCCCATGGATAGAGGAGCCTGGCAGGCTACAGTCCATGGGATCGCAAGAGTCAGATACGACTTAGCAACTAAACCACCAGCACCACATGTGACAGGCGCTGTACTAAGGACATAGTTTGTGTTATTTCATTCTACACTGGAGGTACTACAGTTACCTCCATTACGGAGGTGAAAATAGAGGCTCTGGGAAGTGAAGTAACTTACTCAGAGTCACACTCAACTGATAAGAAGCAAGGTCAAGATCTGAACCAACTTTGTGTGGGCTCCAAAACTCATGCTCTGACCCACTACATTGACGGGAACACATGTTTGGTCTCTGCAGTCCTGGCTGGCTGGGTTACGTGCCTGGCTGTCATTGTTCAGTTGTAAAGCTGTGTCCGATTCTTTGCGACCCCATGGACTGCAGCATGCCAGGCTTCCCTGTCCTTCACCATCTCCTGGAGTTTGTTCAAACTCATGTCCATTGAGTCGGTGATACCAACCAACCACCTCATTCTCAGTTGCCCCATTCTCCTTCTGCCTTGAATCTTTCCCAGCATCAAGGTCTTTTTCAATGAGTCGACACTTCATATCAGGTGGCCAAAGTCCTGGAGCTTCAGCATCAGTCCTTTCAATGAATATTAAGGGTTGATTCCCTTCAGGATTGACTAGTTTGATCTCTTTGCACTCCAAGGGACTCTCAAAAGTCTTCTCCAGCACCACAGTTCAAAAGCATCAGTTCTTTGGTGCTCAGCCTTCTTTATGGTCCAAGTCTCACATCCATATATAACTACTTGGAAATATCATAACTTTGACTAGATGGACCTTTGTCGGCAGAGTGATGGCTCTGCTTTTTAATACACTATCTAGGTTTGTCATATCTTTTCATCCAAGGAGCAAGTGTCTTTTAATTTTGTGGCAGCAGTCACCATCTGCAGCAATTTTGGAGCAAAAGAAAATAAAATCTGCCACTGTTTTCACCTTTCTCTACTTGCCACATGCCTGGTAGCATGGGGCAGAATCCCATTTCAGCAAAGGAGCCTCTGCTATTCACCCGAGGGGACTGGAAAGATGAACCAGGTAACATTTTTCATTTGTAGCTTGGAAAGGAAGGTGCCACAATCAATGTACCTAATCCAGGCTGCTTGGGAGGGTGAGTGAAAAGGGAATAAACCCTCATCCTGCTTCCCAGTCACATGCCATGTGGTTTTGCTGTGAAAATCAGGGCAGAATTACAACTCACCCCACGAAGTGGTCTTGAGATGCTTTCTGTGGGCCCCAGATCACTTAGAGGGCACCTCACTGTCCTTCTGGTTTGTGGTAGACCAAAATGCTCAGAGTTGAATTTTTCAATAAACTACTCATCCTGCAGTTATCCTGCAGAGAGAAAAGGTCACAGGCTCTGAAATATCACCATTGCATCTGTGCTTACATCGTCAAGGTGGACCCAAGATTGGGGGACAAATCCGGGTACAGAGGTGTTCTTCCTGCCTGGGAACATCTTCGGGGAGGCTGGAGACACTTCAAAGAGCTTTTCCTCCAACAGTTCATTTTGAAAGCGTAAGTGCTGCTCCAGACCAATTGTTCCGACCAGTGCACTCTTTAAATTCTGTTTTCATTTTTTATCAAAGGAACATGCGCACACAATTTAAAGAGTCAGATAGCTGTATGAAGCTGGATAAAAAAAAAAATAGTCTTCTTTGACCCTCCTCTCTCAGAAGCAATCATTTCCTGCTATTTTGGTTGATTCTTTTTGTAGTTTACCTCCATATCTCTAAATAACATGCATTCGACACGACTTCTTGATTTTTTCTGTTTTAGAAATTGGCTATTGACTTCTCTCTCTGCAAGAGAATTTAATTCCAGTTTATCTCCATCTCAGCCACCACCCCATGCAGACCCACTTTCAAGCCCTCTTTTAGATAGTAATTTTAGATAATTGGTGTTTTTGCTGTCTTGATCATGAAAATGTTATCCATTGATGTACCAACAGAGCATATTATGCTTTAAACAGTTTTCTTCCTGGAAAAACTTTTTGTTTTCCTTATAGCCCCTTCTTTTTAGTTGGTTTAGGGGTTTATATATTTCTCACTAATATAAAGTCTTCCTGACCTTTTTTTTTTTTTTTTTAATTTTTGGCTGCTCTGGGTCTTTCTTACAGCACACGGGCTAAGATTGCAGCATGTGGGTCCTTAGTTTCCAGAACAGGGATGGAATCCATGTCCCTTGCATTGGAAGGCAGATTCTTAACCACTGGAGCATCAGGGAAGTCTCTTCTGGGCTTCGTTAATTTTCTCTCAATGCATTTAAGTTCATTTGGTGGCTCAGTTGGTAAAGAATCCACCTGCAAAGCGGGAGACCTGGATTCGATCCCTGGGTTGGGAAGATCCCCTGGAGGAGGGCATGGCAACCCACTCCAGTATTCTTGCCTGGAGAATACCATGGACAAAGGAGTCTGGTGGGCTGCGATCCATGGGGTCCCAAAGTGTCTGACACGACGGAGCGACGAAGCACAGCACAGTATTCCATCAGTTCCTGTAGGGTCCTTTTCAGCCCCACTTCTGCTAGTTTCTCATAAGCTGTGTCTTCTTTTTCCTTGGTGTGCATGCTCACTCAATCATGTCCAACTCTTTGAGACCCCATGGATGGTAGCCCACCAGGCTCCTCTGTCCGTGGAATTTTCCAGGCAAGAATACCAGAGTGAGTTGCCGTTTCCTACTTCAGGGGATCTTCCCCTATCCAGGGATCGAACTCAGTTCTCTTATGTCTCCTGGACTGGCAGGCAGAATCTTTACCACTGAGCCACCAGGGAAGCCCCTGGTTTACCCCCTGAGTTTTGGGAACATATTCATTAGTAGTTTCAAAGGGCTGTTTGGAAGTCACTTTTTCCCCCTCACTTCTGAAAATGCCTTTATGGTGCAGAATTTGAAATTACTTCCAAACTGCTGACTCCTGTCCAATGTGAATATGACATTCGTTGCCATTTTGACTCTGGAAATGTGGTATAAAACCTGTTTTTATTTACGTACTTAGTTTTTTTAATGTCCTGTCTGGAAGCTAGGAGGATCTTTTTTCTACCCCAGTGTTCTGAAATTTCATGATGATGGGCTTGGTGAAGTTTACTTTATTTATGGATCCGAAAGCTGTCCTTGGGTTCAGGGGGAATTTCCCTCATTTCTCCTTTCTCTTTAGAATTCCTATTACTTGTGTGTAAATCTAACCATATCCTCTATTTTTTCTCTTTTTGATCTTACTTTGTATTTCTCTGTGTTTTTGTACTTTCTGGGATATATCCTCAAAATTACCTCCCACCTTTTTCATATTTTAAACTCTTTC
>NW_011495081.1:10345805-10357208 GCF_000754665.1 Bison bison bison | reverse complement strand
CATTTAAAAAATGCAGTCTCTTCAGTTATCTTTTATCTATTTATTTTAAAAGTTTTTTTCTCATTGTATAGGCTGTTTCTTCTAAGGAGTTTTTCACTTTCTCTCTCTCTCCCCCCCATCCCCTCATCCCTCCTTGTGCTGTACGTGTGTTCTTCATATTCAAGGATTTCCCCAAGTCTCTGGTAACTCTCAGCCGAACACTCCTGTTTAAGTATAGGGCACTAGAAAGGTGATGGCTTCAGGCCTCACCATGAGTTGAATCAGTTGGTCCATCTCACTGGGGATCTCCAGTCCCTTAAACTGGGCTTCCCAGGTGGCTCAGTGGTAAAGAATCCACCCGCCAATGCAGGAGACGCGGATTTGATCCCTGGGTCGGGAAGATCCCCTGGAAAATGAAATGGCAACTCACTCCAGTATTCTTGCCTAGGAAATCCCATGGGTAGAGGAGCCCATCAGGCTACAGTCTATAGGGTTGCAAAAGAGTTGGACACGACTGAGCACACAGCAGAGAGAGAGAGAAAGAGAGAGAGAGAGAACTCCTTAAACCCATGAGATTCCCACATGAAAGACTCTTCTAGACTTTGACGGGAAAGTTCCTGAATCTGGCCTACTGTGCTCTGGCAAATGACCTGATGAAAAAGATGAGTGGTTTCAACGTTCAGTATGTCAACTTGCAGACATAAAGTCCATTTTCAGAAAAGGACCCCCATCCTCAACTGTGCTCGACGCCTGATATTTCTGAGACCCTCTGCTTTACCCCCACCGGAAAAGAAACTCTACTGCTCTCTCTCTGGATGTGTGAGGGGCCATTGTCCATCATATAGGAAGCAGGTCTGGGAGACCAACAGCTTCCTAATGAAATGCCAATCAACCTTCCTGTTTGGAGTCCCATCATCACCTCTGCTTCCAGAGTTATCTCATGCTGTAACTCCCAGGCCTTCTGGAAGCAAATATGGTTGCTTTTTGGTTCTGCTGAGGGCCAGCTGAGGGCTCCGTTTTCTGAGCACACTAAGTCAGTACTGTCCATCCATTTGTCCCCCAGCTTCCCCATCTTTATGCCTGATTTTTCTTCTCTCCTTTGTCCTTGAGGGTTTACCCTTTAAAGTATCATGTGAGCAGATGTGCAGGAGGAAGCCGAGGTAAAATGTATGTGTCTAAGTTGCTGTTTGAAAGTGGACGTCTTGAAGGTGGGTTGTGACACCACTTAATCCCTTGAGAGAAAACCATCTGGGGCGCCTAGGTTTTTAGGCAAGGGATGCTGATGGATCCTGGGCGTCTGGGCTCAGTATCTCTTCTGGGGTGCATTTTCAGTGAGGTAAAAACACTGGGTCGGGAGAGGAAAAAAGGGATTAATCACAGCTCTGATTCTTACTCCTCGTTATCCTTGGTCTCATCTGTAGTCTCAAGATAATAACCACCAACTCAACGCACTTTCAGAGTTCTAAGTGGGATCAAACAGGATAATGACTGTGAAAGCACTTCAAAAAGCATAAAGTACTACAGACACACAAGGCTTTGCTATTGCTTAAACCTCACTTTCATCTCCCGAAATTCAATCTAACATTCCCTTGGCCTGTCTTCAGGGGAGAGAGGTTTGTCTCCAGTAATCTTATAAATCACCCTTTTGACGTTCAAAAGAATATCCTTTGGTCATACAGACATATGACATAGGACAGTGTTTCTCTCTCCACCAACACTGTGCAATCAGTTGCCAAAGACACCTGGGCCCCACATCACCCCAAACAAACATCCAAGATAGTGTCACCTAAAGGAGATGAGTGACAGGGGACTCTTTCGGGGCTTCTGTGCCAGAGTGGGTCTGCATGCCACAGTGGGTCTGTAGCTGAGCTACATGTATCCATCTTGGCCAAGGTGAGAAATAAAGGAAAAAGAGTCATTAAATATATCCAAACAATAGATACAGTATACCCTTGAGAAAGAGAGGGGTGGTAGCTTTGTCTGTGGTGCCATGAAAAGATACCCACTATTAAGTAACAGAGGGCTTCCCAGATGGCGCTAGCGGTGAAGAAGCCGCCTGCCAACGCAGGAGACGTAGAGATGCAGGTTCCATCCCTGGGACGGGAAGACCCCTGGAGGAGGGCATGGCAGCCCTCTCCAGTATTCTTGCCTGGAGAATCCCTTGGACAGAAGAGCCTAGGGGGCTGCAGTCCATAGCGTCTCAAAGAGTCGGATACGACTGAAGCGACTAAGCACGCATGCACGCATTAAGTGATAAAAACAAGATGCAGAACCGTGAGAATGATTCCATTCGTAAAATAAAACAACAACCATATCTATCTGTATGTATGTATCTGTCAGTTCAGTTCAGTCGCTCAGTCGTGTCCGACTCTTTGAGACCCCATGAATCGCAGCACACCAGGCCTCCCTGTCCATCACCAACTCCCGGAGTTCACTGAGACTCACGTCCATCCAGTCAGTGATGCCATCCAGCCATCTCGTCCTCTGTCGTCCCCTTCTCCTCCTGCCCCCAGTCCTATTTACATACCATAGATACATAGAAAAGGTCTGGTTGCCTTCTCACCAAACCACTCATGGTGGCCACTTCTGGGGAATGGGTTTGGGGGTGGGGAAAGACTTCTCCTTCTTACTTTATATACTTGTGAACAGTTTAATTTTCTCCATAACATACATGTATTATTTCTAATCATAAAAAGATTAAACCTGAAAGAGTAAAAAAGAAAACGGAGTCTGGGAGGAATAATAAAGGTAGTAAGGGGTCAGGAGAAGCCCAGAGGTGGAGGAGGCTAAGACAGAGGCCAGGGTTGGCAAGGCTTGGGGCAGGTCACCTGCTTCTGCTAGAGACACATAATTGGTGTCCCTCCTCCCAGCTGGTGATCACAAAAGGATCCCCTTCAGGTCATGACAACCACCTGCCCATATCTTCAAGCTCCACTATCAACGTAAGGGGAAGAAAAACTTACTTTTTTAAAAACTTTCATTTCCACTGAAATAGGATGTATCTTTAATGGGCAGTTCAATGACTTTGAAAAAATGCATATACCCAGGTAAACCACAAGAGGACTTGTTTTAATGCAACCTTCTAGCTCTATGCAGATGCATGGATCTGCAGGGGATAGGTTCACTCAGCCATGGACAAATGCAGGAATGGATCACTGTCCCAACCCTAGGGGTCTGCCATGGGTCAGCGGTTGTTGTTGGGTGTGGGATTCATAGTCCATTCATCTCACTAATCCCCAGCCCGCACCTGCCTGGTGGTGCTAGGGAGTCGTCATCTCTCTGAGTTCCTCCAGAGAGTTTCTGATTCTGTACACTCCTAATGTGGGTGTCTCCTGGCTTAGGAACTCACAAGTCTCTTGGCAATGTACATGATAACCCTAGACCACACATGCAGTCAGTCTGGCAGGGATGTACTGAGCTGAACAGATCCTTGGAGGTAGACCAGCTCTCTCAAATAAGCCAGCTCTCTCTGGCAACTTCCCCTTTCAAAATGGGAGCTCTTAGCTCCCGCGACTCACTGGAACAGGGAACTATTTTTACAGGCATTGACAGTACCTGCATATAATCGCTCTGGGCTAGCATAATAATCACAATAGCTCACATTTATTGAGTGCTTGCTATAGCCAAGCATTATATTCTAAGCAATTTACATGATTTACCTTTACAACAACACCATGAGATAAGTCCGATCGTTACCATCACTTTAAAGATGACAAACTCAGGCAGAAATGTAAGTAACTTGCCCAAGGTCACAGAATTAGTGAGTGATATTGTCAGGACTGGAACCCTGCAGGGCTATGCTTTCTCTCACTGGGAAGGACCGGCAAACCCAGGGTTGAAACTGTCACCTCCTGACTTCTTGGTTGGAGCTTTCTCTGCCAGACTCTGTGGCCTCTGTCTAATCCATAAAACTGTCAAGTTCACCGTTCTTCTAAAAAGAGGTAAATATACAGTCACCTCCAGGTATTGCTGGGGCCACAAAGAGGTCTCCAAGCTCTGTCTAGACACAAAATCAACAGAGCACAATGCAGAACAGTGTTTTATAGCCGGAGTTATTTTTTTTTATCTTGTTGTTTCTTCTCTGAGGAGTTGGCTGATAAATCAGGCCTCACAGGTCCAGAGGAATGTGTGTTTTCGACTTTCAGGAGCTGAGTGAAGGGCGAGCAGGAACGTGGCAAAGAGAGAGGGGCATCTTTCAGAGTCCCTGGCAACCTCACCTCAAGAGGCCAATTCATCCACCTGCAGCAGAGCCCGGTCTACCGGGAGGACGGCAGAGGACGGTCTACCCAGTCCTCAATGACGGTGAACAGGAGGACTCTCTCCAATTTGCATCTATCTGTCTCCATGGTGAACGCAAGCCATCCTGTGCCATTGCGTAAATCACCCTGCGTGTTCTGTCCAGAGGCACGTGGTGATAGCAGCGGGACAATGAGCCCAAATTCATCTGAATAGTTGTGCTGCCTGAATTCCCAGAGACTAAGGATTCTCAACTTGATGGCAGCTCACTGACCTTCTAAAAGCACTGTCTAATCATTTTATTGGATTAAAGGAACTGTTGCTTTGAGACTCGAGCCATCTCATTTATCTCAGTCATCTCAGATATCTGGAGATATTCTAGGAGAATGAAAGTGAAAATTTTGGGCAAAGGCAAGTAAAGCAAGAAGTAGAGCTTTTTGTTTTATCACTGTTAGCATGGCTAAAGTGGACAGAAGTATGGTTCTTAAACTCTAGCCAAGAGACTGCCAGTTCTGAGAATATGGTGGGCTATCCTTCCAACTAACTTTCCCATTGGAAAAAAGTAACTTACAAGGTTGGAGTAAGATACGCTTTAAAAAAATCTTAATATCATTGAAGACGTGAGAGAAAGTAAAAAGTAAGCAACTGGACGCTGGGCTGGATGAAGCACAAGCTGGAATCAAGATTGCCAGGAGAAATATCAGTAACCTCAGATATGCAGATGACACCATCCTTGTGGCAGAAAGTGAAGAAGAACTGAAGAGCTTCTTGATGAAAGTGAAAGAGGACAGTGAAAAATCTGGCTTAAAACTCAACATTCAGAAAACTTAGATCATGGTATCTAGTCCCATCACTTCATGGCACATAGATGGGGAAACAATGGAAACTGTGACATTTTATTTTGGGGGGCTCCAAAAATCACTGCAGAGGTGACTGCAGCCATGAAATTAAAAGACACTTGCTTCTTGGAAGAAAAGTTACGACCAACCTAGACAGCATATTAAAAAGTAGAGACATTACTCTGCCAACAAAGGTCTGTCTAGTCAAAGCTATGGTTTTTCCAGTAGTCATGTATGGATGTAAGAGTTGGACTATGAAGAAAGCTAAGCACCGAAGAACTGATGTTTTTGAACTGTGGTGTTGGAGAAGACTCTTGAGAGTCCCTTGGACTGCAAGGAGATCCAAACAGTCCATCGTAAAGGAGATCAGTCCTGAATATTCATTGGAAGGATTGATGCTGAAGCTGAAACTCCAATACTATGGCCACCTGATGTGAAGAGCTGGCTTATTTGAAAAGACCCTGATGTTGGGAAAGATTGATGGCAGAAGGAGAAGGGGACGACAGAGAATGAGATGGTTGGATGACATCACCAACTCGATGGACATGAGTTTGAGTAAGCTCTGGGAGTTGGTGATGGACAGGAAGCCTGGCATGCTGCAGTCCATGGGGTCACAATGAGTCAGACACAACTGAGCGAATAAACTGAACTGAAGCAACTGGAAAATTAAAAAATCTTTTTTTCCCAAGAGCAATGGTGATCTGGAAAAACTTGGGTTGTTGCCAAAGGCTGAAGTCAAGATCTGGGGCTCCTCTTAGGGTAAGGATGAGCCAGAGGTAAACCACCTCCCCTTCTGCTGAGGGGACTTCAGGGAAGGTTGTCTTTGCAACAGGTAGAATAAGGGAGATGTAGAGGAATTTGTCATTGTTGGTGGCCTGCTCACGGATTGTATATCATAAGGCTGTGTTACGTGGGTGGTCTAGGGGACCTCATAACTTCTGCAGGCCCTGAGCAGAAGCCAAGCTAAGTCTCTCTGAAAAATGGATCTTATATCCATCACTGAATCCCCACAAATAACTTTTCAGAGACAATGAGCAGTATACAGCCCCAAATACCAAGTAATTGAAGTATCAAGGCACCATGAATAGACCAATAGAAAGAACAGACATCAGAAACAGACACAAAGACTTCAGATATTAAAATCATCAGGCCAGATCATTAACATGCTTACTCTGTTTAAAGAAATAAAAACTTGAATACATTCATCTGCAGAGGAGAGAAGCTATTAAAAAATAACCAAATACATTTGAACAAAGAACCAACAGAACATCTAGAAGTAAAAAAGACTGTAACTAAAACTAAAAGCTCAATGGACCACTTTAACAGTACACAGAGGAAACGGGAATAAATGAACTGAAAGACGCTTCAGGAGGAATAGTTCAGAACGTGGCAGAGAGACATTCAAAAAGGTGGAAAATACACACAAGCGGCGAACAGACATGGGGTTAGGTGGGCTAAAGGAACTTCAAACGATGGTACGATAGCATCGACTTCAGAGCTTGTTACAACACAGATTCTCTCCCATTATTTTGATTCCCTCGGCAGGGTCCCAGAAATATATACTATTAGGAGAAGAGGCCATAATACTTTAAGAAGTACTGGAATAGTGACTTCTGGTTGGCAGACTTCAGAAGTTATTTGTTTGTTTTTTTTTCCGAAATAGATTAAGTTTTTCGTCTCTCATTGACTGTACCCTTCCCACCCAGAACAGCTGGCAGAATATGTAATTTTCCTCTGTGGATTATGGTAAATGTGCTTTATTTTAATTCAATAGGGGTTTAGAGAGGAAAATCAAGACATGTGTTAAAACCCAGTAATTCTATATTTCCAAAGCAAGTGATATTTAAGGTGTGTTTTTGTTATTGTTTTTTTTTTTTCTAAATTGAGTGTGTGTAAATGTATTACCTTTGCTTATTTGGGGTTTACAGGCTGCTTGTCTGTTAGTCTCTCCAGCCTATGAAGAGCTTCTCTCAAAAGTTACCTAACTGCCACTGTGGGTCTGTGGCAGGCTAATGTAACCTCTCTGTCTCACGTTCCCCACCTGTCACATGGGCACCCCACCATTTACATCCCCAGTGACACGCATGAGATGCTCAGTACAGGGCCTGGCACACAGTGAGTGCTCAAACACCAGAAACCATTATTAATAAACGATGTATCCATTTCTTGAATTGCCTGGTGGGCTGCTGTCTATGGGGTCGCACAGAGTCGGACACGACTGAAGTGACTTAGCAGCAGCAGCAGCGTCAAACTCTCAGACTTCCTTCTTGCTTTCTCTCTAAATTCCTTGTGCTTCTTCAAAGACAGCCACTTCCTGGCACCACTGTCTTAGTCTCACTCCTTTGCCTAATCGCTTAATATCAGGCCCTGCATATGTCTAACAAACATATGTCTGACGAATATTAAATGTCTAGCACATATTAAAAGCTTACATTATTAAACTGAGACACTTGGCCCCTGGTAATTCCAGGAATGCCTTCCCAAAGATGCAGAAAGTGGCAAATGAAAACCTCATGGCTTATCATCATGTTCTTGCCTCCAGAAATCTATCCTGGAGAGTCAGGGGTCTGTACGAGCTTCAGTAGGGAATAGACGGGGGACTGGCAACTTGCCACTGTGCCCAGTGGAGCTGGGGCTTGTGGGCTTTCGGGAGCCAAGCAGAGCAAGGCTCCCAGGAAGGCAAATGCACTGATAAGTAGCGGATGCTGCCAAGATTGGAACGCATTCTTTATTTTCTTGACTGAGGGCAGGCTGAGATGGAAGTGAACAAGTGAAGTGAAGTTGCTCAGTCGTGTCCAACTCTTTGTGACTCCATGGACTATAGCCTACCAGGCTCCTCTGTCCTTGGGATTTTTCAGGCAATAGTACTGGAGTGGATTGCCATTTCCTTCTCCAGGGGATCTTCCCGACCCAGGGATCAAACCCGGGTCTCCCGCATTGTAGACAGACGCTTTACTGTCTGAGCCACCAGGGAAGTCCTGGAAGTGAACAGGGGAGCAAAAATAATGCTAAGATGATGCCAACATTTTGAACCTGGGCCACCAAATTCTAAGGTCACTCAAGGCTGTTACATTTCGTCCTACATTTCCCCACTTAAGTCCTCGTCTCTTTTATCATTTTCTCATGTCTTCTATCTCTGAAACCCACAAAGCTGCACACTTCTTAGTAATCAGAGCTATATAGTTTCAAGCCTCATTTACTCTCTCTGGAAAGGACTGGATTACAAGCAATAGCTTCACACCTGGGACATAATTCCAAGCCAGAGGGATGGGGAGCCACTCCCTGTTTAAAGCTGGTCAATTTCTCTTCCTTAGTTCTCCTTCTCACCATGACGATTTGTTTCCAGCTATTTCCACAGGTTCTGTCTGGATAACCACTTTCTTTCTGTGATCCACAGGCCCAGATCAGTCTCAGGGCCAAGAGCAGGGAAGGCAAGATATGATGTTAACTAGCAGCTAAGAGCAGGCAGTCTGACTTTTTATTTCTAATGCTTTGGGTCAATTGTGAACTAAGAGTGTGTGTGTGTGTGTGTGTGTGTGTGTGTATGTGTGAGAGAGATAAGGGAGGGAGGGAGGGAAGGAGGAGGAGAAGGAGGCAGGCAGGCAAAACCAACTCCCATCCCCCCTCAGGGCCTTCTTATTAACAATTAAATGACACTTTAATAATAATAACACTTCAAAGTGTTATTCAACCATTAATAATTGAGCAACTTTTCAAAACAATGTTGGGGCTGCCTTCTCAGGAGAGAAGGAGAGCTGTAAGTGGAGATACGGCAATCTACTGAAAGAGGCCACATTTAATTAGTCAATTTTAATTCGATTTAGGTAGGGTCTACACAAAACAGCTCACACCCAACCCCCGCAGCAGGTAAAGCTAGAGAAGTTTCAGAAGCATCCTTCACAGAAGCCTGGACCACTTGCTCCCAGGACAATGCTGAAGACCTCAGGACCTCCCGTGAACTCCTGCACTCACCAGCCTCCTGGTCTTAGGAAGATTTCTCTGCTTGATTTCATTTTACTCAACTGTAAAATCTGGGCAATAAATACCCTAAGGAGGTTATTGTGAGATGATGCTTATCAAGCACTTAATTTGCCTAGGACCGGTTATGCAGAACATGTAGAAAAATGTTATCTGCAAAACCACCACGGTAAAAATTGAAGAATAATGACCTCAGGGCAGCAGAGGCATTGAGGAAGACTTATTTTTCCACTTGAGTCCTGTATTCTTGACAAGTTCATGTTGGGTCACAGGTGATGTTGAGCTTCCAGTTGTCCCAGAGATCAGAGGTCACCAAAGGCCAGGCTGAACCTCAGGAGGTGGCATGTCTCCAGCTGAGTTCCTCATCGGCTCCTCCTGCAATGCGCCCCCTCATTTCTGTTCTTGGGGGTCTCCATCCTTCCATTTCCCAGGCCAGTGCTTTGGCACGATCCCTGACTCTTTTCTCACACTCCACAGGAAATCCAGAAACAATCCCAGTGGACCCTGCTTTCAGGACAAAGCCCCTTTCATCCAACGGCTTCCCACCACTTCCACTGTTACCACCTGGTCCCAGCTACCAGCCTATGGCCTGGATTCCTGCAGCAGCGCCTGCCCTGCAGCTTCTCCGTGTTCACCACTGCCCCCTACAGTCTGCTCTCAAAACAGCAGCCAATGAGATCTGGTGAAAACCTGAGTCAGATGCCACTCCTCTACTCAAAATGCTCCACGGCTCCACTTCACCTGGAGTGGAAGCCAAAGTTCCTTCTGTGTCTCCCAAAGCTTCAGCATCTGGTTCCAGCCTCCTATCTCTCCTTGATCTGTCCCTCACTCTGCTTCAGCCTCAAAGGGCGTGCTGCACAGCCTCCTACCACTTATTTATCATGCCTCTAGTCTGTTTTTGACTTCCCCGGTGGCTCAGACGGTAAAGCGTCTGCCTACAACACTGGAAACCTGGGTTTGATCTCTGGGTTGTGAAGATCTCCTGGAGAAGGAAATGGCAACCCACTCCAGTATTCTTGCCTAGAAAATCCCATGGATGGAGGAACCTGGTAGGCTACAGTCCATGGGGTCACAAAGAGTCAGACACGACTGAATGACATTTACTTTACTTTACTAGTCTGTTTAGAATCTAAGCCCCTTGAGTACAGGGATTTCTGCTCACTTTGCTCACTGCTGTATGTTCAGTGTCTGAGCATCTGGCCGAGCAGATTCTCTGTATATGTATTTGTTGAAGAAATGACACCAACAAAAGGATATTCTAGGAAAAGCAGCATTGAAGTTGTGTCCCTGGCAACTCAGGTCCCCTGGACCACAAGCAGCAGAAAGGGATAAAGAGACAGACAAATCCCAGGGGGAGAACAGTTGCTGGCTTGTGGTGGAACCGGCCTTCAAATAATGGTGCCGATGAGGACAACGAGAGTACACTCAGGCAGGTAAGAGTGACCTGAAGCTGGGATTCAAACTGGGCGTGATACTTCGTGAAGGACACCAACATTCTCCATGTCTTCTCTGATGGAACACTGGGCTGACAATTTTACATGTGTGCTTTATTTAAACCATGCCCTCCCAGTAGTCTAAAGAGGCAAGTATTATCATAATAGCTCATTTTACAGATAGGGAGGCCAACCAGGTCTGCACAGCTAGGAAACTGCAGAACTGGATTCAAACTCACATCCATAGGATCCATTCCACCAGCGGCTCCCAAGAGGTCTTTCAGCAGCAACAAACTTCTGAGATATCGATTATAATAAAACTAAGTTTCTGGGCTTTGCCCTTTGATTCAGAATCTCCAGGGATGCAGCCTAGGAATCTGTGCTGAGTGAATGCCTTGGGACTCCCTTCTCAGCCAGGGCATTCTGCCTCCCTGCCTCAACATTATTCAAGTCAGAGAAAGAATTATGCTACAAACAGAACTTATCCTGCTATTCAGTCCAGTTCACACTTAAGGAGGGTTTATGACAGGACTGGAAAAGGTCAGTTTTCATACCAATCCCAAAGAAAGGCAATGCCAAAGAATGCTCAAACTACCGCACAATTGCACTCATCTCATATGCTAGTAAAGTAATGCTCAAAATTCTCCAAGCCAGGCTTCAGCAATATGTCAACCGTGAACTTCCTGATGTTCAAGCTGGTTTTAGAAAAGGCAGAGGAACCAGAGATCAAATTGCCAACATCCGCTGGATCACGGAAAAAGCAAGAGAGTTCCAGAAAAACATCTATTTCTGCTTTATTGACTATGCCAAAGCCTTTGTGTGGATCACAATAAACTGTGGACAATTCTGAAAGAGATGGGAATACCAGAACACCTGATCTGCCTCTTGAGAAATTTGTATGCAGGTCAGGAAGCAACAGTTAAAACTGGACATGGAAC
>NW_011495081.1:10345392-10345705 GCF_000754665.1 Bison bison bison | reverse complement strand
TTCCAAATAGGAAAAGGAGTTCGTCAAGGCTGTATATTGTCACCCTGTTTATTTAACTCATATGCAGAGTACATCATGAGAAACGCTGGACTGGAAGAAACACAAGCTGGAATCAACATTGCGGGAGAAATATCAATAACCTCAGATATGCAGATGACACCACCCTTATGGCAGAAAGTGAACAGGAACTCAAAAGCCTCTTGATGAAAGTGAAAGTGGAGAGTGAAAAGGTTGGCTTAAACCTCAACATTCAGAAAACGAAGATCATGCCATCCAGTCCCATCACTTCATGGGAAATAGATGGGGAGATAGT
>NW_011495081.1:10304066-10345184 GCF_000754665.1 Bison bison bison | reverse complement strand
GCCGAAGAATTGATGCTTTTGAACTGTGGTGTTGGAGAAAACTCTTGAGAGTCCCTTGGACTGCAAGGAGATCCAAACAGTCCATTGTGAAGGAGATCAGCCCTGGGATTTCTTTGGAAGGAATGATGCTAAAGCTGAAACTCCAGTACTTTGGCCACCTCACGCAAAGAATTGACTCATTGGAAAAGACTCTGATGCTGGGAGGGATTGGGGGCAGGAGGAAAAGGGGACGACAGAGGATGAGATGGCTGGATGGCATCACTGACTCGATGGACGAGAGTCTCGGTGAACTCCGGGAGTTGGTGATGGATAGGGAGGCCTGGCGTGCTGCGATTCATGGGGTCATGAAGAGACGGACACGACTGAGAGACTGATCTGATCTGAATATGATGGTCCATATTTCAGGTGACATGGCACCCTCTCTCTTACTTCTCTTGACCTCAAGAGACTTATAATCAAATAAGTGGGAAAAAAAATAAAAGGAAACAGGGCTTTCCTGGTGGCTCAGTGGTAAAGAATCTGCCTGTCAATGCAGGAGACATGGATTCGATCCCTGATCCGCGTAGATCCCGCATGCCGTGGAACAACTAAGTCCCTGAGCCACAACCACTGAGCCTGTGCTCTAGAGCCCGGGAGCCACAACTACTGAAGCCTGCATGCCCTAGAGGCCATGCTCGGCAACAAGAGAAGCCACTGCAGTGAGAAGCCCACGCACTGCATCTAGAGAGTAGGCCCGCCCTCCACATCTAGACAAAAGCCCATGCAGCAACCAAGACCCAGCACAGCCAGAAATAAACAAAAATGATAAAAAGCGATTTGCCTAAAAATAAATAAAAGGAAACAAATGTCAGGAATAAAAGTGCTCCAACATCAGTGTTGGAAAAGCCGTACAAATTAAATGCGATGATGTTCAAAGGCAGGAGGATAGTCTCCGGCTAAGAAGTGAGACGTGAGCATGACTCATCAGGTAGGTGGTATGTGAGATGGTTCTGGAAGGATAGAAGCAATTTTAGCAAGTGGAACTGGAGACAGAATATTTCATGTAAAAAGAAGCAGCACTGACTAGTAGAAGGTGGGGAACGGCAAGAGCCATTTGAAGAATGATAAACAATTCAGTTTTGCTGGGGTTGGGGGATAAGTGCGAAGAAGCCCATTAGAGTTGAAGCTCTGAATGCCACGGTAAGGAGCTTACTCTTGATTTAAAAGGCAAAGGGTGGTAGTGGTAGAGCGTGGTCTTTGGAAGGGGTCTCAATGGGGGAGCTGACTCTGGAGGCAAGACTGAGGATAAGAAATCTGACACTGAGTGCAGGATGGATGGGCCTGAGGGAGAACAATGAGGAGGAAGAACAGCTGGCATGTGAACCATGCAAGGCAAAGAAAGTGATAGTTTCCAGAAGAAGAGGATCCTCGGTGGAGGAAGGGCAAGGGCAAGAGCACAGGGAGATCCCCAGGAGGAAAGAAGCTGAAGGCACTCACACTGGGCAGCCTCCGTGCCGTCCATAAAGTTGGAAGCGTGAGCTTCTGCAGGATGGCGCTGGGGGTTGAGTATGAGGACGGTTTAACACTGTGGCAGCTGATGGACCACCAACCCACAGGAGGTCAGTGAGAAGGACCCACTTCACCCCAGTACTAGTTCCAGTACTAGTACTAGTAAGGGTCTATCTGCTGCTGGGTATCAAGAATTTGTACTGACTCAAGTCAGTTCTTAGAAGACCCTTCTTGAGGAGTCAGAAAAAGCAAAGTCTTACCACGGGAACAGAATTACTCATGACATGCCAGTCTTTACAGCCACACTACAACCTAAATGTCCACACTCTTTTAAAAGCATCGTTTTCAAGCTCAAAGATTGATGTGGCTTGTATTCTGTCTGAAGTCTGCCTTGAGGCCGGTCCAAAGAGACGTCTTAATTTGCTGAATTAGTCGTGAAAACACAATATCTACGAGTTTGGTTTCTCCTTGCTATTTATCACTGTTATGAGGAACTCAGCTTTTTCAGGGTAATTTTATTTCCTCACCACTGATTTGGGTTGATACCCCCTGGCTAAAGTCAAATTCACTGGTTTCGGATTTCAGCTCTAATCCATACACATACACACAACTGTTGCTAAACAGTGAAATGAGCGACATTTACAGCTTTGCTTTCCTTGTGGAGGCTACCCTATTGATCACAACTGACATTTACTTAAACAGTCCCTAGCAGAAAAATACCTCCTTATTCTATCTCCTTCTAAAATGCCAACAAATATGCCCGAGGCAGGGAAAAAAACAACCAGAATAATATCATCTCTTCATTGCCCTACAACCACGTTGCTTTGTTAATATTATAACTTTAATGATTTCTTCGGTTCTTGATGGCTCATGATGTTAGTCTAACCCTCACCCAGTATTGATTCTCCTCCTGTTAAAAATAAGCATCAGCGAGGCACCAAAAACTGCCTGCCCAAGCTTATTGCTATGCTGGAAGTTTATATCATGCATATTAAATCTGGACAGCATTTAGGCTGAAGCAATCTTCGCTTTATGATCCTGTTGGTTTTTAAAGCGAATATTAATGAAATATGCATTACTTATGGCAAATGGCAGTCCCAGTGGGGGACATTTTAATTAGTATAGTTTGTTCAAAGAAAAGCAAATTTAACTCCACTTCATCTGTCACCCGGCTGCCCCGCAACCTGAGGCAGAGGGAGAAGAGAGTAGAAGCAAAGACAAATGAGCATTTGCAGGTCAGCTTGCTAGTTGGAGAAAGAAGAGTCCTGACAGATTCATTCCAGGCACAGTAGCTCTGAACCTCTCTTCATGATGAAATACTTTAGTTTCTGCACTTTCCAGGCTCTGGGGCCATCCTTCAAGGTGGCCGATTACCAGAAAATTCAGGCATTTGTGATGATGTTCTTAGGCTTGTCGTTGGCCTATACTTAGGATTGTACTAGTTTCTCAGGGCTGCTGGAACAAATGACCACAACCTGCGTGGCTTAAAGAACAGACACTAAAGCTCTAGGGAAGAATCCTTCATTGACTCTTCTTGGTGCCTGCTGGTTGTTGGCAATCCTTGGTATGCTTTGGACTGTGGATGCATCATTCCAATGTCTGCCTCTGTCTTCACACAGTCCTGTATGTCTGTGTCCAAACTGCCTTCTTCTTATAGGGACACCAGTCATATTAGATTTGGGGCCCATCATAATCTCATATGATCTCATTGTGATGGTCAGTTTTATGTGTCAGCTTGGCTGGGCTTCCCTGGTGGCTCAGATGGTAAAGAATCTGCCTGCCATTCAGGGGATCCAGGTTCAATCCCTGGGTCAAGAAGATCCCCTGGAGAAGGGAATGGCAACCCACTGCAGTATTCTTGCCTGGGAAATCACATGGACAGAGGAGCCTGGTGGGCTACAGTCCATGGGGTCACATAACAGTTGGACACGACTGAGTGGCTAACACTTTCAATTTTTTCACTTTTTTGGCTAGGCTACAGCACATAGCTTTGAGTCAAGCACTAGCCTAGATGTTGCTGTGAAGGTATCTCTTTAAATGTGATTAATATTTAAATCAGAAGACTGAGAAAATCTGAGGATTGAGAAAAGCAGATTGCCCTTCATAATGTGGGTGAGCCTCATTCAACCAGTTGAAAGTCTTAAGAGAAAAGACTGACGTTCTCTAAAGAAAAAGGAATTGTGCCCCCAGATGGCTTCAGATTCAAGACTGCAATATCAACTCTCCCCTGGGTCCCCAGCCTATGGGCCTTCCCTGTACATTTGGACTTGCCAGCTCTCACAATCAAGTGACCTTATTCTTTAAAATCAATTAATCAACCTCTTTCTGTTTCAAAAGACAGACAGATAGATAGATAGATATTGGTTCTGTGTCTCTGGAGAACCCTGACCCTGACTAATATACTCAACTTGATTGCATCTGCAAGATTCTATTTCTGGATAAGGTCCTGGGTGGACATGAATTTCAGGAGAACATTAATTCAACCCATTATAGACACGCTGACTAGGGCCTCACTGTTAAAAGCATGAGGCTTGGATCAGTGGCCATGGGATCTCCCAGGAGCTTGGTAGAAATGCAGTCTCCCCTACCCCATCCCCATTCATGGGATCCAGTGAATCTGAATCTCCAATTTTTTTGAGAGTCCTGGTCTTCTCTTTATTACAAATGAGCCTTTGTAATTATTACAGTGGTAGGGTGAATCAAGATCATTATCTTTTTTAGTATGTTTAAAACTTATAGCAGTGGTAATGTTGGCTTTCAGTGATTTGATAGATTCTACTCAGAAGTGTCTTTGTTGAGTTTCTGGAGAAAACTGGACCATTCTCTCCTCTCTTCTGGGGTTCTAATTATACTTTAACTATTCGGTTGATTCGTATGCACATTGCAGTTTGAGAAGCACTGGGCTAGAAGACTGATTTTGCAGCCATTGTGTGTGTGCTCAGTCACTTCAGTCATGTCCGACTCTGTGTGAACTCTATGGACTCTAGCCCTCCAGGCTCCTCTGTCCATGGGATTCTCCAGGCATGGAGAATGGAACCCACTGGAGTGGGTTGCATGCCCTCCTCCAGGGGATCTTCAGGACCCAGGGACCAAACCCATGTCTCTTATGTCTCCTGCATTGGCAAGCATGTTCTTTACCACTAGCGCCACCTGGGAAGGCCCTTCCAGCCATTATGGTATTTGTAATAAAATGCTTGGAGTCTAGACATTGTAAAAGTCAGACAACCTTAAAGTAAAGAGTCAGGGGAGAGGAACTAAGAGAGATAGTTGAAGTAGCAGGGAATTTCGAAATAAGTCATGTCTCATTAAGAGGCACCTTACCAACAGTTGAGACTAAATAAAGTATCAAATGAGTAGACAAAAGAATAAAGTGGGCTCTTTAAGATATAGAAGAGGTTTTCTAATAAACCAGCTTCTATTTACAAGGAAAGCCTTTAGGCAAAAGAAAGAAAAATTTCATTACCACCGTCCAGAGCCCAGATTACCTTTCCCCCTTTTTGTATCATCAAGAGGCACTGGTATGCCAATGCGACAACTTGGGAACGTGTCTCACTCTAATACTGAAGGCTTGCTCTAGCCTCCCACCGTAACTCATGTTGACGTGGAGAAATGTTTCATTTTCAGATCCAAATGTATGAATTTTTAATGAACCATGTCAAAGAAATCAAGTATTTCCCCCTCTACCCCCTACTCGGAGGAATCAGATTTTGACCTTCTGCCAAACAGCTATAAATCATGTTCAGCAGGAAGAGAAGCAGGAACCAGGGGCTGCTGCACATGGATTAGCCAGTTAATTTCGCTCCGTCAGACCTTCACCTGAGCTGTCACAGGATGGAGAGAGGAGGGAGGGGGAGGGTAGCAGGAAGGAAGGAAGGGAAGGAGCAATGAAGGAAGGACTACAAACAGACTCCATTGTCACTGCCTGGAAACGGTAGGCACTCAAAGGTAGAAGTAGAAAAATTAAAATTCATGTGAGGGTATTTATTGCTTAAAAACTGGGTGGCCACCTCAATCACCAGAATCTTTGGTATATGAATCCCCTTCTCCTGTATTTGGATATATTTTTCTTCAAGTAAGATGACTTAAAAGTGGGGGTGGGGGAAGAAAGATGAGAGTTTTGAAAAAGTAGAATGAAAAGAAATGATTTCCTTTTTCAGGAGCACTTTCCTAGAAATTCTATGAACTACGGAAAACACAGCAGGGTCTTTCCAAATAAAGCCTAAATCAACACTTAAAAGGAGCTGTGACAGCAAAGCCAATTAGATATCATTTCTTGCCTAGCAATGCAGGGATGATTTTAAAATTGATGGTATTCTATGTTGGCAAGGATGTGGTAAAAAAAAAAAAAATCCGTCCAGTTGCTTGTGAGGGTGTAAAAAGAGACAATCCATTTGCAAAATAATTTAGTAATTTAAAGGCGATGAGCCCTAAAACTGTTCACATGTGGTATAAATCCTACAGAAATCCATCCTAAGGAAGTAGTCCAAACTGAAACAAAGCTTCACAGATTTGTCTACAATAATTCAATGGTAAAACCTAAATGTTCACCACTAGGTGTGTGGTTAAGTAAAATAAGGTGTATCCATTCGATAGAACAGCAAGTAATCATTAAGAATGCTTATTAAGAGTTTATAAAAACATAGGAGAATACTTATCAGTACAAGTGGGGGGAAAGTAGAATGCAAGACAATAAATAATACCACAGCTAGAAGAACGAGAAGCCACCATTACATATTCACTGAAAAAATATATGAAGGAAACACACCAACTGCTAATAATCATTATTTACAGATGGAGAAAATATGGGTGAATTTTTTCCTCCTCTCTATTTTCAAAATGTTCTATAATAAGTGTGTGTACCTTTATAATGGAAACATATGATTTTATTTTGTTTTTGAAAAGCAAGTCAGTTGGTCTAAGTAAGATTTGAAAAGATGCTCCCTCAACAAACAATAATGATTCAATCATGGCTAATTCAAAGTGAAACATATTTGTAAACACCAGATTTTTAAATCTAACATCCAGATCTGGGACACAGAAAAGTCTGACCCGCTGCCTGCTTGCAAAGCATCTAAATCTGTCCAAAATACTGCACTTAAGAAGGTAAAGGAAGAATCAGAGCTGTCAGCTTTAAACTACTAGACTCCAGGATGAGGCAAATAGCTGTCATAGACACTCCATTTGCTCAAGTTCATTCCCTGGAAGGAGCTCCACCTTGCAGCACTGGCAAACAGACAGAGGGATGGACAGGCGGAAATTAGATCGGACACCTCTCCTTTCCAGACAGCATCTCTAATCACAGCACCCTCCTTTCCTGGCAAATCTGTGCACTTGAAAGCTATCATCTCCAGCTTTCTGACCGGGCTCAAGCAAGATTTTTGGAAGCAAGCATCTGTTTCTGGAATGAGAAGGAATCTAAGACCATATGCAGGGTGCAGGGGTAGGGGAATAATTTCGTCTGAGCAGTGAGCTTATTGATACATTTTCTAAGTACCTGAATCTTGTTCAATTTTAAATAAAGCAACACTTGGGTGACCTAAACAGGTTAAATAGCAGTAGCAGCAGCCGCCACACGGAAAAGTAGGACAGACGACTGGGCCTCTTGGGATGGGCAAGCCCAACAGGCCCCGGACTTCAGCTAAAGCATCTCTACAATTTTAATCGCCTGGGAAGCTTGTATTAGGAGAGTGTGGACTGTGTGCATGGCTGACGTCCATGAGACTCATCATGGGAAGGATGGCACTGACTTCCTCTCTTCTCTCTAGAAGCTCTCGGGGTCTATTTTTGTAAACCATTCAGGCAGGACAGGAATGAAAGCAGCAAAAAAAGAAGCCACCCAGCACTAGAGACAAAGTGAAAAAAGGAGCAAAATTTGGTTGTCTGTTCAGTGCTATCAATCAGCGGACTCCTACTAATATGCTTTCATAAACATATTCTCTGCACTTCCCCAGTGATCCGGTGGTTATGAATTCACCTGCCAATGCAGCGGGCACAGGTTCAATTCCTGCTCCAGGAAGATTCCACATGCCCTGCAGCAACTAAGCCCATGTGCCCCGACTACTGAGCTCATGCTCTAGAGCCCACAAGCCACAACTCCTGAAGCCCATGCACGCTAGAGTCCCTGCTCGGCGGTGAGAAGCCCAAGCACCACCCACAGGAGAGTAGCCCTCACTTGTTGCAACTAGAGAAAGCTTGCACACAGCAAGAATGACCCAGCACAACCAAAAATAAATAAATAAATATTAAAAACCCCCATATTCCCCTAATATAGATTTTTATTATATATGATCCTCTGTCAATCCATATATCAAACATAAAGCTTTCCTTTTTCTTTAAGGTAAAAAATACGTACTTGAACCCTGAAGAGTCACCTCACACAATCCCTCTTTGGAGAAGAGTTCTATATACTGAAGCGGGTTGTCAGATGGTGTGGCAGCCGTGGGGCGGGCCAGGGGGGCAGGAATGGATGGTTTCCCGCCTTTCCTGTCTTGTTGAGGGAAGGAACACTTAAAAGGTCCCCTGTATCTGGTTGGTAGGTAGCTTATACCAGCACTCTCCAAAATCCATTTTTTCACCCTGGTCAGTTTCCCTGGTGGCTCAGCAGTCAAGAATCTGCCTGCCAATGCAGGAGAGAAGGGTTTGATCCCTGGGTTGGGATGACCTCCTGGAGAAGGAAACGGCAATCCACTCCAGTATTCTTGCCTGGAGAATTCCACAGACAGAGGAACCTGGCAGGCTACAGTCCATGGCTGCAAAGAGTCGGACACAACTTAGTGACTAAACAACAACAATAATACAATACTTTATTATATCTAATCATGACTAAGACCAGACTTCATTAACGTGGAGCTCATAAGCTAATTCGAATCAAACTGGGCGACAACACACTTCTGTGCTGTGTATTCAGGAGAAAGGGTCTGCTGAATAACTAGAGTGGAGAAAGGAGGCAATGTTTAATTGCTGGAAGGGAATAGAGTTTTTTTCAGGCTCCATGTACCTCCAGGCAATCCATCTACCAATTACAAGCAAGTTCTTATCCAGACATTAAAGCAGGCAACTGACCATGTTGGAAACCCAACCAAAACTGCTTATCTTCAGCCTTCCGTAATTCCAGACCTTTTCCTGATCTACCCTGGCTTCCTGCCTAATGCATTTGCACTGCTTTTTCTGTTTGATATCAGACACCTATGCAGACACATGTGGGCAAGGTGGTGAGCAGATCTCTGCTTCAGCTACCTGGGGCGGAAGATGCTGTTTGGCCTCTTGGGTCCATATTTGTCCTGCAGAACATCACGACTGTTGAGCCCTCCTGGAGAAGATCCAGTTCTAACAAAAACCCTGTTTGATCTCTCACATTTGAAATATTCCAGAAGGGAAGACTGTCATGAAAAGGGAATGGGGGAAGCTGCAATGTTAGCCAACACTTTAAAAAAAGGGAGACCCCATACCAAATCGGGGATTTCCACTGCAAATCAAGCGTTCACTTGGGCCCACCATCAGCCAAGCTCAGGACCCTGGCTAATTCAGTGATCTCAGTGGGACGTTGTAGACTTAAGGGCCATCGCTTGGCTCTTGGCTGGAGGGTTTCTGGCAGAGGCTCCATTCATTCTGCACGTGGTGTCTAGCTCGTCAAAGCTGATGCAAGGAACAGAGCTGATTGGGCCGCCCCTCCTTCACCTGGATGTACAGCCCAGGGTGCCCCTGCTTATGTGTCATTTCTCTGCATTCACATTCCATCTGGGTTTTCCCTTCACGCTCAACAAGTCTATCTCAGGTTGTAAATAAGGAGGCGAAGGACAGGGCGGCATGCCAAGGAACGGCTTCTTCTCACATGTGGTGCACAGCGACAAAAGCCACTTCCTAATGTGATCTGAAGAAACTCAAGGAAGATCAGATGTGCTGTCATTTCTCCTGTGATGAAGAATCCTGCCAGTGAGTGGTGATTGATATTCCAATTCTTCAAAAACGCATCTTTCTAAAAATGTAGATTAAACTTTCAGAAATAGCTTTGGTGCTCCTCCAACTCTTTCTTCCCCAGGGCATGCTCCACCCCCCATGGCTTAAAAATACCAGGAATTTATATTTGGTGCAAATTTGCTTCACATACCAAGGCTAAATGCAGCCCTACACCAATCTTATTTCCAAAACCACTTACTTATAAACGTATGAAACTATCATGAAAAGATTTATAGTTTCCGTTCAGCTCTTTCATCCCTCCTTCTCAGAGATGTCTCAGGAGGATTGTGGTTATTTTTGGATGTTTATAAGTTTGTGGACTGCACGACTCCTGATGGGTGTTAATTCATTCTCAGAGAGCCTCACGTTCACTGGTTTACACGTGTCGTCCGTTTCAACATTCCATGAGCACGGGGGGAAGAAGTAAGTTTGAGGGGCACACAAAACTGATTAAGGCATGGGTTTCTCAGTCATCTTATGAGTCACAAGATTGCCACCAGGAACCAAATTAACTGGCCAAATCACACGTCCCTGTTCTTCAGCCTAGGCTGTCTATGTCTCCAAATGAATCTGTGCTAGCCCTTCAGCAAGGGGGCTAGTTATTATTCCTGGAATGAAAATGGGCTTCCCTAATGGCTCAGATTTAAATAATCTGCCTGCAAGGCACGCGATTCGGGTTCAGTACCTTGGTTGGGAAGACCCCCCTGGAGAAGGGAAGGGGCACCCCAGTCCAGGATTCTTGCCTGGAGAATTCCATGGACAGAGGCTACAGGAATGAAAATGGAGGTGGCTTCTGAGAACTGTTACACTATCCATCCATCCCAAAAGGAATCCTTAGAAGGTGGCCTCCACAAGGGCAGGGTTTTTGTGTTTGCTTGTTTTTCTATCTATAAATGCATCTACATATTGGTGGCGTCTCAGCCATATGTAAAATTCACATCTCATCTTGCTTGCAGGGACTCAGATATTTAAAGCTTGATTTCCATTTGCAATAAAACCACCCTGAGTTTCAATTTCAGCGACTACAAGATGGGGTAATAGGATCTGCTTCACAGGACTCCTGGTAGGAGTCAGTGGGGCAATGTATGAAAAGTACCTTACTTGAAGGGCTGAACACCCCACAAGCTCCTACCCTCTCTCCTAGTGGAAAGAGAAATCAGAGACGGGAGCCCTCACTGGGTAGAAATGGAGAGACCAGTTTAAAGGTCTAGCTTCCATGCAGCTCTTACTGAGTCACTATATAACTTTGGGCAGGTCATGAGTGCATTTTCAGTCCCTATTTCTTCTATATAAGAATATCTGCTAAGTTGAAAACCAATATAGAAGGTTGACTATGACTATAAAAGGGATCAGACAACATTATTTGATTTAAATATCCTCACCTTAGACAAGCAGAGTTCCTGGCTTGACCAATGGGATAAAAACATCATAAAACTGACTTCTGGGACGTCCCTCGTGGTCCAGTGGCTGAGACTCTGAGATCTCTGCGATCCCAAGAGACCCGGGTTTGATCCCTGGTCAGGGAACTAGATCCCACATGCCACAACGAAGACCTAGTGCAGCCAAATAAATATTAAAAAATAAATCTACAAAATAAATAAAACTGACCTCTGAGAGCCTAATAAACGTAAGACAAAGTCCCAGGAATTGTATTTTCTTGCAAGGCTAAATACGGGTTAAGAGGGGAAAAAAAGAATTGCTGGGACATGCATTCATGTATCTTATAATTAAATACTTAAGGAGGATTTGGATCCACTGGCATCACTTCATGGAAATACACTTCCCAGGAGCCTTATCTCCTCTGACTGGAAAATCAGGCTGGCTTTGGGGGAGTATGATTTTCCTCCAGGTTTTGAGGGGCAAAGGGCTTGGCAGCCAGCCTGCATGAAGAACACAGGGGTCTGAGAACAAAGGCTGGGTGGCTCACAACATTCCCCACAAAGCGGCAAGGTGGGGTATTTGTCTTTTTCACTTGCCAGAACGTTCATCCACCGCACGGATTCAGGTTTACTCTGCGTGTCTCAGGCAAGAAAAGGGAGGGGAAAGACGCTTTCATTTCTGTCAGACAGCTGCTTATCTGCCTCAGTCACAGCTAGCAATGGATTTATAAATTCTCCCGTGATGGTCTTATCAACCATGAGCAACCTGCAGCAACGTGGCCCGAGCATCTCACAGGGGTCCCAACAACGCCCCTACAGCTTGGCACTGCTAATGAGATGCTGGAGGGTCTGCCACTGGACACTCAGTGGTGAAATGAAAGACTTGGGCTTAGGACAGGAGGAGAGGAAGCCACGCAGTCCCATAATCAGCCATGGGCCCCTAGGGGTGAGAGTGCATTGTGACTGTGGGCACCCTGTCACCTTGATGATGGTCCCCTGATCTCCCCTTTATCCCAGGGACGTTCACGCTCTACCAGCCCCCTATCTCCTGGTCTCACTGTTCTTCTTCGTTTCTGTTCTAATCTAAGTGGGGGCTCAGCCTCTCCCTTAGTGCTCATGCTCAGTCACTCAGTCGTGTCTGACTCTTTGCGACCCCATGGACTATAGCCCACCAGGCTCCTCTATCTATGGGATTTTCCAGGCAAGAATACTGGAGCAGGTTGCCATTTCCTCCTCAAAGGGATCCTCCTGACCCGGGGATCGAACCTATGTCTCTTAAGTCTCCTGCATTAGCAGGCGGGTTTTTTACCACCAAGCCACCTGGGAAGCCTTTCTCTTAATTTTCTCAATTCAAGATAGTCCCAGTCAGAGGTCTTGGTTTTTAATCATGCACTCATTAATGTATCCATTCAACAAAGCCTTGAATGAGCACCCCTCAGGTATCAGGAACTTCTCCAGCAGTGTGGGATCAACAACAACAAAAAAACCCTTGTGGAACTTACAAGTTGGCAGGGAGAGGCAGACAATGAGTATAACAAGTAAATTATAAACTATATTGTTTGTTGGGAGGTAATAAGCACCGTGGTAAAAACCAAACCACAACTAAACCACCCCAGACCATGGGAAGTGGAATGAGGAGGGGGCAGGGTGTGGGGTGGGAGGCAGTTCTGAAGAGGGCAGCCAGGGAGTGACTGGTTGAGAAGGTGACACCTGAAGAAGAACTGGAGATGGACCCGTGGAATCAGGCCCATGGCCTGATTCTAGAAGAAGCACGTCCTCAACGGAAGGAAGAAAGAGTGCAAAGACCCTGGGGAAAGGAACAGCAGGGGCTGCCCTTTAAAAACGGAATGCAGCACAAAGGGAATGAATCTAGACAGTAACATTTCTGGGAAAGTTCTAGGCAGCTCTCGGAACTCACATGCTGAGGTCCTTCACACGGAATGCTCTACTGCAACTTTTTTTTTGTTAATGTTAAGTCTCCACCAAACATTAAGTAGATCTCACACAGTGGGTCAGGGCCGGCATAAAATTAACAGAAGGAAATAGGATATATTAAACCCATCAATGCGCTGCATATAAAACACATTCCTATCTGTATACTTGATTGTGATGCAGAAACTATCTTTTAACTGTGGTTGCTCTTGTTTGTCTAGTCGGTAGCTTGTTGTTGTTAAGTCGCTAAGTCGTGTCTGACTCTTTTGTGACCCCACGGCTGTAGCCTGCCAGATTTCTCGGTCCATGGGATTTCCCAGGCAAGAATATTGGAGTGGGTTGTCATTTCCTCCTCCGGATTTCTTACTGTGGGTTGGTGTCAAAATAACTTGAAAGCTACTGGCCTATAGGCTACCTTTTGCTAAGCCCCAACCTGCCTCCATGCGGCAGTGCCTTCTGTCCCCGGCACTGGGGACCATCTCCGTTGACAAATGTGGATTCTTTATAACGCAGGCTCAAAAAATGAAGAAAGAAGGCAGACGAAGACATTTTCTCACCCACCACACATTGCCTGCCTCAGAAATGACCGAAATAGACGTGCTCGGCTTTCCCCAAAGATTGACACACAGCCTTCTGGCCACTGGGTAGGTCCTCACCCAATAGCCTCAAGGGGTCCTGCTCCATTAGATTTTAAGACACACTTAACAGAGACATGCACAGTGAGTGTGTGTGTGTGTGTGTGTCGGGGGGGGCTTCTCCCTTTGCTTATCATGACCCCCACTTGACAGAGTGGAGTCAAGCTCATGGGCAGTCTGCTGAGAAACATGGCTGAACCACTGTTCATCTGTTCTCTTGGCCAAGGACCCATGGCTCAGCTGGAACCTTAAAAAATGATGACTTAATTAAAAGAACTTAAAAAAAAAAAAATCAACAAAAGCACTACGTAACTGCTCATAAGCCACAATATGGGAAAGCCTGCAGTCAACTCCCCTACTTTTTTCTATTCTGACAAAACCAAGTTTGTCAGGCAGCTCCCAGAGGTCTGGCTTTATCTGGACAACTCATTTCTAGCTTTTGTAACAGATACCCCACTAAGCAGGGAATTACGGTGGTTCCCATTTAAAGGCATGAGGGGGCAGAAACGGAGTAATGAGAGAAGTGACTCATTCATTTAATTCATTTTTCACTTGATTTTTTATCTGATCAGATACCTGATTCTTACTGTCAATGCCCTGATTTGGATAGGTTTCTGACTTGAACTTATGTTAACTGACTCTGGTCTGTTTTACACAAGACTACACGAGGCATACCCCTTGTCCCTTTATGTTTCTTACAAATACAGTCCTAGTGTGTTCAATCGTTACTTAAGACCCAACATTATCTGAAGAGATCCCTGCCCCGCCCCTCCCCACCTGCCAAAACAAATTTTTGTATATCATTAGGAGTTCTGCTCCTTACCCTCCCTGGGTATGGAGGTAGTCAGGACCCTGAGGGGGGCTTTCAGTAAAGTTAAAAATTCCCTTTCTCTGCCTGTTCTTTGAACCGTTCTGATGACCATGACTTCTTGGAACATTACTGGAAATGTGACTGGTGGCAGGAATGCAGGGGACTCTGTGCAAAATCTGGAGACTCCATCAGCCCCTTCTAGCATCACCAAAAACATTCTGAATAAGGCTCTCTATTTCCAGAAGGAGACCAACAGATTGCCCTTAATAGAATTTTTTAAATTGCTTAAAATTGCTGCTTCTATTCCAGGCTGAAAATTACAGCCTTGCTCTGTTTTCTGTCCTCCCCCGAGAGTCACTCAGAGCCCCCGAGGAGATCTGTACTAACAACAACATCATCCACAAAACCCCGAATTCACTTTGTGTGGGAAAAAAATATATTTGTAGCTTTTCAACCAGATCCAAACAGGGCTGTGACTGACATGCATGCTCTCCCACATGGATTCAGACTTTCCTTTAAACCGCCCCCCCCACACAAAAAAAAAACTACCAACATGATTTATGTTGCCTTCCCAAAACATTGCAAATCAAACGCTAAACATCTCTGAAAGGAAGCTGGAGATGATGAATGCTGAGCTGCCTCCTGTGTCATCCTCCACGAGTCCTGTGGGTGGCCTGAGGAGGGAGGCAGTGACTGAAGAACGAGTCATCGTCTCCAAATAACAAACACGAGTGTGAGTGTTGAGACTGTGTTCCTCACTTAACCTCCCCTCAAGAGGAAGCTTTGTCTGGGGAAACAAACAAAACCCAATCTATGTTTATTTAAAGATGCTGGGTCTTTTTAAAGATGGTAGGAAAGTTGCTGTCGCCTGCAATGAGGTGAAATTGCTTCGGAAAGATCCAACTTCTTCTGCTAAGGATGACAAACAAGTGGTGTGGTTCCAAGTGGCCCTGGACCACCTGGCTCATGTTCTGCCAAGACACCTGGCCCTGACCATGGTCCTGCTGGGCAGACCTGGCTGCAGGAGCCAGCCTGGACTTTAAGTCTCCAGTGACAGAGTGGATGGACAAACAGGTCCAAGCTGGGGACACCACAGAAATCCTTAACTGCTTCCGACTCAATACTGAAGTACCTACTATGATGCACCCCATTCGATGAGGTTTTACAATCTCCACTCAGTCCCTTTCCCTGGATTAAAGCCAAGGCTTTCTGACCCTACATGCACAGTAGAACCACAAGGTCCCACCCTAGACCAGCAGACTCAGTCTCTGGGGATGGCCCTGGCATCAACATTGTAAAAAAAAAAGCTCTCTGGGTGATTCTAATGTGCAACTAGGAATGGAATAGCTAGACAGAGAGCCAGAAAAATGACTTATGAATGAAGGCATTTTCCCAGCCCAATGCTCTTTCGTACACAGGACCTCACAGGTGGCCTCCTTCAGTGCCTTGAAGCTGGAGGAAGCCAGGCCCAGGACTTCAGAGGACCCAGACAGGGCTTCCATAGAGGATTTCACAATAGGCATACCCCACTCCTTTATTTTCCACTATAAAAAACTTCCTGAGCATCTACTATGAAGCCAGACACCCCTGGAAATACAGAAGTGAACAAGAGGCCCCTTCCTTTCCCTAAAGTGATGGATATCAACGGGATCAGAATATGCCAGTCCAGAATATGCCACCTTGGCTTGAGGATTATTTTGAGTAAAGGCAAGTGAGAAACAGCAGACAAGGAGGAGCTGCCCCAAAACTATATAAAAGCAGGGCATGCATTTCCTTCTGTAAAGGTAGCTGAAGGTCCCCTTGTGAAGGTGTCCACTGGCCTTATACCAGGAGGAGAATAAATAACTTATCATCAGGGACAAAGATGACACCGAGATGAGTTGGGGTAAACACACATTACTAAATAACCTTGCCTGACATTAATTTCCCTACATATTTACCTTCCCACAATTTACCACCCCTAGAAGCCCAAATCACTTCTCCACAATTCATCACCCTTTGTTAAAATGGTACAAAAGCCCCCAGGTCTAACCACTTTTTTGAGTTTTCATTTCTTTTCCATGGATCCCCTGGCACATAACATTAAGAATACTAATACCGGTTAGCCTGTCTTTTATCAGTTTAATTTGTAAGCCCCCACAAACTACCTAAGAGGGGTGTCTTCCTCTACAGACAACCATGCTCTTTAACTGTGCCAAGTGGTTTGCATCTCTCTCACGCTCTCATTCGGAGAAGGCACTGGCGCCCCACTCCAGTACTCTTGCCCGGAAAATCCCATGGACGGAGGAGCCTGGTGGGCTGTAGTCCATGGGGTGGGTAAGAGTCGGACACGACAGAGCGACTTCCCTTTCACTTTTCACTTTCATGCATTGGAGAAGGAAATGGCAACCCACTCCAGTGTTCTTGCCTGGAGAATCCCAGGGACAGGGGAGCCTGGTGGGCTGCCGTCTCTGGGGTTGCACAGAGTTGGACACGACTGAAGCGACTTAGCAGCATGCTCTCATTTAATCTTTACCACTGATCTGTGCGGTGAGTATCAGTAAGCCCATGTTACAGAGGAAGAAATCGAGGTTCAGAAACAAAGCAATTACCCGAGGTCGCAAGCGGAGAAGTGACACCAGTCTGACTTTTTCTAAACCTTAGAGCCAGACTTGGGAGAAAACTGGCAGGAAAAATGAACCAGAGAACAGAGGCAAAAGTCAACATAGCTACTACTTGAGCGAGCTGTCTCAAAACAAAGTTTTTAATTACAGTTCTTTAAACAAAAGAGAAAGAAAATCAAATAATTCAGAAACCTTAATGACATTTTGAGGCACAGCTTCAAAAGCCCCGAATAAATAATAAATGTCACCAAAAGGACAAGGAGCAGAGTGGCTGAATCCCTTGCAGACGGTGCCAAGAGCAGGCTGGAAAAAGGGAACACTTAACAGCATGCTCTCTGGGTTGTTAACAATATCGGAAAATCTTTCTAGATCAGCAGATTTCCTAGACAGCTGAGATCTCCTCTGAGGAGCCCTTCAGCCATCAATTAATTCCTGATCAGTGAGAAGCTCAATGATGGCAAATAAGCCAGTCTGAACCTGGAAAAACTAGGTCTGAGGTCAAGGTCATCCCCCTTCCCAGCAGAGTTCAAACTAAGGGGAAGGTGAGAGGATGAAGAATGGGGGAAAAGAGGTGTAGGTCCAAGAAGGGGAAAAGAAAGGAGAGAAAGAAGCACACAGACAGACTGAGACTGATGGCAGGTGGTACCTGCTACCTACAAATCACGGCAGGACCAGGGGCAGCTGTGGGGGTTCAGGTGGTAAGCTGTCCCTGATGGAAAATATTCTCCCAAGGATGTCATTAGTCTTAGTTTGAGCTGCTATAATAAAGTACCATAAATTAGATGGCTTATAAAAAACAGAAATTTATTTATAAGTTAGTTTTTGGAGGTGATGTCCAAAATCAGGGTACCAGGTTCTGGGGAGGGTCCTCTTTGGGGCTGCCAATTTCTCCTTGTATCTTCACAGGGCAAAAAGCAGTAAGCTAGCTCTCTGGCCTGTTCTTACAAGGGCACTAATCCCATTCATGAGGGCTCTACCCTCATGACCTAATTACCTCCTAAAGGCTTCACCGCCTAATACCATCACACTAGGCTTAGATTTCAACATATGAATTTGGAGGGAGACGCAATCAATCCTTCACACACTGACACAAGTTCCAAGAAAATTAACAGAGACATGGAGCATATTCCCCACTAAGTTACCTGGCTGAGTACAGCCACAGCAGCCAGAATGGGTTTGCACAGGAGTTTACAGTGGTATGAAAAGGGGAAAAGAATGGGTTCTTTGGTTAATTCACTTTGGGAAACACTAGGCAGACAGGAACACAGCTTGCTTCTTTATCATAAGATTTCTCCTATGTCTAATGTGATTTCTAAGAGTCGGACAGTGTCTCTCAAACTCATGACCATAGGTGGAGCTGCCTATAGATGTGTGATTCCAAAGGTGATGGCTTAGGAAAGCTACTCAGGTTCAAAAGGAACTGATGGAGCCCACAGGCTTGGCTGTGCCACATGGGGTCTGGTCTTCTTGTGGACACTAGAGGTAAGTGTCCATTTTCTCACTTGGAGACACTGGTGATGTTGGCAGAATGGGCACATGGTTTGCAGATAAGTCTGCCTGGTACTAAAGTGTGACTTTGAGTAGGTGTGGCAGTCTTAGAGATCAAAAGTGGGATTCTGTGTGCTGACTGACACTCTGGAAGAATGCCAGAGATGTAGGGGAATGTTCTGGGTCAACTCATCACGTACAGAAGACGAACAGCCAAAGTCTCCGGGACAACTCAGTGGCTGAGCTAAAATGAGAACCCAGGGTTCCTGACCCTTGGTCTGAGCTCCCTCTGCCTTCCACCTGGTCTCCTGCTGAAAGTGCAACTCCAACCCATGTTTAAAAATTCAGGAGGAGCTATGTCCTTGGAGTAGGGGAAGCAGTAAATTCCACCTTCCATGGCTGACCAGCTCTTGTTGGTCCATGTTGACATGTCCACATTATTTATCCTGTAAGAGTAACATTGACAAACAAGCAAGCGAGAGGAACTCCCTATAGCAGGGAGCATAATGGTCGCCCACCACTGGAGCAAATAAATGTGTAAATGGGGCTGTTGCCTTCCCCTCTCTGTTCAAGAAGCAGCAAAGAAAACAGCATTAACGGAGCATTTGGGAAATGGGTCACTGGGATTGTGATGTGGGGATGCTCTACTTAGCCATTCCAAATGAGAGATTTGCTAATTAGATTATGTACTTGATGGAACCGGGTCTACATTTACAACAACTTTACAGACTGATCCAGGGCTTCCCTGTGGTTCAGCTGGAAAAGAATCTGCCTGCAATGTGGGAGACCTGGGCTGAATCCCTGTGTTGGGAAGATCCCCTGGAGAAGGAAAAGGCTACGTACTCCAGTATTCTGGCCTGGAGAATTCCATGGACTGTACAGTCCATGGGGTCTACAGAGAGTCGGTCACGACTGAGAGATGTTCACTTTTCACTTTTACAGACTGATCCAGAAATAGATAAACCAAGGTAATCTGGAGAGAAGTCTCAGAGCCTGGGAAGCAAGACAGGGCTGGGTCTTAAGTGTGGGTAGATGAACCAGCCAGGTAGGAGATCTGGCTAAAAGCAGAGATACTTTCTCCATCCCTCACTTCCAGCCCCAAGGTGTTCAATTCAAGTTTCTCTCAATAGCAACCAGATGTCAGTCGGTGGGCAGACAGAAACTCACATGAAATTTACTCACTTCACTTGACAACAACCTCTGGTTCCTCCCCAACCCATGTGCTTCCTACAGCAATGTAAGGTGGCATTTATCCAGTTTTGGGAGTATAAATTCAACAAATATTTATTGTGGGCTGGCTATGTAGCCAGAGGCCTTGTTCTCAGAAGCAGGGGCGTAGTGCAGACAACACAGCTCCGCACTCATTGGTCAAGCCTTTCCCCTATGCCAGGCATCTCACTGAATCTTCCAGCATTCATATCTCCTTTCTTGGGGACCCTGAGGCTCAGAGCAGAGAAATGACTTGCCCAAATGCACGCTAAATATCAGTCAGGATGGGAACCCGGGTAAACAGGACCCCAAAGTTCTCAAGCTATGCAATGTGGTAGCCCTGCCATCTACATGTAACAAGGGCTTAAACAGTGGTGCTATTCCTGTCAGTGGTGTTGCTGTGTGATGAACACCCTAAGAGAATTAACAATTATCCGAGCAGTAAGTGAATTCAGAAGTCATTCCTAGATGTCAACATGACTCATCCACCGAAAGGAGCCATCTGGATAACTGGAACAACTGGAAACCTTTTGCCTGGCTGAGACCAGGGAGGCATTCCAGGAAGAGAGGAAGGTGCAACTGAAAATGTTTAACCAAGAAGTGGGTACAGGCAATGATGAACAGATCAGATCTGGAGAACATTTGATATGGAGCAAGAAGCTCAGGTTTATGCTGTTGGCAGAGAGGGCAAGACAGTTGGGATTAGGCTTGGAGTAAAACGGATTGGAGGGAAGGTGGATGAGGAGCAGGGAGACACATTATTAGGAAGCTATGCAAAGGCATGAGGTAAAGACACCCAGAATTGGGGCACAGGCATCGAGCTGCAAGGATGGATGCCTCATTCATCGAACAATGTTCCTGGTCCAGGGATGGGTGGTGTCCTAGACAGACAAGGCCACTAGGAGGAGATACTGCTCTTCCCCGGGTATGCAACACCACACATACAGGTCAATGACATCCACTGGCAGCCGGGTGGCAACTGCGAGAAACCGGTTTCTGAGAATGGACAAGGACTCTCTGCTCCTTCCACCTCATCCTACCCCACAGACCACCACCCTCCTGGGCCTTATGTACAGAAAAGCAATGCTGTAAGGAGAAGCAGGGCTTTACCTTCTCATGCTGCAAGGTGGGAGACATACGGCAACAGCTGCAGAGCCTCAAGGAAGCTGCCCCCGGCCCCACCCTGGTACGGACTGCACGCCCTCCGTGCTCGAGGCCCCAGGGACGCTCTGGCGGTCTGCTGTGTGTCCCCTCTCCACCCCCATCACTGACCCCAGGCGGTGGTTTTCTTCCCAGTTACTGTCTGAGATGCACGAGGCTGGACAACGGGATGCTGTGAGGCACGGGCCCCTGCCCACCAGCACAGGAGCAGGCAGGTGGCTCCGACAACTTTAACAAGAAGCAAGCAGGAGCAGAGGTCAAGTTCAAACTCCCTCCTGTCCTCATCTCTCACCAGCTGGCGGATACTGCTGTGCAAGGTCAGCGTCTCAGCCACAGACAATGGTGTCTCTTGAGTCATTTGTCTTTCTAGGGCCTTCCAAATTGGGTTATTTTGTCCTTTCCTCTTTATTGACTGTCTGCTGCTACTTTCTTTCCATTGTCCCCTCTTGCTTTCTGCCAACTTAAATTTTATCCAAGATAGTCCTGCATGTGTTTCTTCCACGTGCTGTTCTTCTGCAGATTCCAGTTGGCAGATTTCACCTCCTTCCTCATCTTCTGAATAGAGGCCCTTGACATTTCCTGTCTTCTCCCCACCCAGTGCTCTGCGCCCGCTCATTCCCACGTACCCAGCAGAAAGGTCACCTTCTCTGCCCCCGCCCAAATGGACTTACACACTCCCTTAATGTGCCTTCTTGGTACTCACATTGACAGAACTCACAAGCTGCCCGTGAGTCTGTTCCTCTTCTTAGACTCTGAGTTTCCTGAGGTCCTGGGTCTTAATTCCCTTTACAACCCCAGAGCATGACATTGAGGGCTGTTCAGAGGCAGTACCAACAGTGATGGCTACATGGATGGATAAATGGATGAAGGGATAACTGAGGGTCCATTTCACTCACTTCATTTGCTGCTTCTAGAACATCTACCACCACAGTCTATCATAAAAGCTTCCAGATAAAATGTTATTTCATTTCATTACCAATAATTTCTGGCTATTGAAGCCATGTGACCACAAGCACTGTCTTCACAGGGCTGGTGATCTGTATGGGGAGAAGACCACTGAACTCTCCACGTTCCTCAGAACCTCAAAGGTATGGTTTGGGAGCCTTACCGGGATGGAGCAGTCCTGGTTCAGGCCCCCCGCTGCTGCATGTGCCCCAAAAGAGTCCAAGACCGAGAGTCCAAGGGAGCAGAAACCCTAAGATGGCCCTTTCTCCTTCCTCTGCTTGGCCAATCTCTCAGACCCTCATCTAGATTCCATCCCTTATGCCACACGCTCCTTATCACAATGGCTCTTAGACTGAAGCTGTCCCTTCTGGTCCCACTGGTAAACACAGCTGTCAGAATAATTTCCCCAAAGCAGGCAGCAAGAGGAAACCAGTAAAGACAGTAATGTCCCAGTGAGGGAATAGGAAAGCTGCCACTGAATGAACCGAGACGCCCTGCCCTTCCCCCCCAGAGTCAGCATACAAATCCAGCAAGAATTTCTCCTGAGTGCATTAGGAGGGTGGACTGAGCATCCACAGATATTTCAGTTCTGTTTCTAAATCCCTGAAATGACTGAGAGATATTAAAACACGAACCACACAGGGGTGAAAAACAAGGAAAGCATCATCCCCAGACCCCCACTTTATAGTTTTCTTTTAGCTTTTATTTATTTTCTAAAATCCTTATACACTTAGAGACTAAGGAAAAGAAGCAATAAAAATACTTGATGGGGAAAAAAAAAAGAACAGGAACTACAGACTCAAACTGGTAGCTCGTCCTTGCAACATGGTAGGGCACATGGACAGCCAGGGACTGCTTTGCAGTGAGGTAAGAGGTCACAAGTACAGGAGCCTGCCATGAAGTCAGACACAGTGTTGGACAAATGATACCATCACCATATGAAGGGATATTTTGAAACACATTGTTTTAGGAATTTTTAACAACTTGAGAAAATGTGCAGAGTACTATATGCAGTGGCTTGGATAGTACGTGTCTCCCACCAAAAGATGTGACCAAGTCCTAACCCTGGGGTATCTGTGAGTATCACCTTATTAGGAAACAGGGTCTTCATAGACATAATTGAGTTAAGGATCTTGTTGTTGTTTAGTTGCTAAGTCCTATCTGACTCTTTTGTGACTCCCATGGACTGCAGCCTGCCAGGCTCTTCTCTCCATGGGATTTCCCAAGAAAGAATACCGGAGTAGGTTGCCATTTCCTTCTCCAGGGAATCTTTCCGATCCAGGAATTGAACCTACGTCTCCTGCACTGACAGGCAGATTCTTTACCACTGAGCCACCAGGGAAGCCCTAAGGATCTTGAGATGACCTTACATCCAAAGACTGTGTCCTTATAAAAGTAAAGAGAGGGATATTTGAGACATAGAGATGTAGAGTGTTAGTCGCTCAGTTGTGTCCCACTCTTTGCGACCCCATGAACCGTAACCAACCAGGCTCCTTTGTCCATGGAGTTCTCCAGGCAAGAATACCAGTGTGGGTTGCCATTTCCTTCTCCAGTGGACATTCCCCACTCAGGGATCGAACCCAGGTCTCCTGAATTTTTTCGTGGATTTCTTACCATCTAAGCCACCAGGGAAGCCCAAGAGAGAAATTCAGAGATATAGAAGGTAAAGACCAAAGAAAGTGGAAGCAAAGACTGGAGTGATGCACCCATGAGCCAACAACTGCTGGCAGCCCCCAGAAGCTAGAAGAGAAGCCTGGAGTGAAATCTTTAGAAACTCCAGTAGGTACCAACCCTGCCAACACCTTGCCTTTGGACATCTGTCCTCCAGAAGTGCGAGGGAATAAATTTCTGTTGTTTTAAGCCACCAAGTTTATGGTCATTTATGGCAGCCCTAGGAAACTAACGTATGATGGTAAGTATAGAAGCAGCTTATACAACTATTTACAAGATGGTTTCAGTTACATAAAACAGATGGGCAGTGGGTGTGTATTCTTCTTATAAAGAGGGGGAAAGGTTATTAAAAATGCACGAGCAATCTGCCATCTTACCAAGAATATTAGCTCACAGCCAAACCTTGCGACCACATCCCAGTTCTCACTCACCAGACATTTGATCTTCAAAATAACTTGGGCAGGGCAACATCATTCCAGTTTTACAGATGAGCACCTGGAGCTGGAATGTGATCGAGGTGGAGCTGGTGGCTGAGTTTGAATAATTTGGGTCTCTGGGTGCTTCTCAGCAGCTCCAGTAGTATCCAGCTGCTTAGTTCTAGGAGCTGAACTGTGTCCCTCCCATCCCCAAATTCATGTTCAAGTCCCTAGCACTTCTAGTAGAGCCACATTTGAGGTAAGGTCTTTTAAAGAGGTGATTAAGTCAAGAGGAAGTCATTAGAGTGAACGTTAATCTAATCCAGCACATCTCCTCATAAGAGGAAACTTGGACATGCATAGAAACATAGCAGACACACGCATGCACAGAGGAAAGACTATGGCAGGACCCGGGGAGAAGGCACCCTCTGCAAGTCAAGGAGAGGTCTCAGGAGAAGCCTGACCTTGATCTTGGACTGCTAGCCTGCAGAACTGAAAATATAAACTGTTGTGAAGCCATGCAGCCTGGGTGCTGTGTTCTGGCAGCCCCAAGCTAAGATGCTTAGGAAGGCTAGAAGACAAACTCTTTTTTGCCAGTTTCTCCTCTTCCTGCAGCATCCTCCCTGGGCTGAAATGGAAGGAGGGAAACATAATTCCCAGCTACAGGTCTCTCCCGCCCAGTTAGGTTATTTCTGGGCTAACAACAATCAAGACTTCCGGCAAATCTATCTTCGGCAGAAGGTCTGCCAAGCCCGCTGGGTAGGTGGAGTGGTCAAAGCCATGTTCTCTAGATGTGCCAGCTGCTTCTGGCTTCTCATTTAGAGCCACAGGCCATTACTGTGTGGGCATGTGTGTGTGTAGGGAGATGTGGGGGTGAAGGGTGTGAGTGGTGCTTTGTGACTTTCAGGCAGGGGGAAGGAAGGCTGCAGGAGGCAGAGTGTGGTGGCCGGGTCACAGGCTCGGGAAGGCGACTGGATTCAGAGACGGGCTAGTTCCTCCTGTGTGTCCCCCAGCAAACTGCTTCCCCAAGTTGAGACTCAGTTTCCTCATCTGTAAAGTGGAGCCAACACCACCCACCTCACTGCAGGGGATGATTCTGCAATGTCGAGCAATCAGCATCGTGCCCACCACACAGGAGGTACTTAATAAATGTTTCTTATGTGTGTTAATGAAAAACGGTCCACAAATTTGACTCCTTTTTCAACAGTGCCTAAATCCCATGGGAGTAGTTTGGCCTTTTTTCCCTCTAATGGTTACCTTAATCCCAGGTTGGGGGGATGGGTTTTGGAGTTGTTACACAATAGATTAAAAGATTTTGAATTTTCATCCCCAGCATTTAAAAATCAAGAGCTTTCCCATAAAATTGCCGAGGTCTGAGTTGTCTGGATAACCTGGAAGATGCAGCCATGCAGACAGCGCCTGCCTCTGTGGCACTGCCAGGCTGGCTGAGTGGGGGTGCCCCCTTCAAGGAATGTGTGCCCTCTGATGTGAATGGGGATGACCTGAACAGCTACCCCACTGTCCACCTGCCCGGGCTCTTGTGGACATGTGCACAGAGGGCTCAGGGAGGAAAGAGAAGGGGGCAGGAACCAGACAGTGGGCTCAGCGGGCACTACGGGTCAAGGAATGGAATCCTCATCAGCTCTGACTTAATGGTTGGGCAACCAACGCTCACTTAATGATGAGCCACATTTAAAGCAGGCAAGTGGACAGGGTGTTCCATTCAGAATTCCAGCTTAGGATGTCACCAGGAGCTACTACACCAAAGGCGATTACAATCCCAGACAGACAAGAGACTTACAGAGCACGCACAGACAGGTGGATTTTCTGTCTTGCTCTTCTGGAGCTCACTTAACGAATCCAGCGGGGAGGGCTAAACAAGGTCTAAACTGTAGTCCAGAGGAAAACTGTCAGAGAAAGGCCACAGACAAGGAGTAAACCTCAGGCAGTCCTTGCACTCAGGGCAGTCATAATGGAAAGACATGGGGGTGTGGGGGAGGGCTGTGGGCACCATCTGCCCCGAAACCCCCACGCATTGTGGGATGGCTTCCCCTCAGGGTGAAGAAAGAGAGGGGATTGGGAGCAAGATTGGGAGCAAGCAATAGAGACGCATTTTTTTTTTTTATCAGAAAGTGGAACAAATTAGCCCCTGCACATCCTATCTCAAGATTCAGAGAAAGGTCCCAATTGTATGGCTTAAAAAAAAATCACTGATGCTGCAATTTCACAGAGCAGATCAATACTGCAGCTTAAATGCGAATTTATGGCCTTCAGAAATGCAGATGATGCTATGCTCTGAGTCTCGGCCTGCCTCCCACTGACAATTCTGCTGACTTCCCCTGGCCCCGATGATTCCAGCTGGCTACCTTTTCAGGTAAGGGCAAGAGTCCTCTGCTGAGCTTGCCCATCTCCTCTGGGATGGGACCCTGGCTTGGCCCATGTGTTGTCATAGAAACCACTATACGAGCATCCCACCCTTCATCTATACTGGTTAGCCAACGTCCCTGCCTCCCTCATCCCTGTCTCTCCTTATTGACTGACTCCCTACTCCGGACCCCACCACACTCCACTCTTCTTGAATTCTGGGTGTGGCATGCACCAAAGCTCGGCAAGTGTGTGCCTAAGTCTACCAGGCCTGCTCCAGGGGATGTGACTGTTGGGTAGATGAAACCCCAGACCCCGGGACAGCTGTCTCCATTTTCCTGAAGGGAAGCATCCGCTCCCACATCCTTCCCAGCCTTCCAAGATGCACATAAAACTCAGATCTCTGCTCCCTTTTTACTTTTATCGCTGCTGTGCGCTCTGGGGAGTTTTTATAAAACAAATGAACATGAACTTCAAGGCATGCAATGTGTACATCACTGCAGATCCTCCCAGGCCTCCAAAAGCTACAAACTCGACTTAGCCAAGGGCCAAAGAAAAGCCCGAAAGGTGATTATTCTTATTAAATAAACACTACTCACTATCCCCTTGCAACCTGGTTGACAGAGCATGTTCACATCTATTAACACCATCAGCTCCTCATGACAGCCCATGCATGAGGCAGAACTGGGAATGTACGATCTCCATTAAGGGTGGAGACTTCTTAAAAAATTCATGGAAAAAGACTGAAAAAAATTACACATAAACTGGTATGTGTTCTCTAAGGAGAACAGTATGGAGGTTCCTTAAAAGACTAAATACAGAACTACCTATGACCCAGGGGCCCCACTCCTGGGCATATACCCAGAGAAAATCATAATTTGAAAAAAAAATACATGCATCCCAGTGTTCACTGCAGCACTACTTACAATAGCCAAGGTCATGGACACCACCTAAATGTCGACAGAAGGATGCATAAAGAAGATCTGGTGTACATGTACAATATTACTCAGCCATACAAAAGAACAAGTAATGTCATCTGCAGCAACATGGATGGGCCCAGAGGCTGTCATGCTGAGTGAAGCAAGTCAGCCAGAGAAAGACAAGTATCATACGATGGGACTTTCACGTGGAATCTGTAAAAGGATAAAAATGAACTTCCTTACGAAACAGATGTAGAGTCACAGATGTAGAAACCAAACTTATGGTTATCAGAGGTAAGGCAGGGGAAGGATAAATTGGGAGATTGGGACTGACATATACAAACTATTATACACAAAATAGATAACTAATAAGGACCTACTGGGAATTCTACTCAATACTCCGTAACAGTCTATAAGGGAAAAGAATTTAAAAAAAAAGAGAGAGTAAATATATGTATAACGGATTTACTTTGCTATTTACCTGAAACATATCATTGTAAATCAACTGTATTCCAATAAAAATTTTAAAAAATTACACACACCCCAGAATGAAAACTAGCTAGGATTTTTATCACATTCCATTAATTAAAAAAAATTCTTTCAGATAATGCGAAAGTCTCCTTATGCAGCCCCTCTTAACTGCATGTCTGCACCCCCATCCACCCCATTTTCTTGAGTTCATTTGCAACTTTAAAATCCAATTTGAAAGACTTTAATACATATTTGTATCTATAACCAAAATGTAGTACTGGTTTGCATGTGTTTTTAAAGTACACAAATTTAGTATTATTATCATACTATCAATCAGATTTGCTCTTTTTAAAAACTCAAGTGCTGTATAGTATTCCAATCTATCTAACCCTCTACTGATGGACATTTAGATTGTTTGGAATTTTTTCATTATTAGAAACAATGATAATAAAACCTTAATCCCCTCCTTTTATACACATGGCAAGATTTCCTCCTGCATCAGTAGGGGCCTTGCTGTTCTATGTACTTCGCTCTGTCTACTGAAATGGCTGAGCACCTTCTCCTAGGCTAATGGTTCATCCGGCTTCCCCTTTTAGAAGTGAGCTTCCTGGGTCAGTATTTTAAGAACAAACAAGCCACATTCTGGTAACAAACAGCTGTCCAAGGCAAAGCGAATCACCCCTCTTCTCCTGCTCCCCAATACTGACCGTTCTCTTCACGGCTGCCAGAGGGAATAGTCACCTTTCTTTGGCATGGCCTTAGCCCAGTGAGAGATATGTCACTTTCCAGGGCATCCGTATGGATGGCAGGCTGACCCCCCTCCTTTTTTTTTTTTTTAGTGTTTTTTATTTTATTTTTTAACTTTACAATATTGTATTGGTTTTGCCATACATCAACATGAATCCACCACAGGTATACATGTGTTCCTCATCCTGAACCCTCCTCCCTCCCCGTACCATCCCTCTGGGTCGTCCCTGTGCACCAGCCCCAAGCACCTGACCCCACTCCTAACACAGCCGTCAGGGCTGCAGCACCAATAACCACCAAACCCAGTGCCCAGCTCTACAATTAAAGGGCACACTGGCATCTCAGCTGGCTCCTACTGTGAGGCTTTGTGGAGGAAGAGGTTGTCATTCATTCTCTCTACTCCAGCTCTTCCCCATATCCATCTACAAGGGCTCCCAGCTCTCACTCTCATCTCATTCAGACTGGCCACGGAGGATTGTCTGATCCTCACGGGTAGAGATGCCAGCTGCCTTTTCGCTGTCCCCCAAACTGGCAAGGTTGGGAGGTTTAGCGGAAAAGACACAGGCTTGCACTCATCAGCTGTGTGACTTCAGGGAAGTTACCTACCATCTCTGAGTCTCAGAAACCTTCCCAGGAAAGATGTGGGTGGTTGTAAGAATTAAGAGAAAATAATGTTACATGTGAAGGGATTGGAAAATACTAAACACTTAATTCAGGGGAACCAATAGCAAGTCAAGCAGCTTGTGTTAAAATCAACACATCAGGGACTTTCCTGGTGTTCCAGTGGTTAAGAATTTGCCTTCCAGAGCAGGGAATCCCTGGTCTGGGAACTAAGATCCCGCATGCTGCAGGGCAACTAAGCCTGCACGCTCTACAGCCCCTGCACCACAACTAGAGAGAAGCCTTCACACCGCAACAGAAACCCAGCACAGCCAAATAAGTAAATAAAAATCAACACATCAGACAAAGCTCTGTGTAGACACAGATTGGTCAGATGTGGCCCAGACCCTGGTTGGGTAGACACAATGAAGACGTAACGCAGACCAAAGTTGGGATCATCCAGAATTAACTGATGAATCCCATGGGCTGGAAATGAAGTCTTCAGAGACAAGGTGGGATGTGAAGCTGGGTCTGGCCCCCAGGGATACTTGAAGATATGTTCAGTCGCCACCACTTGCCGGTGGGGGCACCACCAGTATCGAGTAGTTGAGGTCAGTGATAGAAAGTGAAAGTCGCTCAGGCATGTCCGACTCTTTGCAACCCCATGGATTACACAGTCCATAGAATTCTCCAGGCCAGAATACTGGAGAGAGTAGCCTTTCCCTTCTCCAGCGGATCTTCCCGACCCAGGGATCGAACTGGGGTCTCCAGCATTGCAGGTGGATTCTTTATCAACTGAGCGATCAGGGAAGCCCGGTTGAGGTCAGGGCTGCTGTTAAACAACCTTCAAAGCACAGGACAGCTGTCCATGATGAAGAATTAGCCAGCTCAAAACGTCCAGTGCCAAGGTTGAGAAGTGCGGCATTGGGTCACAGGAGAGAGAAGAGCATTCTAGGGCAGGAAGCAGATGTGAGTGCAACATTTTCCTGAGATTTATTGACGTTTATGCAGTTCAAGACAAGGCCAGAGCTGGAGGATAATGGGTGGGCGTGGAGGGAACAGGCAAGGTGTACGAATAGGTAAAAATGGTCATGCACGCATGCTCAGTCATTTCAGTCATGTCCGACTCTTTGTGACCCCATGGACTGTACCCCACAAGGCTCCTTTTGTCCATGTAGTTTTCCTGGCAAGAATATTGCAGTGAGTTATTCTCCTCCAGGGGATCTTCCCAGCTTAGGAATCGAACCCAAGTTTCGTACCTTACAGGCAGATTCTATTACCTGCTGAGCCATCAAGGAAGTCAAAATGGTCATGACCCCTATTAAATAATAACCTGAGGTCAGAGGACAACTGTCTGGACTCCCCATTGAATCACAAGGCTGTGCTCTTCTGACAGACCTGACCCACCGAAGCAGACGGGAAGTAAAACACCATCCAGACCAAAGTCCCAAACCTTCCATCACCATGCCTTTTCTTTAGTGTCCCTGCCATCCGACAGCCCCAAGGACCGCGTGTTCTGACAGCTGCCGTCTCCTGATGACAGGCATTTTTCATGTAAGATGTGTGACAGCAATCTGGCTGCCACATCTATCACTGTGACACAATTATGAAGTACTAATTCATCGGATTCCCATTTTTTATTAATCCTGAACAAATGTAACTGCCAATTACAACCCTCTGATCCGCATGAGATAACAGGTGTTGCTGTGAAGCTGAAAAGAGTCCAGCCAAGAGCAAAGACACCGGGCGATCCTAATTCAGACTGAAAGTGCCACGTGGGCCATCCCCATCAACATGCTTATGGAAAAGCAGGAATTTGAGGACCCCAGCTGGGGAGCCTATGATGTGGTCGGACTGCCGCACTGCAGAGAAGATGAATCTGCGGGCTAGAGAAACTACTTAAAAATGAACACAGATCTTGGCCCACGTCATGTGTTAGGTGCTGAGCACTGGATGTGATATTCCACTGTTTCTCTCAGTCACCAAGGAAGTAGGTACCATTATCACCCTCATCTACTTGCCTTTCAGAAAGATGAAGAAAGGTAAAAGCCAGAATTTGAACCCAGGTCCCTGGTTCCAGAGCCCACGTGCCTGCCCAGAAGGTGGTAGCCCTCTGCTATGGGCAGTCAGCCGTACCACTGCTGAGCTTGGACCCAATGGCATGACCTTTGGTCAAGGACTCAGCTGATACTCAAAGGCCAGAGATTAAAGGAAGAGGGGGCGGCCCCGAGTCACATGGGATCTGGGAAATTCCACCCTCAAGAGGCAGTCTGGCTTTTTTTTTTTTCAGTCTGAACTCTTTAATGTTATCTAAACTTAAAAAATAATGAGCCCAGCTGAGCCAGACAGGCCTGTGAATACAGACAAAATAGTTACTCATCTCTGGAGCAAATAAATATGTAAATGGCGGCCCTGCTCCCTTCGCCTTCATCTGCGCAGCCAGGAAGAGTGGCATTACCGGCAGTTTTCAAGAAGCGGTTTAGGATTATGCAGTGGAATGATTATTTATCCATTCAAAATATGAGTCTTGCTAATTAGGTCGTAATGGTACTCGTTTATCATCTGAATTTGGAGCATATATTGTATTGATCTACAATGTTGTCTGTGGGCACAAGGTGCTTATTAATACCGGCTCAGCTCTGCCGAAAGTTCCCATGAACCTTAAACCCTCTTGGAAACCAATTGAAGGGATCTGGGCTGACTGCAAATGAGGGACTTGCTGTAATGATACTCCTACCAGAGCTGCTAGAAAGGGATGCTGTGCCTTTGGAGTCTTCCCGCTGCTTTTGACCAGAGTTCCCAGATTGTGGACAATCTGCTAATTCCGGCAGGTACAATGAACTCACATGGTTATGTCTTTAAACGTTGAGGGGATAAACACTGAACTCGTAGACATCTGAATTGAGTCGTATATTTTAGAAGGTATTCAGGTAGCCAAAGAGTATAAGTGTTCTGGCTGTAGCAGCAGGGGAAGAGCCTTAGTCACACACACGCGCGCACACACACACACACACACACACCCATGAGAATGGTCCCATCACAATCTCTGTTTCCTGGTCAACTTCAGGTCAGGTCATTGGCCAGTGACAACCGAAGCTTAGTGTGGCTTAGTTCTGCTCCATGGACTCTTCCTAGTGTTTATGCTGAAGTCTGGCTCTGCCTTTTACTGGGTGCCTGGCCTTGAGTAACTCAGGTTACACCTCTGTACATCAGAGGCTGTATCTGTGATGTTGGGATAATAAGCTCTCCTGTGTTGCAGGGTTGTTATGAAATCTACGTAAGAGATCACAAGTGAAAAACCTGGGGTATAGTAGACACTCAAAATTTCATGCCTCCATTTAATCCTAGAAATAATCAGCTTGCTCATGGGAACACATCCACAAAGGCGAACTGCCATAGAGCACCGGACTTAAGAAGCACAGGTTCGCCAGCCCAGACGATGAACCGGGTATGGAAGGAACAGCTTATCCTGAGGGTATGATACTGGAAAGGCCTGGGGAATCGGATTTTTAGCAGTATCCGTCCAGATGTAACTCAAAGACACCACTCTGTAGTTAAGTACTTTTGGGAAATGCCAGCTACCGTCTCCCCCACTTAGGGGTCCCTGGTGCACTCAAGTGCCTCCAAGGCTTGTAGCAGTCCTGAGACAAAGAAAATGGTTTAATTTGGTTTTACCCAGTGTTTCCCATGGTTAAGTCACATAACTTTTTCTGGGGGAGTAGGTAGGACACGGCATGAGAAAAATTACCCTTTTAGACAGGGTAACAAAAAGACTCAGAATGAGAACAGCAGGCAGGAAGACGAATGGAAGTTCAGAATTGTTGCCACCCACTCTCAAGATTTAAGGGCCAGAAATGGCATCGGTCCCTAACCCGCCCAGACTCTACCCAGGAAAGGACAAAAGCTGGAGATGAATCTTTCATAGAGCAGATGGCACAGAACCAGAATGTCTAATCCAACTTTCCCCAGACTTCTGGCTGCGACCCGAGTGAGCGTGTCACAAGAACAAGCCACTTGTGCTTCTGAAACCCTGTGTTTAAGTGATTTGCAGAGACAGATGCAGAGGCTGCATCCCTGGGCTGAGTCAAAAGATGAAAGCCGTGGGCAACCAAACTGTCCATCAAACCTCACCCTTATTTTACTGAATCTACAACAGGGAGGAAGACAAAGAGGGAAGGGAGGGGTGAAGAGGGAAAATCCAGAGAAGGAAGCTGAGAGGGTATGGGACCAGGGGAGTGAGCAGCACCAGGAGAGGAGGAAGCAGAGGCAACCAGAGGCAGAGCGAACTGGAGAAAGTAATTAGTGTTCCATCCCATTTAACTCCACCATGGTGCCGAGCAGTGATGCTCTCTGGGGACCCCCAAACCTCCAAGGTACCCACCATCAACTCACCAACTCCGAGCTATTCTTTCTGCTTGGGGTCAGATGACAGATTTTCCAGCCAGATGGGAGGTGCCAATTGTAACTGAACAAGCCCAAGAGGGACTGGATGGATGATTTCATTTCTCCATGAGGGTCAGGAGCAGATGCCCTGAGTTGCTGCTACTGCAGCAGTTCCTACCATTCAGCTGAAAGTCTGGGCTCACGATTGCCAAACCTTTACGGCTACCTCCTCCATGACCTGAGAAGGGAATCCACAAGAACCCCCTGAATAAAAAGGTCTCATTCCCCACAGTGCCATTAAGATAATATGTAAAAGTCCCTCTCTGAGTCTCATACCTTTGGGTTAAGAAATCAATTCCTCCAGACACACAAATATTACAGACCCCCTGGAGTGAGAATCTGTGATAGAGCAGCCTAAGACCTGGTGGGAAAAACAGGATTAGGGGAACTCAGTTTTTACAAGGACCTACGAAAGGGCTTATTAATATTGTTAGTGCACCTAACTACAACACATGCTGCTTATGAAAGAGACAGGCAGTGACACTTTAAACATCTAAAATTGCAATGATGAGAGCTGTTAATGCATCGCAATTTACTATCCCTTGCTCGCAGGAAATTTCTCAGGATTAACCTCCTCACAGCTTCCATAAGATGCTGATATGATCATTTTGCATTGCAGGAAGTATCATGCAGGCTAACACAATTTGTTTCCAGAGTCTGGCTGGGCATGCAGATGCTCGATGTCCTGGTTTTATCACCAGTCCATGAAGTTATACTTCATGCAGAATGATCCAGGTTGACTTGCGTGTGTGTATGTGGTGCAGCGGTAAAAAATCGCCCGCCAATGTGGGAGACTCAAGAGACTTGTGTTCGATCTCTGGGTCGGGCCACTCCAGTATCCTTGCCTGGAAAATTCCATGTCTGGCTGGCTATAGTCCATGGGGTCACAAAGAGTCAGACACGACTGAGCACACCACACGTGTGTATGTACATGTGAGTGTATGTTATATGTATATACACATATATGTAAATAGAGACGTGTGTATCCATGTATGTGTCTACATACACACTGCACGCAAGTATGTATACCTGTGTGGAGAAATCCGAAAGACAGAAGGAGATGATAAAGCTGACTTTCTCAGCTTTTAATTCTTCCAACTAAAGAGACAGTTAAGAACCATGTCCCCTTGGAGTTGGAGCATTCCACCCTCTAAAGAGAAGATGGACTTGTCCTCTCCAGGGACAGCGCTGACATACCATCACAGCAGGAGGTGCCAGGAGCATGTGGATGGAGAGCTAAATTAAGATGAAATTTCTGGATCAAAAGTAAACAAAAGTAACCTTTGTTTGGGCAAGGTGATAACATAATCATTGCCTGATATATCCTTAAAAAACCCCCAACATACTCTAAAACTTATTTTCGTATTCCCCATATGGAGGAACCCAGGTGTGGGAAGGACCATCACTTGCCTGCAGTCGCGGGGCAGGTTAGTGGCAGGGCTGGGGACAGGACCAAGACCCGCGAGTTCCAAGCTGGGGCACGTCCTCTGCACGCAGCCTCTGTCCTCTCAGAAGTGGGAGCCCACGGAAACAAACAAACCTAACTCCGCCATTCAACAAGCACAGCAGGGTTCTCTCTGTGCACGGAACTGTGAGGTGCTCAGGACTAGCAGTGACACATGGATGTGAGAGCAAGGCCACAGCCACGTGGCGAAACACAGGCAGGGAGGACAGCCATGATCGCCTGGAACCCTAACTAAAATCCGGCAGTCTCGAAGTCCTCAACAATTTCCCCATCACAACATGCTCCTGTGACTTTGCGACCTTTGCCAAATTACTTAACCACTCCATTCTGTGCCTCACTTTGCTCATCTATAAAATGGGGAGATAATCACTCTTCCTCCTTTTGGGTTGTCATGAGGATTAAATAATTTAAAATATAAAGTGGTTAGAATAGCACTGGGTACCTACCTAGTCAGCGTTACATAAGTCCGGCTACATCACATTACTTCTGTTATTACTATGATTAAGAATAAGCATATATCATCAAAGCACAGGTTCCCCCATGCATGCACACACACACAGACACACACACACACGTTTTTCCCTTCTTTTGCACAAAAACTAGTGACTGAGTCACATTTTCCAAAGAGAGAAACTGGATTTGGCAACAGAGCCCTTAATGCAGCCTTCTTTATTTTCTGTCTTCAGCACTCCTTTATAAGTAGGTTTGCCAAATTGATGCTTAATAGCTTAATATTGGGTTCATATTAATCTCACCCTGTCTGAGCTTCAAAGGGACAAATTGTTCTGACTGCTAATGAAACGGATTTCAGTTGCAAGTTTCTAAGAGACCAGAGGCAGAAAAAGTACCAGTTGATCTAAAAAGACAGACATCTCTTTGGTGCTCTTTTAAAGCCATATGGGCTTACAGAGTTGCCACCGGAAGCCGGGAAGAAACCCAACAGCCTTAGCCAGGGCGGGGCGGGGTGGGGGGTGGGTACACAAGGCCCCTCAGACACTAGATGGCACTAGAACATACTCGAAGCCTGGCCGCCTTCAGCTGTCCACACACCCCACCCTGCTCTGCAGCTAGGTTCACTGAGGCAAGATGTGGGACAGACACTTCAAATTGGCATCAACTATCTGAATGTTAGCAGCAGTCAAAGAAGTAATATTATGTTTGCTTTTAGCTCCCTGGACAAACTATATCCAGGCACTGTTTTCTGGGATTTCAAAAGGCAAATCATCACAACCGTGTGAGTATACTTCCCACTGGACTCTATATTTAAAAATGGTTAAGGTGGTAAATTTTATGTTAGGTACGCGTGGCATGGCGTGCATGACCCTTTGCGACCCCATGGACTGTAGCCGACCAGGCTCTTCTGTCCATGGGATGTTAGGTATGTTTTACCAAAATTTAAAAAAAAAGAACTAGGAAAAAAAAAAGCAAATCATCCCCAATAACAGGAAGAGCATGCTGTGCTGTGCTTAGTCACTCAGTCGTGTCTGACTTTTTTGCAATTCCATGGATTGTAGCCTTCTGTCCGTGGGGATTCTCCAGGCATGAATACTGGAGTGGGTTGCCATGCCCACCTCCAGGGGATCCTCCTGACCCAGGGATCAAACTCAGGTCTCCCAAGTTGCAGGCAGATTCTTTACCATCTGAGTCACCAGGGAAGCCCAGGAACAGCATATTCAACCATAAAAATAATAATAAAAATAACCTCTTGCTTGGGTATATAATGCCCTCCAGCCCCAAGGCAATGATAAAAGTAGCTCTTTTACCAACTGGGGGACTCCAGGTTAACTCAGGGCACCGCCTGGCAGCTTGGCCCTCAGTTCATTATGAAAACCTCACGTCGTGTAAAGACCAACCTCTCCACCTTCGAGAAGGCTCTGGAGCAGGTTATCCTCATACAGAGAGGGGGCCTGTGCCCCACACCAGCTCTGTAATGTGTCTTCTGTGGCTTCAGATCTCACTATTTGCAATTCACTTGTGCTGAAAGGCAAGAGACCCACGTTGAATGTGGATTAACAGTGGTGGGGAGAGCTGGGGTAGACAGGCATGGCTCAGAGAGCTTCCTGAGCTCCTTCTAGAGCAGGAAGGGCTGCTCTCTGGTCTTCCACCACTTGACTGAGCTGGGACACCTCAGTCTGGATTCCAGAGGAAGTCCGGTGCATGTATCCTGAGAGGGGCCAGGCCAGGTGGGGAACAGGGAGAAGCCTCGGGCCATCAAAGGGCAGGGTAAGGACACTGGAATCCTGGGAGTGGGAAAGTTGGCCCATGAAAAGGTCAGAGGTCGTGGGCTTGGACACGGCCCTGACATCATCTAGAAGAGAGGACTGGTGGGTCTCTAAGCCTCGGCTTCCACCGCTGCACAGCGGGGATGACAATGAAAACGGCTCCTCCGGAATCAGCTACCATGAGGACGCAGCCCAGGGTCGGGTCCTGAGCTGGCGCTCAGATTGGAGCTGAAACGCTGACAGTGACAGAGGGGCTGGAGGGACCTGAAGAGGAAGCCTGGATATGTCACAGTCTGGGCTCAAGGGCACCCTGGCTCAGAGGATAAAACTGCTTGAGAGTCATTTTGACTTCATCTTGGCAAGGGCACACTGCCTCCATCCTTCTTTCTTAAACTGTCCTTTAAAACAAATCCTCTAACAGCCTCCTGGAGAAGGCCACAGCAACCCACTCCAGTATTCATGCCTGGAAAATCCCATGGGCAGAGGAACCTGGTAGGCTGCAGTCCATGGGGTCGTGAAGAGTTGGACACGACTGAGCGACTTCCGTTTCACTTTCATGCATCGGAGAAGGCAATGGCAACCCACTCCAGTGTTCTTGCCTGGAGAATCCCAGGGATGGCGGAGCCTGCTGGGCTGCCGTCTATGGGGTCCCACAGAGTTGGACACGACTGAAGTGACTTAGCAGCAGCAGCAACAGCCTCCTACTACTCCAAGGATCAAGGTCTAAGGCCAACCCCACCTAGCCCCTCCCAGTCCCAGAAGACCTTCCCACACTGGTCTCTGCCCACTCTTGGGCTCACATCTGGGCACTATTGTGGGCCACAGTCTCTCCACCTTATGCCTCACACATGCTCTTCCCTCTGCCTAGAAAACTCTTTCTCCTTGGACTCCTTTTCATGCTTCAGGCCTCACTTTAACGCCTCTTCCTCAGGAAAGCCAGGCTTGTTCATGCTGGGTCCTACACATTTCCTTAGGTGAACCATCATATTTGGAAATTGCCTGGTCAATGCCTGTCTTCCCACTACAGAGGGAACTGTGGGCACAAGATCTCAGCTGATACAAGTTAGCCAGTAACATTATTGTCTGTTCAACAAATATTTACTGAGCACTTTCTATGTTCCAGGCACTGTTCTGGGGGCTTGGGATACAGCAGCGAACAATATAGATAGATCAACAGATTGATAGATATAGATAGGTAGATGGATAAAGATGGAAGGAAAAAGAGAGAAAGATAGAAAGACATGGAGAAGGAGAGAAAGGCTGTTATTTTTCTGCTTGAAGTAGGTGAACTAGGCCATATAGTCTTCTAAACCCTTCTGGGACTTCCCTGGTGGTCTGGTGGCTAAGACTGCACATTCTGAATGCAGGGGGCCCCGGTGTGAACCTTGGTCAAGGAACTAGATCTCACATCTTGCAACCAAAGATCCCACATGCCACAACTAAGACCTGGCACAGCCCCAATAAATAAACATTCAAAGAAAATAAACAAATGCACCCTTTTCCCTCCCCACATGATGACCTGCACATTTATATCTGCAAAGGTCGATGACACCTCTCAAGCTGAACACAGGGGCCAATTCCCTCTCCTCCCCACAAACATCAGATCTACTCTTACTTCTGCCCACCTAACCTCTCAAGTCTGTCTTCTTCCTCTGTCTACAGGGAGGACCACCAAAAGCCTCCCTTTGGATTACAAAGGTGGTCTCTCTGTGTTAATCTTGGCTTCTGCCCATCACTGCTCCACCTGCAAACACAGTGGTTTTTCCAAGTATAAATCTGATCACACCTTTTGGGTTTCCCCTGCTCGTCCAATCCGTGGCCCACAGCTTCTGTAGCTCTTGACTGGAGTCCTCAGATACCTCTATCTGAAGGCCCCAGGGGAGCATCCATGAATTTGAGAGTTGAGTCATAGCACCCAGCACAGCGCCAGGCAGGGTAAGTCACTGTTAAAGGTGTGAGATGGACTGACATTCTCTAGCTAACAGGATGCAGAGGAGATCCCTCTCACTGGGTCCTAGCCCCTCTAGGGTGGGTATTTATGCAGATGCTGATGAACTGTTTGCTTAGACACTACACTACAAACAAACAGGAAGTTATTAATCATTATCCAACTTTTGAGTCCCATTCTGAGTTTTAACTGCAAGCTGTATTATTGCTTTACATTTCTAAAAACTCTCTGTCATTAGTGTCTGCAGCATCTAAGTTATGAACATCCTGCTGCTGCCTGACGTCTGCAGCCAGTGGGTGGGGTTGACTCCTGCCTCCCCTGACGTGTATCCCCCAGGAGGTGGTTTGGGCTTTGCTTTGGGGACACAGTTGGAGAGATTCCAGACATATCCCTTTGGAAGGGCATTAAAACAGCTCAACTAGAGACCTTTAATCCACAAAATGAATGCCAGGGAAAAGGCAAAGATAACTGCGTATCTTGGGCACCTGCAGGAGAATACAAAATATAAGACAATGATTTACAGAGTGAGCTTTGGAGTCAGGGTCAAGTCCTTGCAAGCTGTATAATCTCAGGCAGGTAACGTAACCTCTCTCTGAGACCCTGTACCCTAACCTAAAGTGTGCAGATAGCAACAGGACAAATGGTACAAAGTAGGTGTGAGGAGTAAATAAGATAATCTAAATAGAAAGCTGCACACGGTGGCTCGGACGTGGTCAGAGCTCTACCCATGCATGCTAATTGACCACTGTAACTTTACTGCCACCACTACTTCCCATAATGACATACAAGCTGTAGTCAAAAGCCTAAATACCACAAGAGTGATCCAATAGCCACAAACATTTCTCCAGTAACTGCTATGTTCCAGTCCTGTTCTATGAGTTTCACAAACACAAACTCATTTCATTCTAGGAATAACTTTATGGGTCAGGACTATTTTATGCCATTTTACAGATGGGAAAATTAAGGCACAGGAAAATCAAGGAACCAGCCTGGGTTAAACAGCATTACTATCTAAGTTCAAAAATATAAGCACAAAACTCCTTTTCTCTCTAGCACCGTTTTCTTTTCTGACTCGAACTTTCATAATAAACTATTCATAACTTATGCTTTCAAGTCCCTGTTTAGCCAATCCCTAACTCCAGTGCAAACCTGCAGTATTATTATATTAATGTTTATTTAATATAAATACATAATACGGTCTTTTACAATCTGTATATTTAACTTCTACCAGTTATATTTCCAGTCTTTTTTTAAATTGAAAGATACTTAGTTTAGAATGATGTGTTAGTTTCAAGTGTACAGCAAAGTGCTTAACTATTTTATATATAGTAGCGTATACAGATTAATCCCAAACTCCTAATCCATCTCTCTCCACTCCTCTTTATTAAGGTCACAAGATCAAGTGTTCAAAAGTACGGGTGTTATTTATTTTTTAATGTGTATCTTTTCTTTTAAAACATCAAAGTAAAGTGCTCAGCGTAAAGTGACGGAAGATGCTTAAACTAGACATAAACGTCACCACTGAGCTACCACGAGAGATGACCGACCGCTGCTCGCATTTGGTGGCTTTTCCTCCGGGCTGTTCCTGCACAGTTCTGTTTACAGACTCGAGCTCACAGAGTGCACTTGGGAGTGGGTTTCACACTGAGTGGCTACACATGTTCAAATTAGCCACTCAAAACACCCACTGGTCTTACAACATAGGTCCTTTGTAGATCCTAGCTTCACAGAGTTTTTTTTCTTCCTTTCAACAGAAATTAAAAAGGAAATTAAAGTCACAGACATACCATATAACACCAGGAACACTGGAGCTCCTGGAGGCTAAAAACCAAAGAGCAACTCAGACCACCCAGCATCTCGTCATTGGATATGTTAACGAGCTCCCACTGGAAAACCCAAACAAGGCTGACAGCCCCAGTGGATGACCCAGCAGGCAGCACACTTCCTTGCCCCAAAGCCACAGCCGACAGCCAGCTGGCTGCTTCTGGGGACCCGTCTTCCATTCGTGACTGAGGACCAGGCTTTGCTTACTTTTCTGAGAGCTGGGTGTGGCTGAAAAGAGGCTGACAGAGTCTTTGGCATAACTCACTTTAATAAGAGATCTGAGCATTTGGGGAGGGGTGAGTGATGCCACTGGGATAAAGGAAACCCTGTTCTTAGAGAGTATGGGCCTCTATTTAGGAACGGGGCGCAGTTCCCATCTCCGGGAACTGCAGGGGGGTGGGTGTTGATTTCCACGGAGAA
>NW_011495081.1:10272975-10303966 GCF_000754665.1 Bison bison bison | reverse complement strand
AAGCGGGGGGGCGGGAGAGGGGGCGGAGAGGGTGCTAAAGCTTCCTGCAGGGAACCTGCTGAAGCCTGGAGGGCAAGGAAGAGAGCAGACAACAGAACTAGACTGTAAATGAAGGACAGGAGAGGCATGGCATAGCACAGGTCACCAGGCACAGCAGCTCCAAACGGGCCTTGTTGGTCACCGGTTGGGTCCCAGCTAAGCCTACAGCTTCCTCTATCAGATGTCTCCTAATGGGAAGGGCCAGCCCAGTACAACAGACTAGATGGGGGAGGGGGGCTGCTGGAGGAGTGGAACAGGACCAAGGAGCCACCAGGCACATCTTCCACATGGCTTAGAACCACCTTGCCCGTTGCATGAGCAGGAACACATCACTCGCCACCAACAAAACTTCCTGTCTAACGCCCCAGAAGGATTTACAGAACTTTGCACAAAGACTAGTCTCCCAAACCTATTTCCTTTGAACAGCAAGACTGAGTTGGGTGCTTGGTAGTGGAGGGCAGCACAGGACATAGGAATAACCCTGACATCACGGTGTCATCTCAGGGGGGCCGTCTCACACTGGGCGAGGAGGTATAAGGAGGGCTGGATCAGGGTCCCGAGCTCATGGACAACCCCACTGACCCGCTGAGGCCTCTATTTCCCCTTCTATGAATATAAATTCATTCATTCATCCACTCTCATGGCATAAGCTAAGCTAAGCTAAGTCGCCTCAGTCGTGTCCGACTCTATGTGACCCCATAGACAGCAGCCCACCAGGCTCCCCCGTCCCTGGGATTCTCCAGGCAAGAACACTGGAGTGGGTTGCTATTTCCTTCTCCAATGCAGGAAAATGAAAAAGTGAAAGTGAAGTCGCTCAGTCGTGTCCGACTCTTCGAGACCCCATGGACTGCAGCCTACCAGGCTCTTCCGTCCATGGGATTTTCCAGGCAAGAGTACTGGAGTGGGGTGCCATTGCCTTCTCCGTACTGAATGCTTACTGTATATCATTTGTTGTTGTTTAGTAGCTAAGTTGTGTCTGACTTCTTGCGACCCCATGGACTGTAGCTTGCCAGGCTCCTCTGTCCATGGGATTTTCCAGACAAGAAATACTGGAGTGGGTTGCCATTTCCTCCTCCAGGGGATCTTCCCGAGCCAGGGATCAAATCCGCATCTCCTGCATGGGCAGACATTGGCAGTCGGACTCCTCACCACTGAGCCATCAGGCTTTGTCCTATGAGCATTTTTATGGGTTAATTAGTTCAGTCTGTGTAATAACTGTATCATTACTCCCATTTTACAGATAGAGAAACAGAGGACGGAAAGACACAGTCAATGCCCTCAGGTCACACTGTTAGGGGAAGCACACTGATTGAAACCGCCCACCCTGGCCAGGCACCATAGTAACTATTTGCATCAGTTGTTTTATGACAGGAGATTCTGCACCAACCGGAAGAGTTAGGGAAAGGTCGAAAGGAGACACCTCGTGTCCATCCACTTCCCAGAATCCCTCTCGCTAGCATCCATCTTGGCTGAGCGATGCGTGCGCCACCAGGAAAGACTCTGAATTAGAGTGATTGGCCAAGACCACCCGGAAACTAATCCCATCACCATAAAACCTGAGACTGCGAGCCACGCGGCAGAGCAGTTCTTCTGGGTTCCCTTACCCTACTGCTCTCCACCCTGGTGCCCTTTCCCAATAAAATCTCTTGCTTTGTCAGCAGATGTGTCTCCTCAGACAATTCATTTCCGGGTGTTAGACAAGAGCCTAGTTTCGGGCCCTGGAAGGGGTCGCCCTTCCTGCAACAACACAGTCCATAGTAAATGGTGGAGCTGGAATTTGAACCAGGCAACTTCTTCCAAAGTCCAGGCTCTAGAGCCCACTACTGCCTCTAGATTTCAAGGTCTGGGAACACACAGGTAAACAAACAAGCATGATCCTTGCTTGAATGGAAGGTACAGTCCAAAGGGAAAGCTGCAATAACCAGTAAATCCCTAATGACCTCCCAGGAGAGAAACCCAGAGGACGCTGTGACTGAGAATATTAAGGGAAAAGAGAGGACAGCCTGTTTAGAGAGAGTGACCAGGGAGGCTGTGATCCTTGCAGGGGTGGAGTTCCAGGCAGAGGTAAAGCACCTGCAAAGCCCATGAGACCAGACGGAGCCTGGAGTGTCTAAGAAAAGGAAAGGAGACCAGTGTGGCCTGAGCCAGCTGGAAAAGGCAGAGAATATCAGAAAAAGCTGTTGGAGACTGGCTGGAGCTGGAACATCAAGGCACTGCAGTCTGTGGTGAAGAGCTTAATCTCACTCCAAGCACATGAAAGAACTCCCCAAATGCCCCCTGGCAGTGCCCAATCAGGAGGGCCATGGTTGAGTGAATTGCTAGACCACACCCAAGCTGTGTGACTTTTTCAAGTTACCTAACCTCTCTGGGCATCAGCATCCTCATCTGTAAATAGGATTTAGAAGAATACCCACCTCACAGGGTTGTTGTGAATATTAGAAAAGTCAGTTATATATGATTAAAAAAAAAAAAAACCTAGGCAAGTGCTGGGCATATAATAAAAGGTTGTTTGTGGGTTACTGGTTGACTCTGCCGACTCCTATCCCCCCAAACTTCCAAGTTTTTGCCACGTGTTCAATCAGTTTCCTCTTCTAGTAGGGGAGGTCGTCAGGAGGGTAGAGCCAAGGAAGAGAAGGAATGAGGCCAAATTAATTTGCAATCAATACTGCTTACAGCTATTATGGTGACAGGCACCAGATAAACACATAAATAGCACTGAAGACCAGCTTCCTCGGCCAGCTGTTGCCATCAGCCGCTTTAGACCATCATGCAGGCAGATGCATAACCTTTATGTAATTAAGCACTTCCTGACATTTTATTTGAGGCTCTTCTTTTTATTCCCTCCCCCTTTTATTTAGTCTGCTTTCAACTGTGAAGGCCCAGATGCCGGCTTCACTCGGATGCGCTGACTTACGGTAATTTTGAGTTAAGCTTTATTTTACTGTCTGTGTAAATAATGAGGCAGAGACAGACTCAATAAAAGGGAGCGCTGGCTGGAGCCAGAGGCCACTTCTACAACTGCAGCAGGCCGTCCGGAGTTTGGGGAACTGGCACAGAGAGTTAAGGCGGTGGGGAGGTGCTCTGCCACGGCCAGGCAAGTCTCCCGGAAAACCAGGCATCTGCCCGGCCACAGGGCAGGATCTGTGGCCACAGCCTCCTCCCCCTCCAAACTCAGTATGAAATATATCGCTGTTCCCAGGTCTTCACTCTTTCCTGCATCCATGCGCTTGGCCACGCCATCGTGCAGTTTCTCTCATTAGAGGTAGAGTACACGTCCTGCACCACTGGCCTTGGACTTGGTCACGCGACTGACTCTGGCCACCAGGACTGCAGTATGTGCCATGAGCAGAGGCTTAAAATACGCTTGCGCAGCCTGGGGTGAGCTTCTGCACTGGGTAGTTCACAGTTTTTTCCTCCCAGAAGGAGGGGCAACAGGGGTTCGAGCACAGTTGAGCCCCACTTGCAGAACAGAGCCGAGCCTGGCTCGCATCAGCCACAGCCTCCCAAACTACAGACTGGGCAACACTCCCGTGTTGCATTATGCACGTTTCAAATGCTCACTGGTGATTGCTCACTTGTGGGGATCTGCTCAAGTACTTAACGTCCGGAGGGGTGAGTGTACAGGGAGGTAAACAAACAGTGAGGGAATCTCCGACAGTCTTCAAGCCGTTCATCTAGGTCCCTCACTTACTCTCGTGACCACAGAGCACAGCCCTGATGTGCTGTTTTCTGTCTGTGTATCTGGTCACCCAAACCAAACTCTAAGATCCCAGGAGGCAGAGATCATGTCTTTAGAATGTGGAAGTTAAGAGCTTGCCCCTGAGGTCACAAGAGTGTTGGGTTCAAATCTTGGCCATGCCATTTACACCCAGGGATCCACAGAGGGACAGAACCAACAGGAGACTAGGTGCGCGTGCACACACACACTCACACACGCAGGCAGACTGATGAATTTACTAGGAGGGATGGCTCAGACGATCATGGAGGCCGAGAAGCTCCACGGTCCGCCCTCTGCATGCTGGAGGCGCAGAGTAAGGCTCTGAATCTGAAACCCCAGAAGTCAGAGGGGAGGAGACGATGGAGGATCCACGTCAAGCGGAGACAGTGAATTTCTCTGTCCTCAGCCTTTTTTGTGGAGAACTGGATGAGGGCCACCCACATTTGGGAAGCACCTTTCTCCCCCAGCTTTACGCAGTTCATGATTCAAATGATCATGTCTTCCAGAAATACCCTCACAGACACACCAAGACACGTTTTACCAGCTCTCTGGTCATCTTAAGAGATGACTAGCCAAAGGGACACATAAAATCAGCCATCACAGTGACCTTATGCCAGGCCCATAACCTCCCTAACTTCATCTCTTCCCCTGTAAAATGGGGATCTTAGTAATAGGAGAAACTTTCTCAAAGGATTCAATATGGTGTGAACCTCTAATGCACGATGCCTGCAGACAGCACCAGGGCAAAATCACTGTTGATGGCTGCTCTCTCCGGAATCCCAGGGTGGTGGGCATGGCATTTGCAAAGAAGGCCATCTCACACCTTGGCTGTGGTCTTCTCACCCTTCCAAGCTGGAGGCGACCTCGAGGCTCACAGACCGTGAGAGAAGCAGAGCAGCTAAGAATTCCTAGCATCAATCACCTCGGCTAGCCCATCACACGTTCCTCCTTCACAGAAACCGACTCTTGCCACCTGAACATTTCTGCAAAGGTCTCTCTCCTGAAATACCGCTTCTAAATTCCACAGTAAGTAATGTTTTGCTGGGCGGGCTTGCCTGGGGGCTCAAACTGTAAAGAGTCTGCCTGCAATGTAGGAGACCTGGGTTCAATCCCTGGGTCGGAAAGATCCCCTGAAAAAGGAAATGGCAACCCACAGTCCAGTGTTCTTGCCTGGAGAATCCAATGGATGGAGAAGCCTGGCGGGCTACAGTCCATGGGGTCGCAAAGAGTTGAACATAACTGAGCGACTAACACACACACACAATGTTTTGCTGGAACAATAATACTTTGATACACATGCTGTAGCATCTTCTCAGAGTTGTTGAGGTCTTGCTGATGCCAGGTCTGCCCTGCAGCCCTGCAGAGCACAGGTGTCCCCAGCTAGCCCCCTTTAAATGTCAGGGTCAGGTGCTCTGGGTGTATATGCTGACCTAATGGAACTGCCAGTTTTCTTACACAGCCCATTCCACAGGCTGCAAGGTGAACTCATTGGTCCCTACTCGTATTCCAGCCTCGTCTCTGCACTACCACCCATCTCTCCTCCTCCTCGTTCCTACCAAGGTAAACAATTCCTCTCCCCCAGGCACCTTCTGGCTTTGGGTATCAGTCTCAGGGAGGCAGGCTCTATCTGTGGATTTCAGTCCTCTAATTTTCTCCCATAAATCAATCCTCCATTCCCCAGGCCACAGCTGTTCTATCTCCTCTAGCTGTTCGTTCCTTTCATCCAACTGTGTATTCAGCAAATGGTTACCGAGTGCCAGGTGTGTGCTGGGGACCAGGGACAGAAGTATAAATGGGGGAGGCCGTTCAGCTTCGTGGCTGAAATGTTGAAAGTGAGGACTCTGGAGCTGGGTTGCTGGGTTCAAATCTGGCCTTTTCACCTATTAGCTGGGTGTCCCAGTGCAAATTAACCAACCTTTCTGGGCCTCATTTTCTTTTTAAAAATTAATTCTTCAAATATTTCCTGCTGCTATGTCGCTTCAGTCATCTCCAACTCTTTGTGACCCTATGGACTGTAGCTCGCCAGGCGTCTCTGTCCATGGGATTCTCCAGACAAGAATACTGGAGTGGGTTGCCATTCCACCCTCCAGGGAATCTCTGTGACCCAGGGATTGAATCCCATCTCTTATGTCTCCTGCTTTGGTAGGGTGGGTTCTTTACCACTAGTGCCACCAGGGAAGCCCATTAAAATATTTATTAAAGGCAAAAAGGAATGGTGATGTTTAAGCACTCTCCATACAGTGGTCCCATCCCCTCCTCTGGATCCTTCTGAAGACCCCACACCTGGTATTTGCAGGTTTTTGTACACACCTATGGTGACATAGTGATATATCCCACTTCTAAGCTGAAATCTGGGTCTCTTAGAGCTCAGTTTGTTTGTTTGTTTCCAGGCAAGAGTACTGGAGTGGGGTGCCATTGCCTTCTGAGTTTCAAAGAATAAACTCAACATTTTACCATTTATGTCCTTATACAGTGGTTTAAAAAAATTTTTTATTGAGGTGACACTGATTTATAATATTATATGAATTCCATGTGTACAACATTATATTTTACTTGCGTGTACACTAAATGGTGTGTTCTCACCACCAAAAATTGGGTTTCCATCCATCACCATACAGTTAATCCTCTTCATCCATCTCACCCTCTCCACCACCCTTACCCTCCAATAACTCTGTTCTCTTCATCTATGTCTTTGTTTGGTTTGGCTTATTCACTTATTTGGGGGATTTTGTTCCATATAGGGAGAAGGCAATGGCACCCCACTCCAGTACTCTTGCCTGGAAAATCCCATGCAGAGGAGCCTGGTAGGCTGCAGTCCATGGGGTCACAAGGAGTCGGATGTGACTGAGCGACTTCACTTTCACTTTTCACTTTCATGCATTGGAGAAGGACACGGCAACCCACTCCAGTGTTCTTGCCTGGAGAACCCCAGAGACGGGGGAGCCTGGTGGGCTGCCGTCTATGGGCTCACACAGAGTCGGACACGACTGAAGCGACTTAGCAGCAGCAGCAGCAGTTCCATATAGGGGTGAAATCACCTGGTATTTTTCTTTCTCCATCTAACTTATTTCACTTAGCATAATACCATCTATGTTGTTGCAAATGGCAGTATTTTATCTTTTTTATAACTGAATAGTACTCATTACATGTATATTCCATATACATATAGAATATTCCACTATATCATATTCCACTGGGCTTCCCAGGTGGCTCAGTGGTAAAGCACCCATCTGGCAATGAGAAACCACAGGAGACTTGGGTTCAATTCCTGGGTTGGGAAGATTTCCCTGGAGGAGGAAATGTCTGCCCACTCCACTATTCTTGCCTGGAAAATTCCATCACAGAGGAGCCAGGTAGGTTACAGTTCATCGGGTCTCATAGAGTTGGACAGGACTGAGTATGCATGCAATCATGCACGCACGCACACGCGTGCACACACACACACACACACACACACACACTACTATTTAGCTGGCTGTGTTAGTTGGATACCTAAGCTAACTCTGTCAGACTTCTGAACAAATAGGACTTATGAATGTACTCTCAGAATGGAACATGTTTGCCAAGGACTTACTGAACCTATTTTTCTGCCAAGTACCATGCTGTTTTGATTACCATAACTTTATAGCATAGTTTGAAATCTGGGAATATTAAATCTTCAGCTTTGGTCTTTTTCTCTCCAGTATTGCTTTGCTATTCTGGGTCTTTAGTGATTCCATACAAGTTTTAGAATTTTTCTGTTCTATTTCTGTGAAAAATGTCCTTGGGGTTTTAACAGGGACTGCAGTGAAGCTATAGATTGCTTTAGGTAATAAAAACATTTTAACAATGTTAATTCTTTCACTCCATAAGCACAGAATATCTTTCCATTTATTTATGTCTTCTTCAATTTCTTTCAACGGTATCTTATAGTTTTCAGCGTATAGGTCTTTCACTTCCTCGGTTAAATTTATTCCTAAGTATTTTATTCTCTTTGTTACAATTGTAAATGAGATTTTCTTAAGTTTTCTTTCTGCTGGCTCATCGTTAGCATATAGAAACACAACGGATTTTTGTATGTTGATTTTGTTCCCCACAAACTTACTATAATAATTATTTCTAGTAGCTTTTTTTGGTGAAGTTTTCAGGGTTTTCTATTCAAAAAATCATGTCATCTGCAAATAGTGATGTTAAGAGGTTTCATCTTCTTCATTGATAAAACGTGGATAATAGTTATTGATCGCTTCATGGGGTTCTTGTGATTTAAATGATTGACATGTATGAAATCCTCAGAGAAGTGCCCAGAACATAGTTAAACACACATATGACAGTTTCCATGTAGTACACCTAGAGCTGCTACTACCACTACCTGCAGAATAAAAAGAAGTAATATTATTTGGATGAAAGATTGCCACGGGCTTGATGAAGGGGAAGGACATGGTATGATGAGGTCCTCCAATGAGGAAGGGATGTGGCCACTTAAAAAAAAAATACTTGCTACATCATCACACAACTTTGTCTTCTTTCAAGTGTGTTTGTTGGTTCATCCTAACATTTATGAATATAAATCTTGAGAAGGAAAGGACTGTCATGCACTACTTGTGAACTTGTCCCCAGACAAGAAATATAGCTAAGGGAGTCTAGGCAGTTTATTTATTAAAGACAAAGCAGACAAGGGTGCCAAGACAATTCAATAGGGGAAAAAACAGCCTTTTCAACAGAAGGGCTGGGACAACTGGATATCAAAAAGCAAAGGAATGAATCTGGACTCCCGAATCGCACACACAGGAAAATGAACTAAAAAAAGGATCCCAGGCCTAAGTGCAAGGGCCAAAACTATAAAACCCTTGGAAAACACAGATGAGTAAATCTTCGGTACCTTGGAGTAGGAAATGGTTTGTTAAATATGAAACTCAAAGTACAAACAACAAAAGGAAACACAGGGGAATTGAACTTTATCAAAATTAAAAACTTTTGTGTTGCAAATGACACTGTCAAGAAGGTGAAAAGACAACTCACAGGATGGAAGAAAATATTTGCAAGTCATATATTTGATAAAGGACTTGTTTGAAGAAGATATAACAAACCTTTACAATTCAACAATAAAAAGACAAACAATTCAACCTAAAAATGGGCAAAGGATTTGAAGAGACATTTCTCCAAAGATGATAAATGAATGGTCAATAAGCACATGAGAAGATACTCAACATCATTCAGTTCAGTTCAGTTCAGTTCAGTCGCTTAGTCGTGTCCGACTCTGCGACCCCATGAATCACAGCACGCCAGGCCTCCCTGTCCATCACCAACTCCCGGACTTCACTCAAACTCACGTCCACCGAGTCGTTAGTCATTAGGAAAAGGCCAATCAAAACCACAATGTAATACTGTTTCACACCACAAGGAGGGCTATGATAAGCAATAAAAAGACAATTGTAAATGTTGGTGAGGATCTGGAAAAACCAGAACTCTGTTGGTGGGAATGTAAAATGGTGCAGCCACTTTAGAAAACTGTCTGGAGGCTCCTCAAAGAATTAAACATAGAGTTATCACGTGCATGCATGCCTGGTCAGTCACTCAGTCGTGTCTGACTCTTTGAGACCCCAAGAGCCTGCCAGGTTCCTCTGTCCAAGGGGTTTTCCAGGCAAGAATACTGGAGTGGGTTGCCATTTCCTATTCCAGGGGATCTTCTCGACCCAGGGATGGAACCCATGCCTCTGTGTCTCCTGCATTGACAGGCAGATTCTTTACCACTGTGCCACCTGGGAAGCCCCCCGTGGGAAGCATAATGGGAAGAGACCTGATTTTTAGTGTCCGAAAAATTGGATTCCTGTCCAGTCTTGTCACTTCTAAGCTGTGTGACCTTGGACAAACCACATCGCTTTCTAGATCTCTGTTGTCTCCTTTAAAAGATCAAAGAGTTTATCTAAAGTTTCTCAAGCAGAGCATTCATGGTATTTGGGGGTGAGGGGCATGATTCTTTGTGAGACCGTACCCCACAATGAAAGGCATTGAATTTCCCTGACCCCATCCACCAAATGCCAATCATGTCTCCACCACCCGCCCCATCATTTTGAAATTCACCATCAACATTTCCAAATGCCCTCTCTCCCCTCTACATTTCTCCAGGGTAACATTTTTTTAGCTCCAAATACTCCTTGCCACTGACCATACTTCCTTCCTCTTTAAGTTATTTCTGCCTCCATAGAACCCTGATCACGCTCATTGCTCATTTCCACTTTCATGATCTATTCTCGGGGGATATAAACATCTTACAGAATCATCTAAATTTTACTACCAGATTGGGAACTAAAGGGGTGACCAAGCAGAGAACAGTGCCATCGGAGGCATCTCTGAACCGGCAGAGCCCATGAGGACCACAGTCCTGTGGACACCACTGCAGCCATGGTCGTCACGTTGCTGGGCACACTGTCAGCCTGTGCGGGGAGCCAGGGACTTGGACAATTACCAGTCCAGTTCAGCTGGGGCACTGTGATGCTTCTGACTTGTTCTAGCTGAATAATTTTGAAAATTCATGGTGTGGTTCTGATTCAAAGTACTTTTAATGGAAAACAATAAGGGAGAATAATGGAAACAAAAAAAGCCAACAGCAGAAAGCAGCAAAAACCGTCCTGGTTCCTGCTTCACATTTCTGTTCATATCCCAGTTTTAAATATAGCGTGTACTAAATATGATGTGAAGTCATATTTTAATGCCCTCTGTGTGAATTTTGAAATTCTAACAGGAAACACGCCATAAATTAGTCTGGGGGGACTCGTCTTTTCCTCACGTCTCCAAGTGTGATTGTGTAGAATGGATGATCAGTCACTCCAGAGACTTTTTTCTCCCTTTTCTCCCAGATTCTACATCTTACAGTTTTTGGGGTTTTTTTGCTCTAAGAGATGACTCCTGCAATCGGAAGGCAAATCTTTGTTCTTCCTGATAAATCATCAAAGTTAATTTCTTCCAAACTAATCAAGATTCACACATGGCTTTTAAACTGGTGCCAGTCCTTAGGAATGGAGAGAACCATGAATGGAGGAGGGCCACTTGTTCAATGGTCTTTGCCAAGCGCCTAACATTCAGTAACAGCCGCTGAATGAATAACCGCTAATATTAATTCACCCCTGTTATTTACCAATAAGACAGCTTGTCTAAGGACATAACCAGGGAAGTTATTATGGAGACACTTTGACAGCAGAAGCCCCTCCTGAGCATCTCCCATCCCCGCTTCCTTGGCAGAGGGTCTGCCCCACGCTACTTCTCTGCGAATGTTCACAGTCTGGAATGTTCCATTGCCTTTTCCACTTTTGTAGGCCAGGAACAAAGACGCCAGATGAAACCAAGCCCGGGCCCTGGCTCCTTGCTGGTAGGCAGGAAGGAGAAAACCTTGTTAGCTGTCAGAGACAGAGCATCCTGGAGAGCTTACCTGATTCTTTTACATTTAGTGTTTCCCTGAAGAGAAAAAGCTCTGGCCAGTAGCTATGGTGCTTGCTGGTTACAGAGAGGAATGCTGACCCCTGGGGAATGGAACCCACACTCAGGAACACCTGCTCTGAGCTTTATGCGCTCTCACTTTTCCTTCTAGCAATCCTACAGCCAGCCCTTGTCATCTTGGTGTTGAAGCGGCTCAGAGTAGTTTAGCAACTTGCCCAAAGTCACAGAGCTGCTAACTAGCAGAGCTGCCAGGTGACCTGAAGCCGAGTCTTGGCTCTTGAAAGTGTTGGCTCGTTCATGTTGTATCATGAATACGGCTAATACTACTGTAAGGTGATGGGGAGGTCTTACAACTCAGATGGCTCCTAAATTTATACCCAAAGCCTAATGATTCTTTTTTTTTTAACTTTCTCACGTTAAATGTTCTCTGTATCCTTCATGCCAACACTGGGCTGGCAGAGAAAATCAAGCTCCACCCCCTCAAGTATCTGTCTCACACTGAGGAAGTGGTGGGCATAGACTTGGGCTCAGCTTCCATCAGAAGCACTTTATGCAGCCCCTATGGGGTGACTGTGTGACTGAGACACGACACAGCAGAGCCTGCGGGTCAGCAGCGTTTCCAGTCCACATGTGCAATGCTACCTTGGGAGCACTCGGCACACAACGGCCCCGTGAAAGCCCTCTGGGAAATGAGGGGCCCGGTGAAGAGCTGAAGCCAATCAGCTTCTTCCCTGCAGGGAGCCCAGGGAGATGTCTTTTAACTGACTGAGGTTCTGGTTACCTACTACTGCATAACTTCCGCTGCTGCTGCATCGCTTCAGTCGTGTCCGACTCTGTGTGACCCCATAGACGGCAGCCCACCAGGCTCCCCCGTCCCTGGGATTCTCCAGGCAAGAACACTGGAGTGGGTTGCCATTTCCTTCTCCTATGCATGAAAGTGAAAAGTGAAAGTGAAGTCGCTCAGTCGTGTCTGACTCTAGCGACCCTGTGGACTGCAGCCTACCAGGCTCCTCCGTCCATGTGATTTTCTAGGCAAGAGTACTGGAGTGGGGTGCCATTGCCTTCTCTGACTGCATAACTAATCATCCCCAAATGTAACAGCTCCAAACAATGGCATTTTGTTATCTCTCACAGTTTGTTTGGTTCAGGATTTCGGAAAAGGAGAGACATTTCTGGCTCGGGGTCTCACATGGTGTTGCAGTCAGACAGGGCCTGCCCAGGCATCTCGCTCTCACGAGTCTCTCCAAGGTCTCTCCCTGGACACTAGTTAGGGCTTCCTTACAACATGGCGGCCCCAGGGCAGCTGGACTGCTTACGTGCTGCTGAAGCTTTCAGCAGGGGGCGTTCCAGGAGCAAAAAGGAAGCTGCGTGGCCTTTCACAGTCACAGAAGTCACACAGCCATCACTTCTATCATTCTCTGTTGATCAAAATAAGCCCGCCCAGTTTCCAGAGGAAGGCTTCACTTCGTGATGGAAGGATGCCAAAGGATCTGTGGACATGCTTTAAATCTGTTACACGCAGACTGGGAGAAAAAAGATGTAACTGAGCTGTGGACAGCATGGGGATGCGGGCTTGGGGTGGGGGGAGGGACACACTAGACAGACACGTTCTCCAAATACACGTTTCCAGAAGGGAAGCAGACAGGCGCTGGGAGGCCAAAGGAGTCTGAAGGAAACACTGTAAAAGGTTCTGAGCCACATGGGAAAGCCTGCCTAACAAATCAGCTAATGAGGACAAAGCACCTGTCCCTGGAGATTTCCTTCAGCTGCAAACTGACCCAAATCTGAGGCCCACTGACTCCAGGGAAAAAAAGCAGAATCAAAGTCATGTTCCTGCCATCTGAAGAATAACTTATCACCTTGATCACATTCCAAAATCAAGATAAAAGCTTGCACAGGGTCACAACAGGCTTACAATAAGTGAGACCATGAAGGAACAAAGAAATACATGAAGTGCCTTTTCAACTGCACACCTGGGAATGCAGAGGAGCTGCCCCTATTGGGTGTATAACTGGGTTTCCCTGTTTGGCACAGCAGGGCACTTCAGCTCAGACCTATTTTGCTTGAGAGCGTGAAGAGGCAAAGCACATCCAGAATGTTCTCTCTCAGGCTGCAGGAATCAGTGCCACTCAGATAAAAATCTGTGGTCTGGTGGCAGTCCACACGAAAAACCCACAGGACATGGTGTGGGCATGCACAAACCTCTGAACTATCAGCTCAGTTTAAAAGAGACTGTGACCAATTATGCCCCAGTATTTCTCCATCCTCCCTTTCTGTCTTTGCAGATATAGACTCCTGGGTTTTAGCTGAGCATATAAAAACCCACAAAGATTAAGAATGCCTTTGTCAGCCTCTCTTGCAGCTAGCTAAGGTCACGTGACTATGTTCAGGTCTCTGGATTAGGAATGAAAGTGATTGTGCAACTTTTGGTTCATTGCCTTAAAAGTGAAGCAGTCCATCTGGTCTCCCCCTCTTTCCTCCTTCCTGATGTCTGGGAAATAGTGACCACTGGAGCATCCTTAGGGGAGGGCAGAGCTCCCTACTGGCCCAGACTGCTCATCCCTGGGATGTTATATGTGAGAGAATTCATCTTAGTTGAGGTACTTATTTCAGTTATAACCTCCATCACATTTAAGACGCTGAATGATAAGGTCTCTTTGTTATAGCAGCTCAGCCTATTTCCTAAACTAACACCTAGTTCCTGAACTGTCTCAAGTCCTTTACACTAAGAACCTTGTGAAAGAAAGAATCTGAGAAAAAATACTAGCAACTGGATACTAAAGATGCCCCCAAATTTGCTCATATCTTTGTTTTCTCTGCTTTCCCATCTCTCAAGACCGTCCTAATCATCTGAAGTATGAAAATCTTGCTTGATTTCATGTATGATTGACACTGACCACTCTTTCAGTAGATTATCCCTCGTAACCCACTCAAGCCAGTTCAAATGAAGAAGAAGGTCTGGTCTAGGTTCCAGAGGCCTCAGTGAAAGCTAGAGATATCGGGTCTCATGAGAGCTAGAGCAAGGACTTGGGAAGCCATCCAAGATAAAACCCATACTCTATCCATCTCTCTCTGGAGACTACCACCTCAGGTCTCTTAGATGTCTCCTAAGCAAACATCGTGTAGAGATAGGACCCAGCCATGTGGAAGACACGGTTGGGAAGGGCAGACCAGTGCCCTTATGCTGTGAATTCTGCCCCTCCCACCTGTGGCTTCCACATGGCTGGGTCCTATCTCTACACAATGTTTGCTTAGCTTCCTAAGGCTGATTCATTCAACCCTGAGCTTCTGAGCTTGAGAGAGTCATTCTGATTCACTGCTGGCCAGCCCAGGAACTGACTGGCCGTGGGTCAGGTGTCCAAGTCTGGTTGAGTCAACAGTGACTGAGGTGGTTGGGAACGACCTTGGAAAGCGGAGGGCTGGCCCTTCCAGAGGTCATGAGTGGAGCAGACAGTCTAGAAGGAGCTGAGGGCAGAGCAAGGAGCATGATATCCAATATACTTTGGCCCCAGAATGCATGGAGCATTAATGTTGACATACTGTCAAATGAAGGGGCTTCATGGGACATTTCTCAGGTTAGTAGTATTGGTCAAAGGAGTGGTTCTGTACTTCTGGTCTTCCTCTCTAGCTGAAAATTAAACTATTAGGGAACAGAGCAGCTTCAGGACATTTTCCTGATTTCTCAGAGCACCCAGCAGTGCCCCAGCAAAAGAAGACCTTCAGTAAAAGCCGACTTTGATGGTAATTTGAGCAGCACACACATTACAGAGGGCACAGGACCTCAAGGAAGGGAACTCAGGGAAGGGGAGCATATATTAGAATCGTATTGCAGCATTCCAGGACCAAACAGTAACCAGACTGATAAGCTGCTGAGTTTCCAGAGAGAAACAAGGAGAGAACAAGAAAGGGGTGCTGGAAGCATTTGGGGGCTATGGCAAGATATCTGCAACATCAAAGCAAGAGCTCTCAGGTAGCCAAACCAGAGCCCCTCCAACCACCCCCACCCCCAAGAAAGAGAATTACTGGATTGTGTAACCCAAGGGAGATTTTCAAATCAAGGGTGGGGGCTGGGGAATCTCCAGAGCGTGGCCATCATCTAACCTCCCAAGCTATTCTCACGCTGGAGGATTCACAGAATCTGTCACTCCGCAGTCTCATTTACAATATCCGCAAGTCTGAATTAGATTTCCTCTGCCAGTGGGACCGCAAAGCTCCGTAAGATCCACAGAGGATCAGAATCCTCATCACAGGCAATGATAACCAGCCCCTCCCGTGGATTCCATCACCAGAGCAGAGCATCTCATTTCTCCTGATTTTCCTCCTCCGGCTCCACCTTCCAATTGAAGCATGCAGGGAGGGGGCCTGCACAAGCCAGCTCAACCCCCCTGACAGCTTCACCCCCCACCCCACCCCAGACAACCCCACCCCACTCCACACATAAGCACACACGCTGCTCTGGCCATTCGGAATCTCTGCCTCTGAATACGCTGTTCCCTCTGGCTAGATGCCAGCCTCATGCTTGTTTCTGGGTCCATTTTTATTTATCCTTAATGTCTGGACAGAGACTTCATCCTCTGAAGTCTTGCCACATTCCCCTAGGAAAAACAGTCACCCCTCAAGGACTAGTCATGTCCTTGTGTCTCGGCAAGCCATGCTCCTCCTTCCCCTATCGCAGCATTAATCATGTGCCTGAGCATGCTAAGTTGCTTCAGTCCTGTCCGACTCCATAGACTGTAGCCCACCAGGCTCCTCTGTCCATGGGGATTCTCCAGGCAAGAATATTGGAGGGGGTAGCCATGCTCTCCTCCAGGGGATCTTCCTGACCCAGGGATACACTTCATGGTGATTATCCACAGGGTGTTGTTTCTGACTATGATCAAGTGCGCTCTGATCGAGCTTTGTGTTTCTTCCAGAACCCAGGGGGAGCCGGGCAGTAACAGGCACGGTGCAAATGATTGGTGTTTGATGAAGGTAAGGAAGAGTCAAGATGGTAAAAGGGTGTTGGGTGGGAAGCTGAGGGCCACAAGCTGTCCACAGACAGACAAACGTCCCCCGCACAATCAGACCACACAAGACGGCTTGTCCCGAGACTCAAAAAACTTGCAGAGAGCCCCACACTGGGTCCCCCTGCCCGGAAACTTGGTCCGTCTGCCTCGGGAAGAGACATGCTCTACCAGGTGTCCAGGCAGGGGGACAGAGGGAGGGACAGATGGGGACAGAAGCCAGGAGATGCAAAGAGAAAGGGGACCTGTGTGGGGAGTGGGGGAGACTGGAGAAACAGCTCGGAAGATAAGCACGCTGGCTACGAGATCAGGAAGCAATTACTCTGATGAGTAGAGAATCATTCTGACTTGCTTCTAAATGAGGGACACATTAGAAATCTAAGCGCCTGCTGCAGTGGGTAAAGGGAAAGAGGCTTCCGTGAGACAAACACTCAATTACTAAGAAGAGAACCCCACAGGTACAGAAAGGCACAATCAACCTCTCTCAACCTCCTTCTGGGTCTTCCACTGAAGTCAGCATTTCTGCCTCTCCCAGCCCAGCTGGGCTTTCAAAGTCTCAAATTAAAAGTAGAAAAAAGGCTTCTACATTCCTCCTGTTAATCGTACCTCCAGCAGTTTTACTCTAGGTGAGGCCAAATAAATTCTTTCAGAGTGACGACTCTTTCCCAGGGTCCCTCTAATGAGGCTCTTGACATCGTCTGGTGACACGAGCTTTGCAGTGAATACTGACCGCCCATCAAATTCTAGGTTGTGACTTTTGGGGCTGGATCCCCTAACCCCAGGCTACTATTTTATTTTTTAACTATAAAAGCTCTTCTCCATTCATACTTGAAAAACAAAACAAAAAATTAGCACTTCTCCCATCTCATGCCCTCCATGATTTCTTTACATGTCTTTGGCTACACGTCACTTGGTTTCATTTTGCGACAGAAAGCCAAGGTCTCTTCCAAAAGCGTAAGCTCCTTTTCCCCTCAACTACCCAGGCCAGTTGCAGGGTTGGGGAGCTCGAGTGGAAGAGCAAAGAGCAGGCCTAACTGGAAAATACTACAGCAGGTTCTCCGGTCCCATAAAAATAGCATCCCCCTGGAGACACGCTTTCTACCCCTTTCTACCCCTGGCCAACCTCATGGAGTTTATCATCAAAGCTCGGCAAAAGTGAAAATGAAAGTGAAAGTTGCTCAGTCGTGCCCATTCTCTGCAACCCCATGGAATTCTCCAGGCCAGAATACTGGAGTAGGTAGCCATTTCCTTCTCCAGGGGATCTTTCCAACCCAGGGATCGAACCCAGGTCTCCTACATTGCAGGCAGATTCTTTACCAGCTGAGCCACCAAGGAAGCCCCAACTAGCAATGCTAGCTGCCGATACATCCTGAGGCCATCACCCTGTCCATCCCCGCTGTCGTCACTAACCCCACTATCGTCACGGTCACACATCCGGTCCATGACTCAGTGCAGTTCAGTCCAGTCACTCAGTCGTGTCCGACTCTTGGAGACCCCATGGACTGCAGCACGCCAGGCCTCCCTGTCCATCACCAACTCCTGGAGTTCACTCAAACTCATGTCCATCGAGTCGGTGATGCCATTCAACCATCTCATCCTCTGCCGTCCCCTTCTCCTTCAATCTTTCCCAGCATCAGGGTCTTTTCCAATGAGTCAGCTCTTTGCATCAGGTGGCCAAAGTACTGGAGTTTCACCTTCAGCATCAATCCTTCCAATGAACACCCAGGACTGATCTCCTTTAGGGTAGACTGGTTGGATCTCCTTGCAGTCCAAGGGACCCTCAAGAGTCTTCTCCAACGCCATAGTTCAAAAGCATCAATTCCTCAGCACTCAGCTTTCTTTACAGTCCAACTCTCACATCCATACATGACGACTGGAAGAATCATAGCCTTCACTAGACTGACCTTTGTTGGTAAAGTAATGTCTCTGCTTTTTAATATGCTGTCTGGGTTGGTCACAGCTTTTCTTCCAAAGAGGAAGTGTCTTTTAACTTCATAGCTGCAGTCACCATCTGCAGTGATTTTGGAGCCCAGAAAAATAAAGTCTCTCACTGTTTCTATTGTTTCTCCATCTATTTGCCATGAAGTGATGGCACCAGACGCCATGATCTTTGTTTTTTGAATGCTAAGTTTCAAGCCAGCTTTTTCACTCTCCTCTTTCATTTTCATGAAGAGGCTCTTTATTTTCTCTTTGCTTTCTGCCATAAGGGTGGTGTCATCTGCATATCTGAGGTTATTGACATTTTTCTCCCAGCAATCTTGATTCTAGCTTGTGTTTCATCCAGCCTGGCATTTCACATGATGAAATCTGCGTATAAGTTAAATAAGCAGGGTGACAATATATGGCCTTGACGTACTCCTTTACCAGTTTGGAACCAGTTCGTTGTTCCATGTCCGGTTCTAACTGTTGCTTCTTGACCTGCATACAGATTTCTCAGGAGGCAGGTAAGGTGGTCTGGTATTCCCATCTCTTGAAGAATTTTCCACAGTTTGTTGTGATCCACACAGTCAAAGCTTTTAGTGTAGTCAATGAAGCAGAAGTAGATGTTTTTTCTGGAACTCTCTTCCAGAAAAGAAGACTGCCGTGAGTGCCCATGGAGAAAATCCAGGATCCTTAATGTGGCTCCAATTCACCACACCACAGACCACTGCTGATGGCGCCAACTTACTTCCAAGTTATTCCTCTCCTGTCCACCAGAGGGCGCCACGTGGTTGGTTGGTTTGTTTTCCCCAGTCTTTCAAATGCACCAAATGGCCGACTCTTTACCGTCTGAGCCATCTGGGAAGCCCTCAAATGCACCATGCTGTCACCATGCTCAGTCCTGGATCTTACAGCCTATAGTTCCTTCTCCCCAGAAGGTTCCTTCCCCCACACCCTCCCCTCCTCTTGTCCAGTTAATTCCCCTTATCTTCCCTGTTTCATCTTCAGCATCACTTTCTCAAGAAGGTCTCCAATTCCTTCACTTCCACAGCATCCTGCCTCTGCCCTTCCCACACACTCCTCACACCAGTAACCAACTCAATGCCTATTTTTCCTACGGGGATGTAGGTGTCAACAGAGCAGAGACCACACTTGTCTTGCTTCCTATTGCCATCTTCCATTCTAAGATCCACATCCCCCCTCTCCCATTTTAACATTCTAAAACTGGGACGCATCTTAAAATCAATAGTCCATCATAACTGAATTGTCAGCATTTCCTCTTTCTCAGCAAAACATAAAACAATAGTGGGCCTTACACTTGATGGCATCTTGGTATTTGTCAAAATAAGGTATGTCCCTGTGTCTAATGGGCCCAGTGCCCAGCACATAGCAGCCGTCAATAAATTTTACGTGATAAATACACACAGACACACACACATTTCCCGAGGACCTGAAATTAGCCAGGTTTTGCTATATAACAAACACACTTTAAAATCTCTGGCCACAGCAGAGATTTAGTGTCTCACGCAGTGGTCTGCAGGTGGGCTGCATCTTTGTGGCTTCTGCTGGGACTGACCCCAGGCTGTGACTTGGGTTCAGTTCTGACCCATGTGTCACTTTTCCTTGGACCAATAGTCTGGTCATCTCATGGCAGACATTAGAATGAAAGAGAGCAAGGACGAGAGCCCGGCACATGCCAGGCTCCTTTATCGTCTGTCCGCCAACATCCCACAGTCAGAGCAAGCCTGGCATCTGCAGGTAGGGAACCGCCTCTGGCCACTGTGCCAGGTCACAGGGCAGAGGGAGGGACCGAAGACCTGCAGAGAAGAATCCACCCACCGTAGGCCCCGCATGGAGGAGAGATCTGGGAAGGGACACCACACCGCACATTTCCGCAGCACCGAGGGCCAGCTCACACACTGGACAAGACAGAACACGGCCCTGCTCACCATGAGTGAAGGCCCCTGCGTTAGCAGTGGCGGTCCAAACGGCTCATCCCTCTGCCCAGCGGCCGTAAGGAATCCTCCTTGATTCCCTTTGCTGCCAGGCTTTATTTGAGGTATTTATTTAAGAGCATGACTAAGAAGCAATCACTACCCTGAAATCTTTCTTTCTGCAGCTAATTATCCATTGTAAGGCTAGGCTCCAGCTCCCAATCTGAGTGGGTGACTGGCTAATTTATTTACTAAAAATTTTTTTTAATTGAAATATAGTAGATTTACAATAACGTGTTAATTACTGATATACAGCAAAGTGACTCAGTTACACATGTATATTCTTTGTTGAAATATTCTCTTCCGTGATGCTTTATCATAGGATACTGAATACAGTTCTCTGTGTTCTACAGTAGGACCTTGTTGTTTGTTCATTCTCTATATAAAAGCTTATATCTACTCTCCCCAGCCCCCAACTCCATCCCTCCCTCAACCCCTCGCCATAGGCAATCCTCAGGGTGGCTGGCTAATTTAGGTCAGCTAGGGCTTAGGACCAGACGGTAGAAGACCCGAGTGCCACCGTCCTAAGGTGCCCGGACAGCAGAAGTGTTGACGGTCTTGGTCAGGACTTGCTGGAAAGCCGGAGGCATTCTGGCACCCTGATTTCGGTCTCAGAGCTGCTGTGGAGACAGAGTTAATGAGGCCTGCACACCGAGTACAGAAAACGAACATCTCAAAATGCACGCTGGGAGACGGCCCATTAACCACGCACGGCTCGGCCCAGTGCTCTCCCCACCAGGAGGAGGCCCGCTCGACTGTCCTGATTCCAAGAAGGCCCCGAGCACTTTCACGACTCCCTTACGTCCTCACCTCCCTTTTATTTTGCACTCTGCTCACTTCTTAGCAGCTCCGCATGCCTCTGTCTGTCTTTCTGCCGTGGCACTTGGCACAGGGCTGTGCTGTGCCTCAGTGTGACTTCCTGAGAGCCGTATGCCCTTGCTAGGGCTGCTGTAACAAATGCCACCAACTAGACGGCTTCAACAAGACATTTTCGGTCTTGTGGTTCTGGCACGCTGGCTCCTGCTAGGGGCTGTCAAGGAAAATCCATGTCTCTCTGTTGGCTTCTGGAGGTTTGCTGGCAATCTCTGGTGTCCCCTGGCGTGTAGCTATATCACCCAAGTTCCGTCTTCATGTCCCTCTGTTGTCTGTGTCGCAACACGCCCTTTCGATAAGGACATCAGTCACACGGGACTAGGGGCACATCCCCCTGCAGTGTGACCTCACTGTAACTAATTTCAATGCAAGGACTCAATTTCCAAGTAAGGTCACATCCTGCGGTTTAGGACTTCAACATATAAGCTATAGGAAAGAACATAATTCAAGAGACTCCAAGACCACTTCCGTATCCCCTGCATAAGTTCAGGGCCTGGCACCAGGGGGCACGGCATCACCTGCCTCCTGACCAAAGTGCCAAAAAGGACAGCTCACGTGCTCTCTCTCTGTCTCTCACACACGTACACACACACGCCCAATCCTACAGAAGAACAGGACAAAGCCGTCACTGTTAGCTTCTGGTGAGGTGCCCAACCTCACGGCCAGCTTTCCAAATTCTTCTCTAAGCATTATCACCAGGATACAGCAAGCGAGATAAAGAAACTGCAACCCGAGTGCCAATACACTCAATTAACTACCCTGGCACTGGTGGCTTCTTCAAAAGAGCTTAACTCCCTAGCACTCCTCACCCGGGAGAAGGTAGGCAGGCCTCATTTGTCTTTCTGACTGAGAGGGGGACTTGAATACAAAGAGAGGAAAATATGCCAGCCTCATACACAACCTCCCCGCCGAGCTCAAGGGACGAAGGCGGGAAAGGTCTGCTGTTCCTGGTCCCAGCACAGTGGTACCCAGACAACCACAGCACAGGGTGATGGAGAACGCTAACTCGTACCTCGGAGGACCTAAGTTCCCGGCTTCATTGCCCACTCGCTGTGTGGTCATGCCACAGCTATGGGACCTCTCTGTTCCTCAGGTTCTTCCTCTAGAAAAATGAGGGTCATTTTCTCTTCCTGGATCCTCCTGTCACAGGGATTTGGTGAGGACTGAGTAAGAAAATGTGAGTCAAATGCTTGGAACGGGGCCTGCCACTTAGCGCTTAATGTGATGGCTAGTCTTGTAAACATCCTGTTTGATCTCCATCCAAAGGACTGACCCTCTCTCACCATCACCCGAGTCTTCATAAGCTCTCTGTGACTGGAATGATCAGAAGTGGGGCCCACATAAGAGGTATTCATGGTGTCCGTTTTCTAGTATGGCGTAGCAAATTACTCTGAAACCTACAGGCTTAAAAAAAACAAATGTTCTTATCTCACAGTTTCTGTGGCTCAGAAATCCAGGAGTAGCTGAGCTCTGCTTACTACAGTTAGAGAAGGCTACCATTGCGGTTATCTCCTGGGCCGCAGAGAGTTCAAGGTTGGACCGAGGGAGAGGCCAATTTTGGGCTCACGCTTGTGGTTACTGGAGGCCTTGGTTCCTCACGGCATTTGGTTGGAGTTCCCTGCCATGCAGGCCTATCTGTGGCACAGCTCACATCATGGCAGCTGCCGCATTAGAGTGAGGGAGACGGTAAGAAAAACAGACATGGGGTCTTTTGTAATCTTACACTGGAACTGACATCCCATCGCTTCTACTGCTATTTTCTTTGTTAAAAGTGAATCACAATTTATACACCTGTGTTCGCAGCAGCATGACTCACAATAGCCAAAAGGTGGGAGCAACTCACGTGTCCATCAACAGATGAATGGATACACAAAATGTGGTACTGGTGTACAATGGAGTGTGATACAGCCTCAAGTAAAAAGGCAGACAATTCTGACACATGCATGGATGAACCTTGAAGACGTTATGTGAGTGAAGCAAGCCAGTCACCAAAAGATAAATACGCTGTACGATTCCATTTATAGGAGGTATCTAGAATAGTCAAATTCATGAAAACAAAGTGGAATTGCCAGGGGCTGGAGGAGGAGGCATGGCGAGCTGTTGTTTAATGGGCATAGAGTTTTAGTTTGGCAAGATGGAAAAGTTCTGGAGATTTAGCTGCACAACAAGGTAAACTGTTGAACCATTTATTTAAAAATGGTTAATACGGTAAATTCTGTGTCATGTGTGGGTGTGTGCATGCTAAGTCACTTCAGTCACGTCCCACTCTTTGTGACCCCACGGACCGTAGCTCCAGCAGGCTCCTCTGTCCATGGGATTCTCCAGGCAAGAATACTGGAGTGGGTTGCCATGCCTTCCTCTAGGGGATCTTCCCAACCCGGGAACGAACTCTCATCTCCTGCACTGCAGGCAGATTCTCTGGCCAATGGACCACCTGGAAAGACCCTGTTATGTGTAATTTGCCACAACTGGAAAAAAAAAAGCAAGTCACAAGGTCCAGATCACATGCAAAGGGATGGGATCATACCAAAACATCAACCCTAGGGGCTGGGTACTGCTGAGGGTGGCCTGCCATCGTCAGTCATGCATCCAAAGTTGGCAAGAACCTATCGGTTCAACCAGGACTGAATCCAGCGTGTTTAAGACCACCTAGGTGCTGGCCACCACCAATTTGTGCAGAGCAGCACCTGCTGACCCTCAGATGCACCCTCTCAGGGAAGGTTCCTAAGCAACAGAAAGTCATTTCCAAAGACTGCTCCAAAGCCACTGCTCGTGGAATTACCTTGTAATGGTTTACACTTCCAATCAGTGAAGCCCCAACTAAAATTCGATTCCACCATGGTGTTTGGTCTCCAATACATCCCATCGGGAATTGAGAGGTACAGTAATGACTGCACTTTCATGGTCCCATTCCCGCCTCCGAGTCCTGGCAGGGTTTGTTGCTTTGCAAGGCCACATGTAAGGAAAGGAAGTAGATGGGGACGAGAGGAAGAAGAGAGGAGAGGCGCACACAAAGCTGGAGGCTCTCAGTGGAGACACGACCTTTTCATACCCTCATCAAATTAGAGGAAAAGTATGTCAAGCACCCTATTTCCTGTCTTGAGGTCAGTTTTCTCCATTCCATCAAAATAAGCATCATAAAATATCATTTTATTTTCCCACATCAACTGGAAGCAATGATGTAATTTCTGAGGGCTGGAAGCCCAGCAGAAGCAGCTGGGATGTATTAATATTTTGACTAAAGGAGTTCATGTACAGAAGGTGCCCAGCACAGTAGCTGGTACAGGGCAGGGATCGATAAACGTTAGCTATTATTAAGATGACAATAGGTCAAATCCTACACAATATAGTGTCTACTCAAGATGCCTCTGAAATTCTTCAGGAAGACATTTAAAAGCCCCAGATGGGTCAGGTATTCCCCCCGCATGGGCACACTGGTGTTCCTTTCAGCAGCAAAATTAGCAGTCAGTTTACATTTAGAAGCTGCCTGACAGAGAAAAGCATACCCTTCAATACTAGAGTTACACCCAGAGCACAGGGACATTCATATCGCTAATAGATTATAGTGGTTCACAGATTTTCACATGAATTCAATTTATCTGGAGGGCCTATTAAAACACAGACTGTTGCTGGACTCACCCCTAGGGTCCGTTCGATGGGTCTGGGTACAGTCTGAACTTTGCGGTAAAGAGTTCCCAAGTGATGCTGATCCTGCTGGTCTGATAGCTAAACTTTGAGAGCCACTTGTGAGGAGAGGACACAAGGAGGGGATTTTTCTAGGCCAGGACAATCAGAGGCTAACTCTGCCCAAGACCCACCTCCCAGAGCTGCTCTCTGTACAAATTTTGGCAAAGTCCAAGTAGATACAGATTTTGTCTTTTCTCATCTAAGGACCTCAGGCATATGGAATGGATTGATCATAAGCCTTAATGTGTGGCCCACTCTCACCAGGGCTCTATGCATGGCCCATCTGTTCATTCATTCATTCTTAACAATGTAATAAATACCTACTAAAATTAAAGCCAGGACCTTAAAAGGAATCTCCATCTAACTTCATCCTACCTCCCAACCACCCTACCTCCCAACATATGAGTTAACCAGTTATCCATCCTTATCTTGTTTTTCTTTTTTGCAGCATTATTAAATCTGTAATCAGTGATACAATCATAGAGTGGCGTACTGAATAACGGTCAAAACAAATTATCTCTACCAGCAAAATAATACGGGTGGATCACAACAACTTAATACTAAGTGAGAAAAGTAATGATTGCATATGGATGATACCAGCTTATAACATTAGAAATATATACTTTTTAGGATGCCTTAAAATTGACATGCATTTTTAAAATTGTTGTATTTTTTTCTAATCACTGAAGAAATAAATATGTGTTAACTGGAAAAGAGTCAATGAATAAGAAAAGGTATCTGGTCAGTTTTAACAGGGGAGGCTATGGCCCCTGAGTGTCCTTCTGGGTTCCCTAAAAAGCTCATCTTTCCATCCCCAAATGCATCCTTTGGTTTCCATTCAACAGCTCTGAGAGGAATAGGCAATTCACACAAGAGGAAATGAAGTAGTAACAAACACCCAGGAGAAAATGTTACCTTAGCTCATCATCAGAGAAATGCAAACTAAAGCATTTGGGGAACTATCATTCTATGACTACTACATCAGCCAAAATAGGGAAAAGAGGACCAGAGTGAACTCTTGGGATATTACTGTAAACCTGATACACACAGATAATACTAGCAGCAGCGGAAAAATTTTTTAAATTTCCCAACAGCTATATGATGAGATGTAGTCATGAACTGCGCAGATGTCTTACTCTGCCAAATTTATCCTGAAGAAGTAACTCAATGGAAACACCTCAGTGGCTCCCAACAATGCAACTACTTAGAAAACCATAGTAGAGACCACTGTCACGATATGCAGTGCGACTGGGCAAATTACAATTTTGAAGAGAAAAACGTGTATTTGCTATTGAATGCATGAGAAATATGAAGTACAAAATGGTAGGTGGGCTATGGTTAAAACCATGTGTACGAGAGCTGCGTGCTAAGAGCAGAAATGAACACAGCTGTTGTGCTTGGAGGTGGGATGGGAGTTGCTTTCTTCCGTGTTACTGTGGTGCGGTGTCGTAATTTATTTGTTTTTTTATGAACCTGGGAGGCTCCTACCTTGAGAACTCTCACAGCTTTCCTCGTCACTGTTGTCTTGACAGTTATTCTGCCCGTCACAAATGAAGCTCTTGTCAATGCAGAGGCCATTCTTGCAGTGGTAGCGGGCAGTGGAGCAGAGCAGAGGGTTTGCTGCTGTGAAGGGAGAACAGAGCAGGTCACCAGGGAGGTTAGCCAGTCCCCTTGGGATGCCCAGAACCTTCTCCATCTAGGGGTATGTCCTGCTCTGGAAGCAGTGAACTCAGCTCGGATGGCTGTCTCAAAGCCTGTCCTGGGAGACTGGTCAAGCAATGACTTGGATAGGGCAAGACTGACTCTGTCCCATTCTAAAGGCTCCTTTTTCTGCTATACCACAGGTTTTGGTTGGTTATCCATTTTAAATACAGCAGTGTGTACGTGACCAATGTTATGTGCCAGCCTGGATGGGAGGGGGGACTTGGAGGAGAATGGATACATGCATATATATATGGCTGAGTCCCTTCACTGTTCACCTGAGACTATCACAACATTGCTAATTGGCTATTCACCAGTACAAAATGTTTTTGGTGTTAAAAATAAAACTTACATTAAAAAATACATTATTTGAAAAGAAAAATAGAAGCTTCTTCCAAAGCATAATGCTGGTGCCCTATAAGCATACCAACATGGCCAGAGGGCAATGCCCAGCCCCAACTGGCCCACCTCGAGGTGGGTCAGCAGCCTCTGAGGGGTCTAGAGCAAAACCGGAATCTCCCAGGAGAGTCAGGAATGGAACGGTCAGTAACATAAGGACACACAGAGAAGAGCAAAGACGGAAGGAGAAGCTGGGTTGGGGATCCATGAACCTCTGCCGCTGACGGAGCAATGGCACACGTAATCCAGGGGCTATGTTGGATCCTACTGGTTACCTAACTATGGACCTTCCCGGTAAGTGCTCGTGTTTCTCCAGCTCACCCAGGTGAGCGCAGTGGTCTACTTTGCAATTTAAAAAAAAAAAACCATTAACCCACTTGGTCAGCCTGAATGGCCCCCAGATACAAGCACTTTCAGAAACCTTAAAAAGAAAAATGACAAAAACAGCCTTTCTCCTCAAGGAAGAAGGTGGCAACCAGCCAGTGTGGAGTCAACACAAAACCCCTTAACGAAGCAAATCTCCATGGAAAATCACTGTTTCTACTGCACAATTTATCTTGCTTCGCCACTCCCTGCAGCACAATTCAAGCAAGGCTCTTTCCAGGGCTCTATTTTCGATAAATGAAGCAGCAAAAGAAATTACTCCAGCCCCAACTCTGCCATTTATTAGCTGTGTGATCTAAGGTAACTTATTTCACTTCTCTGAGCCTCAGCTCCTTTTTCCGTGCACAGTACAGGCTCCATAATTTGAGGGCCCACTGCGAACTGACAATGTGAGGTCATTTTTCAAAAATTATTTAAAAATTCAAAAAGATAAGTGCTGGGCATAAAAGCAAGTCTGGCACGCTTCGGAGCTAAGCACGAATCCTATGCTGGTCACAGGTCCATGAATCTGGCCCTGCTACTTACAGCTCAAAGGAGATGACATGTGAGAAAATGTGCAGTGCAGAGTCTGACACACAGGGGCGCAGGAAATGCTGGACGTGCTCCCCAAGTTATGTCTGCCTCGGTCCTCCAGAGCGTGGCCCTTCCCGAAGCAGCGACACTGGTGATGATGCAGATGGGCCCTCCTGGGACCTTGGGTTATGAATTGAGCCAGCACCTGCATTACACACGGTACCAGGGCAGGATGACAGACCCAGCACTGAAGACGGTTAGGGGCTTAGGAACAAGTCAGCACCAGCATCTCTGGGTGGTCCTCACCAGCAAGATGGCAGTTGTCATTTATCTTTCCCATCTGCTTCACAGAGCGATTGTCAAGAGGCACTGCAATCACAGCTGCAGACTGCAAACTTCACAGGGCCCTGCAGACCCAAAGGGCTGTGGAGTTTTTTATTTTTTAACTTGTCAACTCAGAAAGTTTCATCTGAAAGGTCAGAGGAAGCAGAGGGATGGGGAAGCCAGCACTCTTAGTTTTGAAGATGAGGGACCAGTGTGAAGGCAAGCAATAGGAGTCTGGCCTGGAAATGGAAGTTTTAATTACTTAAATCGCTGTGGGTCAGAGAATGGTTCCACTTGATCATGCTGAAACCAAAGTCTGACTTCAGCCAAAACCAGAAAGGGGAAACCCAAAACCACAAGTCACATTTGGTTTCTGTCCAAGGCAGCCCTCCAAACCCTTCAGCATCCCACCATGGTGGCCTCTGGCTTCCCTGGGACCCTGTGGGTCACGTCCATGCAGCCAAAGCATCGACAACAATCAGCTCACTCTAATGGACAGCCTTGGAAAAGTGGAAAATCCCACCTCGAATGGGAAGACTTGCAAGAAGGGGCTGCTGCAAACTTACCTGAATCCCCCTACCCCCAGTAGGAGGGCTGTGCTGAACCAATATTGAAGACATTGCTGGTGTCTACTGACCTTTCTTCAGCCTTAGACCCTTCCAACCTCATAAACTTTTCCAAGGAAAAGAAGTCATATGCGAGCATGTGCATACACACGTACCACACATATGCGTGCATATGTGTAAGTATGAGTATATCCAGATCATGTGCATGTGTGCTAAGTTGTTTCAGTCGTGTCTGACTCTGTCCGACCCTATGGACTGTAGCCTGCCAGGCTCCTCTGTCCATGGGATTCTCCAGACAAGAATACTGGAGTTGGTTGCCATGTCCTCCTCCAGGCGATCTTCCCAACCCAGGGACTGAACCCATATCTCTTGTATCTCCTGCACTGGCAGGCGGGTTCTTTCCCACTAGCACCTGGGAAGCCCTGTCCAGAGCACACATATCTCCAAATGAATGAAGACTGTCTATACCTTAACACACAGCTGTACTGATAAAGAATCCACCAGGACCAAAAACCAGTCTCAGTGCATAGAATGAATACATGTATTTGTTTCCAATGCATATAACCAAAAGAACCAGAATCAGAATATAGAAAGAACTCTCACAATTCAAAAGAAAAAAGACAAACAATAGGAAAATGGGCAAAGGACATGACCGGGCAATTCCCATCAGAGCAATGGCAAACGCTCAGTAACAACTTGAAAAAAATGTTGACAGCAGCCAGAAACGAAAGCACCACTTGAACCGCAGCAGACTTGCCAAACTTCAGGTCTTAAAATTCCAGGTTGTGGCTGGGGAGGGAGAGGAAGTCTTAGAGACTGCTCGTGGGAGTGTAAATTTGTAGATCCACCTCGGAGACCAATTGAGTGATACCAGGTGATGCTCAAGGGGCATACGCCCCACGGCTCGGTCATTTCACTTCCAGCTACATAAATGTTCACCAAAACACTGTTTGTAAAATAAAAATATTAGCAATGACCCAAATATTCACCCACAGGCGAATTAACACCATGAGCTACATTGTTATAACACAATTTTACAGCAGGAGATGGCTAACTTCTTCTGTACAGGACCAGACAGTAAACATTCTAGCTTTTAGTAACCTTTGGGTCTTGGTCTCTTTCTTAACTACTCAATTTTGCCATGGTGGTACAAAGTGACCATAGAAGACTCATAAATGAAGATCAGGGCTGTGTTCCAATAAAACTTGATTTATGGGTAATAAACACATTTAAAGTTAAGTAACTTTCAAACAGGGCATAGGACAATTTGGGGCCAACACCTGCTGAACAGCAGTGAAAAATGAATGAACCAATAAATAAGGTCCTATTGTACAGCACAGGGAACTGTATTCGATATCCTGGGATAAACTATAACAGAAAAGATTAAAAGAATATATATATATATATGTGTGTGTGTATAACAGTCACTTTGCTGTATAGCAGAAATTAACACAACATTGTAAATTAACTATACTTCAAATGCAAAAAATACAAAATAAGAAAGGACCAGAATCAAGATGGATCAATCTCACAAATATAATCATGGGGAAAAAGTTACAAAAGATACTGGCAAGTTATATAAAAATATGCATAGGGTTGTACCACTCAGATGAAATTACCTATGCAAAAGAATGCTATCTATTATTCAAGTTATAAAAATGCATACTTGCATTGTAAGGTCAGTGGACGCCTCTGGAGAGAAGGGGAGGACAGGATCAGAGAAGGCTGTACTGAAGACTGGTAATGATATTTGTTAAGATTTTATTATTTTAAAAACCTGAAGCAAATAAGGAATACAGCAATATGGTTTTTTTTCCATTGAGAAATAACTGACATACAATATTATATTAGTTTTGGGTGTAAAATGCAATGATTTGATATTGATATATATTGCAATAAGTCTAGTTAACATCCGTCACCACATACTGTTACAAAATCATTTTTGTGATGAGAACTTCAAGGATCTACTCTCTTGGTAATTTTCAAATATATAATGTGGTACTATTAACTATAGTTAATACAGTTACATTAGAATGTATTATAATATAGTACTATTAATTATAATAATATAGCCATGTGTGTGTTAGTCACTCAGTTATGTCTGACTCTTTGCGACCCCATGGACTGCAGCCCACCATTCCTCTGTCCATGGAATTCTCGAGGAAAGTATACTGGAGTGGGTTGCCATGCTCTTCTCCAAATATAGCCATCAGATCAGATCAGATCAGTCGCTCAGTCGTGTCCGACTCTTTGCGACCCCATGAATCGCAGCACGCCAGGCCTCCCTGTCCATCACCAACTCCCGGAGTTCACTCAGTCTCAAGTCCATCGAGTCAGTGATGCCATCCAGCCATCTCATCCTCTGTTGTCCCCTTCTCCTCTTGCCCCCAATCCCTCCCAGCATCAGAGTCTTTTCCAATGAGTCAACTCTTCGCATGAGGTGGCCAAAGTACTGGA
>NW_011495081.1:10271958-10272429 GCF_000754665.1 Bison bison bison | reverse complement strand
CAAATTTGCTGGCATATTGAGTGCAGCTCTTTCACAGCATCATCTTTCAGGATTTGGAATAGCTCAACTGGAATTCTATCACCTCCACTAGCTTTGTTCGTAGTGATGCTTTCTAAGGCCCACTTGACTTCACATTCCAGGATGTCTGGCTCTAGTTGAGTGATCACACCATCATGATTATCTGGGTCGTGAAGATCTTTTTTGTACAGTTCTTCTGTGTATTCTTGCCATCTCTTCTTAATATCTTCTGCTTCTGTTAGGTCCATACCATTTCTGTCCTTTATTGAGCCCATCTTTGCATGAAATGTTCCTTTGGTATCTCTGATTTTCTTGAATAGATCTCTAGTCTTTCCCACTCTGTTGTTTTCCTCTATTTCTTTGCATTGATCGCTGAGGAAGGCTTTCTTATCTCTTCTTGCTATTCTTTGGAACTCTGCATTCCGATGTTTATATCTTTCCTTTTCTCCTTTG
>NW_011495081.1:10271425-10271858 GCF_000754665.1 Bison bison bison | reverse complement strand
GCATATAAGTTAAATAAACAGGGTGACAATATACAGCCTTGATGTACTCCTTTTCCTATTTGGAACCAGTCTGTTGTTCCATGTCCAGTTCTAACTGCTGCTTCCTGACCTGCATACAGGTTTCTCAAGAGGCAGGTCAGGTGGTCTGGTATTCCCATCTCTTCCAGAATTTTCCACAGTTTATTGTGATCCACACAGTCAAAGGCTTTGGTATAGTCAATAAAACAGAAACAGATGTTTTTCTGGAACTCTCTTGCTTTTTCCATGATCCAGCGGATGTTGGCAATTTGATCTCTGGTTCCTCTGCCTTTTCTAAAACCAGCTTGAACATCAGGAAGTTCACGGTTCACATATTGCTGAAGCCTGGCTTGGAGAATTTTGAGCATTACTTGACTAGCGTGTGAGATGAGTGTAATTGTGCAGTAGTCTGAGC